>NC_053166.1:99883850-100221350 GCF_016835505.1 Polypterus senegalus
ATTTCAGCCTTCCACCCACACGGGAAGTTGGAGAATTAGTGATGAGTCAGTGAGTGAGTGAGTCAGTGAGTGAGTCAGTGAGTCAGTGAGTGAGTGAGTGAGTGAGTGAGTGAGTGAGGGCTTTGCCTTTTATTAGTATAGATACATACATATATATACACATACATATACTTGTGTGTATGTTTGTATGTGTCTATATGTGTGTGTATAGCTTTGGTCACTGAGTGCAAGGGAAAAATAATAAAATATAGTCTATAAGTTATTAAACAGTAAAACATTAACGTTTTAAGAAGTACAGGTACATTGAGCACTACTGGAGTGTATGCGGGTAAACTACATTTTAAAGACTGTGTAACACAACAGGTAGTAACTAACAGCAGCTAAAATGTATATGCATCATCTCTCGGTAGTAGATCCCTTTTGAAAGGCGCTACACGACGGCTGTGGTATAGAAATTACATTTTCTATGTGAACGTTCAAATTTGTGCCTCTGGTAATGTGCCTTACCGGCAATTAAAGAAAATTAGTTTTGTGTCCTCTGCAGTGTTAAGAGAGAAAGGCTTTGGTTTGGGATAAAAGGAAAAAAGGTGTAAAGAAAGGAAAGTTGCCTTTTTCTTTTATATAGTATAGAGATGTGTTCGCTGACGTTATGATCGCCTTTTGGGGACAGTCGCGGTGGGTCTTGTGTAGACTGGTGAGACGTCCCGCCATTAATCGGCTGTGATGGCACTGTCAGTCCTCCACTCGTGTGTGTCTTCATAATCCGAGCTGAGGACCTCATAATCGATATCGTGCAAAAGAAAGTGTGAATCGCCTTAATATTATTTTGCCGTGGTGTAGAAAAGGGGTCCCGTGTTTGCACTTGTCTGGGCTATAGCGCAGGGGGAGGAAGAAAAAAATTAAAAGTGCTCACTTTGACTTAAGGCAGAAGCGCAGTCAGCGTCTCAAAGGCCGGCACAGCTATGCACGCGCTGGCTGCTCGACTTTTGCTGGGCAGGAGACCCCAGTTTTGCAGACACGTTCATGATATCAAAAGTCTCAGCGCTCTTTGGAGGTCATTCATATATTATATATATAGCAAAATACCCGCGCCTCGCAGCGGAGAAGTAGTGTGTTAAAGAAGTAATGAAAAAGAAAAGGAAATATTTTAATAATAACGTAACATGATTGACATTGTCATGAGTGTTGCTGTCATATATATTCCTGCCTAAATAAGTCACGATCGCTTCGCTCTTACTTTTTTACCGTTCATTTAATCATGGCTAGTGGCGGAAAAATTATAAAATGGAAGGAGGATGGCTTTACCAAAACAATTATTGATGGCGAATCGATTATTCATAAAGCTTGAATTGGTGATCTGTTTTTCTGTGTTAACCTCATATTTTTTCATACTTCTTCTCAAACTAAGGTGGTGCGAGGGTAAAATGAATCGGGATGCGCTGATCAATGTAATCAGTGTACCAGGAAATCATGCATTGACAAAAGCTCCCCTTTGCTTGTAATGCAAAGTGTGATTAAATGCATTATTTTTTAACGCGTTATGGAGCACATGCATCGAAGCTTCTCAGCTGTGCTTGTGCTAAGAAAAGGAAAGATTTTAAAAATAACGTAACACGATTGTCAATGTAACCTTTTGTAAGTAGTGCCTGGAGGATTAAGTGTTTAGAAACTCTAGAGACAGCGTGTGTATTAACTTGTGGATTTTTCTGTGAGTATTTGGTGGCAGTGTGACGAAGTTGCTTCGGAAGACGGCGTTAGCCACAGAGCTCAGCTCAGAGCTAAATGAGGTAAATGGGAGGGGAGATGATGACAAGACTCCCAAACCCGCCTTAACTGTCAATCCCCCACAAACACAGTCTCTCGGATTTTGCATAAGAACACCCCTTCACCTACAATTTTAACTTAGTTACAAAGTGATCAAAACTCTCGTTTATATCCTCGTCCTCTCATTAAACTTGTATCCCGCATTACCTGTGGGCATGTGAAACGCCAGCGGTAGCCTGTCTATGAACTTAATTTAAAGTTTAGGTTTACACCTTGCTTTCTTTCCGAGGTAGCAGCACTCATGAATATGGTAGTATATGTCACTCGCTCACTTCTTATTGTTTCGCTGCCTTCTCAATTATATAATGCATGTCTTCCTGGTTTTCTACGCACTGCGTTGACAGTCAGTTCTTGCGATTACGTGGGAGGCGTGATAATGTCACACGAAACTCCGCCCCCCCCACGTCTTTCCAGCTCAACTCCATTACAGTTAATTGAGAAAAATACCTTCCAGTTATGACCATTAGGCGTAGAATTTCAAAATGAAACCTGCCCAGCTTTTGTAAGTAAGATGTAAGGAATGAGCCTGCCAAATTTCAGCCTTCTACCTACACGGGAAGTTGGAGAATTAGTGATGAGTCAGTGAGTGAGTGAGTGAGTGAGTGAGTGAGGGCTTTGCCTTTTATTAGTATAGATATATTGGCGTGGCAGCCCCTGCAGTCATTGCTTTTCTTTCTCCAAGTAACTGATCATCACACAATCAGCTCTGTAATAGACGTTAAGCCATCTGTATGCTTAGAGCGCCAATTCTTCAAAACGTTTAAGGAACATTGAAATATCTTATTAGTACATGTTTAATTATTCTATCCTTCACGCCAGTCCTAGAGAAGAATACAGATTATTTAAATGAAGTTAAAGTTTTATCTGTATAATATAATAAACATATTTTGCTGCATTTCTTCTTAAAAATTATATCGTTATCATATGTAAATACGCGCTTTATAAGGTGGCTCAGGTTGTGTAATATTATAACTGTAGTGCAAGTTTACAGTGGGGACTCTCCCATCCGGAATAAAAGTATTTGTATATGTTGTCTTATTTTAATTTCTTATTTTGTCTTTTATTTTTCTTTTCTTCAGTAGGTAAAGCACTTTGAGCTACTTTTTGTATGAAAATTTGCTATATAAATAAATGTTATATTATTTCTCCTGCTCTGTTCTTCCATCTCAGTTAATTTAGAGAAGAGTACTGTGACCTGGGATTCAAATGATTGTGTTTTGTTTAATAAACTTCCTAAACTAAGCACCAAATATCTTGGAATTTTTTTTGTTCCTCCTTCACTTAGGTTAAGTCAGGGGTCCTCAATCCCAGTCCTGGAGAGCCGCAGTGGCTGTAGGTTTTTGTTCTGACCTGGTTGCTTAATTAGAAAGCAATTCTTGCCAATAAAGCACTAACAAGCTATGAAATTAAATTAACTCTTCTATGTCAGGTCATTCTCATATCCTAGATTTTCTTTCCCTTTCTATCATGCAAATGATTTGAAGGCTAAAATGGACGAGTAATTCTCAGTCCTTCACTTTTTTCTCTTCATTTTTCTTCCAAGTATTTAATTAAACCCAATTGTGCAGATAAATACACACAGGTGTAAATGTAAATAAGCTAAATGGAGAAATGCTGCTCTCTGTTGTCATTTGCGTGTTATTGATAATAAGGAGCAATTAAAATAGGTGTTTAAGACAAAATTAAGCAATAAGGGCTCAAAATCACTAAAGTGAAGCAGAAGTGTTACTTTAGCAATAAGTGCTTTTTATTAAGCAACTGGGTTGGAGCAAAAACCTGCAGCCACTGCGGCTCTCCAGGACCGTGATTGAGGACCTCTGGGTTAAGTCATAATGGATTACCAAAGTCTACTAGGTAGTTTAGCCATAAAGTGGGAAGCTGCTTTGTTACAAACTTCTTCAGTGTCATTTTTTGATTTTTCAGTTTCCTCTTCTAAAATGACCTTAGCACAAGGAGGTTTCTCACAGGGCTTGCCAGCTCCACATGACACATTCTTCTAGTCAGCATTACTGGAATATTCAACTGAAAGTGAGCCACAAAATATGTTTATTTTAAATTTTGAGAAGGACCTGGAAAAAGAGAGATAATGCAGAAAGTCTTAAGATAGTTGCTGTTGCTTGCATCTATCCAGTGTTGAGGGGCTCACGATCCTCCCTTTGGATCAACATTATTGATAATTTTAGAGACAGGGGTCAGGCCCCAGATAACATTGTCTGTTTAAGACAGGTGTTATATAATTCCTTTTGCTTGTTTTAGAGTAGGACATTCAAATCACTAAATCTCATGATTTCTGTTTTACCTCCTTAATCTGCAGTGACTCAAACATCACCCCTTTCTGTGTTTATCTTTTTACCCTAAATATTAAAAATCTGCATTCTCTTTTGACTTTTCTTTCCAGATTCATGTTGTCATTGGTATTATATTATTCCTCATTCAGCTTATGTCTATACATTTCTACTCATTCCAAGAGTGTTTGTGAGAAGCAGAATGCTCCTTCTCACAATATTCCTTCCTCTTTACATTATATTTGAAAATTAATGTCTCAATATGCAGCATTTACCTGGCACTGAAAGAATCTCAGCATAAAATAAGTAAGCAATAACAATAACAAGAGGGTTTGAAGGGTTTCTGGCTGGCAAAAGCTATACACCAATAACATAATACATGGTTTTGTCCCAAATACTAAGTTACAGTCAATAGTTCTCAGAATCAAAGTAGGTGTCTGGTGTTGGCAATGCTTTGCTCCTTTACTGTTAGGCTTTGTTTGGCATGTGGAAGATTCTTCAGCACAGCTTTCTTTTTTTGTCCAGATGCTCTTGTCCCTTGTTACCTTGGTCGCACCTTCTGGTTGCAGGAGGTAATATAGCTGCTCTTCAGGGTTCAAACACACTGTTTTAGTCCTCTTCTTGCTAGCAAAATCTTGTCTGTGGGCAACTGGTGATCAGTCAGCTAATGTTTCTAGTAAAACAAATGTGTGGCTCTACATACAGTTTTCCTTTGCTTGGCCATTAGATACCTTAGCAAGATTTGGACTACTGGGTCCCCTTGTCTATCTCATTTTACAGACAGTCCCAAATGTTCTATTTCAACACTGGTTACCCTTTATGGTAGAATGGATTTCTGTAGATTTGCTACAGCCACACCCTATGAGCACTGGGGTCTCTGTTATGGAGTAGAAGTTATAGCTAGGCCAAGCAGCGAGCTTGATGCAACCCAGATTTGGGGTGTGCAAAGGGTTTACAGGAAGGAACAGACATCTTGCCATTAGATTCTTGGTTGCACAAAAACTCATCCATTTCAGTTGACCACTGGCGCAAATTTTGTCCATCAGTATTGCCCATCATTCAGCTATGGTCCTTTGTCTCTGAACAAGTATTTAAATGGTGCCTCACAGAGCCATTTCTTGGGTGTTATTGGGTGATTGATCGTTATATCAGATAAGGCTGAGAGGCTGTATTCCAAAGAGAGGCACAATTAGAAAAAATCGAAACTGTTGAGCTGACATTAGGAGTGTTAGGCTCTGCCTTCTAAGCCAAAGACTAGCCTGTCTACCCTATAGCCTGCATTCTAAGATACAAACTATGAGTGTGCCCATGAGGGTTTCCAGGACGTCAGAAGAGAAATTAACATAATAAATAAGGACCATATATAACACTGAATTAAATCCAAGAGCAATTCTCTGGTCCTTGACCATGCAAAAGTACCAAATGATGGAATCATGATTTGGTACATTTTTAAATCTTTTGTTGCTAAAGTTCACTAATTTCCATTTATAGTTTTGCTCTGCAGGAGTTAATTTGTTTGAAAAAAAAAAAAGGTTGTAGTCTGTCAGTACCAGGCAAGCACAGAATGAGAGAGAGAGAAAGAGAAAGAGAGAATAGCCCCAACCTCAATACTGGAAGCTTCCACTTCATCTTTGAACAATGAAGTATCAAGCTGATACTTGGACTGTAGTGAACATTTTTTAAAGAAAAAAAGTTGTTTTGGGCCTCTTGAATTCACATATAATAAATTTACAAGAACACATTTTTATGAATGAAGTGACTGGTGAAATGTTTAACGTTTTTTTTTATAAATGATGTTAATATTTTGTTAAGTTGCAGAACTTACAACATGTTGCACTTGTTTGAGATTTTCTGGGACCTTTAAAGTGGCTTCTACCTTGAACTGATCCATACTAAGACCCACTGATTCATAAGTTTAGCCTGTTGAATATAGCAGAGTACATGATTTTGATAATGCTTTTATTTTCGTTTCCATTGTCCATACATAGATAACCATCCTTCTTTTGAACAAAGAAAAATCTGGTCCCCTCTATATACTGTAGTAATCATTTACCAAGTGTGGAGAGAGTTCTAAGAACGTCTGTTTGCTGAAAAATCTTTATAATTTTGTAGGGAATTGGTAGCATTTCAATAAAGAAACATGCAGCAGCAGGTGGTTTCATTTTCTGAAGACAACCCTTGAAACAAAACGTTTCTCAACTCTTTAGGTCATAGCTATCGAAACAAAACAATGCAAAGTTTGTTCAAAATGTAGGCAACCAATCCAAAGGTTTATAGTAAGTAATATATGTCAGGGATATTCGGTCAAACTGTCAATCAAAATGATGGTTGACCGTAAGCCCCACCCCTTTCCTCTGATTGGTGGGTTTGCATACTGGCCTCTCCACCTGATTGGAGAATGTGAATGCTGACCCCGCCCCCTGGAGGCGGATTGGCGGATGAAAACCTGACCCCGCCCAGACTCCCACCCCCTTCACTCATTGGTCCTCCTTTCTGTCAAGAGCATTTTGATGGATGTCTGCCCCCTCCTTGAAACCTCCACCACCCCCAACCACTTCCCAGCCCCCCTCTCCTGAGGACAAGCCCAGACATGTCCAGGGTCTGCCTTGGCCCCCCACTTCCCGGTTCCCCCTTCCCAAGGACAGCCCAAACACATCGAGGATCCGGCAGCTACATGTCCAGACATGCCTGCGCATAAAGGACCTGCCTCTGCCTCAGCCCTAGGTCAGGGAGCACCTGATGGTTGGCTCCCCACTTCCCGGCCCCTTCTCCCAGGGACATGTACAGATATGTCGAGGATCCAACAGCAACAACATGTTTGGGGAATGACGGGCATGCCTTTGCCTTGGACACCAACCCCCCTCCCCCCCCCCACGGTCAAGCAGCACCTAATGGCTGTCCCCATCCACTTCCCAGACATGTTCTCCCTGCTGAAAGCCCTTCTGAAAGTGGTGTATAAAACAGCAGCTCATCTTCTTCGACTCTATATATGATTTTAATATTAACACGAGATTAAAATATCTATCTAACCTTTGCTTTTTCATCTGGAAACCGCTTGTTTATCTAAGTCAAAACAGCCTTTTTCCATCTCACTGAAAATCTTCAAGTAGAAAGGTCTACGTGTCCAGCCGCAGCAGTGAATCAGGTTTCCCACAGAAAGATAAGCAGCACCGCTTTTAGCAGCCCCTGCTCTCTCTCTACACACAGAAAGGAGAGGACAGGCTCTGCGTGCACCTGCTTCTGCTGCTCTCAGAGCGCTGACACAGACTGCGTCCGCCCCTGCTGCCACGTGCAGCGTGCTCGTAGCCCGTTTCGAGCACCCATCTTTCACTGGGTGAGTCCCTGCAAGCTCGCCTGCTTGTCAACAGCCGTCTGTGTAATCTCCCAACCCTGCTGGCCGCTTGTGAACGCGCAGCTCCCTCGCTCACTCACGTGCAGCCCCTCAGTCCGGGAGAACAAGTTATGTGTGTAACGTTTAAAGTTAAAGGATTTTAAAAATCACACACAGTTAAATAATATTCAGTAGTTTCCTTTTAAATCACATTTGAGATGTCTTAAAAATATCTACCCTAAGGTGTATAATTTGTAAATATAATTTATATTAAAATCGATCTAAAACAAGCCCTTTTCTATTCAAACTCACCCCACATTTCAAATACATGTATCTTCAGCTGGCCCTAAGGAAACATACAGTATTGTGGAAGCAAGCATTTAATTTCTAAAAGTTAGACTGCCTTAAACAGATTGGACATCTGGGATAGATAAAAGCCATTTTAAAATACCATATCGCCATTTCAAGCACACAAAGGTAATTTTTCATCTCTTTCCAAAAAATGTGTCGCTCGCATGAAGCTAAGGGGGTGTTGGTTCACACTTCAGCTGTGGTTTGGAGCAATCAGACAAAAGACATCTGCTTAAAAAGAGCAATAAGGCCTTTTTAAAAATTCTGGACTTTCGTTGTACATTTAGATCTTACCTTTGATCAGATAAATTCCATTACCTGCCCGTTTAAATTGCCTGTCAAATGACACATATCTGTTATTATAAATTACCGCTCAAACTTAAAAAATATTCCTGTTTGTTACCTATAAAATAAACCTGCGGATGGTCCTCATTCTCACTTACCTGGTCAGTGCTCAGAATGACAAGATGACTGCTAATTTCCCTGAAAATGATACATCTTCATGAAAATGTTAGAGCAATGTTTTATACTTTTAATGACTAGAACTAAATAAAATATAATTATTCTTCATACAGCCTATTCTGAACAGAGCACCAACAACCAGGATAACGGTAGGGCGTATGATTGATTATTATAAGCGTTAAATGAGTATGCTTTTAAAAAAAAAAGTAGGGCTGAATGTATCTGCGCATATAACATACTATAACCATTCTTATTTTCAGGGGTTCATAACTGATGTAAAATGGAAGGCTATTACTAAGCATTAACAGAATTTCAAAAACTTTGTATTATACAAAGCACCCAAAAGCATACAAAGTGGTTATAACCTGTTGATGAAAATGCTGTTTTAAATTAAAGCCTGAACAAGATAACTGTTTTCTATTCAACATAATAAATGTTTAGTTAATAAAGAGAGAGTAAATACAATTTATAACAAAAATGGAACACCGATGGACAGCTGAAAAACCAAGGAAATCTAATTTAGCTGGAAGTGACACAGTGTGTTTTACAAATAAAACTGTGGGACGGGACCCTCTAGGGGGGGCGTGAAGATGTGAAAAATACAACTATTGAACCCAAAACAAATTAACTTAAAGTACATTCTGATACTAGAAAAATAAATATAGAGATAGATAAATGTTAATAAAAGTTAAGTATGTATAATAAAATATGCAAATAAACTGTGATGAGAATAAAATCAGATTTTTTTTTTTCATGATTAGCATGCCAAAGATTTGGCCATTTGAGAAAAAATAATCGTACATTTGTGTTGTAATCAGAATCTGAATTACTTGGACTTGCAAAAAAAAAAGATATATGATAGAAGATATCATGTCTCCAGTTCCTACCCAGTTCCTTTAGGGCTTTATACTGGCTAGTATAATTTAAAACAAGTTCAGAAATTAAGTAATATGCTATGTTTAGGGTGGATGTGATCAGAAAGGCACTGATGATTCCAAAGATCAGTCAAGAAAACTGTTGGAATAATGGTCAGAACTCTTTTGGAAACAAGGATTTTTCTTACAATGTTTTAAATTGGATTTTTAGAAAGATGCTTTTAGATGCTTTATTTTCATGTTAAAGCAACTGGTCATTTTACTTGGCTACTGAAAATGTAATTTGTTCACTAATGCTTTAGTGTTTAATTAAGAATTACTTGAATATTTGATAATTAGTTTAAGTAGAAAAAGTAATTAGCTCTGCTATTTTGCGAGCTATACAAGCGTGCTGAGCTGTTGGCTCCCATTTATGAGGTCACTAGCATGAGCTAAAGCTGCTGATTTTAAAAACTTGATTTTAGTTCAATGAACTTCGGATGTGCATAAGAGTGCTTCTTACAACCCTTGCCTCTAGTTAAACAAGCACACCTCACCATAACCTCCTGGCTCTAAGAGCAGAAGTGTATGAGCTATGAATGAATTTTCAGAGACAAAATATTTAAATATAATAAAGGAAAAGTTGTCTTGAAAACCACATCATACCTAGATTACCTTTATAAATCAGTATAAAAGTTGATCAAAAAAGAATAAAAGAAAGATCTTGACTTATGGCTGATACCTCAAGCAACGCAAAAAATGGGTCATCTGGAAAAACTAAACATCTATCAATAACAGGTTATGTGGTGTTCACACTTTATTTTGCTTTTGTTTTATGGCACTGTGTATTTCACCATTTAATAAAACTTGATTGTTGTATCCCGACACATTTTCCATTATACACCCATGCTTACAGTATGCTGAAATATGAACTCACATGCACAGTTCATGTGGTTAATTAAGACCTACACATTTAAAGCCTCGTCAGCCCCTATCATGCATGGTTCAGACAGAAAGAAAAAATCAAACAGCGTGATCTCAGATCCCCTATGTATTAAGATATAATCTCATAAATATAGGAACATCTTATAATATTCATTTACCC
This sequence comes from Polypterus senegalus, assembly GCF_016835505.1. NCBI lineage: Eukaryota > Metazoa > Chordata > Cladistia > Polypteriformes > Polypteridae > Polypterus > Polypterus senegalus. The sequence continues at coordinate 99,894,063 of NC_053166.1, forward strand.
CATGATTCAACAATACACATGACACGTCTAAAAATCATCCGGACATTGGGCTACTAGGCTGTATTAAAATAGTTAAATTTAGTGAAATGAATAAAAAACACCATTGCACTAAGCTCCTGGACTATTGCTTGCTTCAGTCGTATGTATTTGTACATTAATTGTCGTACACGTAGATAGCTAGAAATAAAATGCTGGAATTTATATTATACGCAGACACACACACACACACACACACACACACACACAAGCGCTCATACACACACACGCGCACGCACTCGCGAAATAAAATGCTGGAATTTATATTATACACACACATACACATGAGCGCGCATACACACACGCATGCATGCCCCGGACTTCATCCGTTTAATGAAAACATGCACGTTTTAAAAAAGGGCCTTACCATTTTCCGAGTGTATTTGAATATAGATCTCTAAGGGAAAAAAAAATTAAAGGATTCAGCCCTACTTTTTTTTTTTAAAGCATACTCGTTTAACGCTTATAATAATCAATCATATGCCCTACCGTTATCCTGGTTGTAGGTGCTCTGTGCAGAATAGGCTGTATGAAGAATAATTATATTTCATTTAGTTATAGTCATTAAAAGTATAAAACATTGTTCTAACATTTTCATGAAGACACACCATTTTCGGATGAATTAGCAGTCATCTTGTCATTCTGAGCAGTGACCAGGCAAGTGAGAATGAGGACCATATGCAGGTTTATTTTATGGGTAATAAACAGGAATATTTTTGAAGTTTGAACGGTAATTTATAATAGCAGATATGTGTCATTTGACAGGCAATTTAAACGGGCAGATGTCTCTTGTGTGATTTTAGACAGACCTTTAATCTCATGTCAGATCTTCTGGGGTCTGTATATATGTGAACATTTTTTGTATCAGCTGCTGGTTGCTCCGACCCACAGCTGAAGTGTGAACCAACAACCCCCTTAGTTTCATGTGAGCAACACATTTTTTGGAAAGAGATGAAAAATGACCTCTGTGTGCTTGAAAAGGCAATATGGTATTTTCAAACGGCTTTTATCTGTCCCAGATGTCCGATTTGTTTAAGGCAGTCTAACTTTTAGAAATTAAACGCTTGCTTCCACAATATGTTTCCTTAGGGCCAGCTGAAGATACATGTATTTAAAATGTGTGGTGAGTTTGAACAAAAAAGGGCTTGTTTTAGATCGATTTTAATATAAATTATAATTACAAATTATACACCTTAGGGTAGATATTTTTTAGATGTCTCAAATGTGATTTAAAAGGAAACTACTGCATATTATTTAACTGTGTGTGATTTTTAAAATCCCTTAACTTTAAACGTTACACACATAACTTGTTCTCCCGGACTGAGGGGCTGCGCGCGAGCGAGTGAAGGAGCTGCGCATTCACAAGCAGCCAGCAGGGTTGGGAGATTACACAGACAGCTTATGACAAGCAGGCGAGCTCACAGGGACTCACCCAGCGGGGGATGGGTGCTCGAAACGGGCTGCAAGCATGCTGCACGCGGCAGCAGGGGCAGACAGAGCCCGTGTCAGCGCTCTGAGATCAGCAGGAGCGGGTGCATGCAGAGCCTGTCCTCTCCTTTCTGTGTGTAGAGAGAGAGAGCAGGGGCTGCTAAAAGCGGGGCTGCTTGTCTTTCTGTGGGAAACCTGATTCACTGCTGCGACTGGACGCTTAGACCTTTCTACTTGAAGATTTTCAGTGAAATGGAAAAAGGCTGTTTTGACTTAGATAAACAAGCGGTTTAGAGATGAAAAAGCAAAGGTTAGATAGATATTTTAATCTTGTGTTAATATTAAAATCATAGAGCCGAAGAAGATGCGCTGCTGTTTCAGAAGGGAGAACATGTCTGGGAAGTGGATGGGGCCAGCCATCAGGAGCTGCCTGACCGGTGGGGGCCAAGGCAAAGGCATGCCCGTCATTCCACAAACGTGTTGCTGCCGGATCCTCAACATGTTTGTACATGTCCCTGGGAGAAGGGGCCGGGAAGTGGGGGGCCAACCATCAGGTGCTGCGTGACCTGGGGCCAAGGCAGAGGCAGGCCCTTCATGCGCAGGCATGTCCTCAGGAGGGGGGGGGGGTCTGGGAAGTGGGGGCCAAGGCAGACCTTGGAGATGTCTGGGCTTGTCCTCGGGAGAGGTGGGCTGGGAAGTAGGTGGGGGTGGTGGTGGGTTCAAGGAGGAGGCAGACATCCATCAAAATGCTCTTGACAAAAAGGAGGGCAAACAGGTGGGTGGGGGTGGGAGTGGTTTCAAGGAGGGGGCAGACATCCATCAAACTGCTATTGACAGAAAGGAGGACCAATCAGGTGAAGGGGGGTGGGAGAGGGTTCAAGGAGGGGGCAGACATTCATCAAAATGCTCTTGACAGAAAGGAGAACCAATCAGGTGAAGGAGGTATGAAAATCCACCAATCAGAGGAAATAGGGAGGGTCTTGAGGTCATCCATCATTTTGATTGACCGTTTGACAAAATGTCCCTGACATATACTACTATAGTAAAATAAATATAGCATGGAGGTGCAGTGGTAGTGTCACTGCCTCACAGTAAGGAGACCAGGGCTTAAATCACAAGTCCTGCATAAATAAAGTTTGCATTTTCTCCCCATGTCTTCATTAGTTTCTTTCAGGTGCTCTAGTTTCCTCCCAGTGTCCAGAGACATGCATGTATGTGAATGGGCAACATTAAAATGGCCCTAATGTGTGTTTGGAAATTGTATGTGCATTCACCTTGTGATGGACTGGCACCCTGTCCAGGGTTTGTTCTTTCCTAAGCTAGCAGGGATCTATAGAACATTCCCAAAAGGTTCAGATAGCCTGTATGTACAAAGACCTCAGACTCACAGTAACTGGTAGGCAGGACATTGCTTAAATTAGGAAATGGGAGGGCAGGCAAGGTTTAGAACTGTACACGAAGGAACAAATAATGTCATTAAAATAAATATACACAGTAACATAAATTTTAACCCAAATTTTAAGTGCAAAAATAAAATAAGTGACAATATAAAAAAGGTTTCCTTAATGATAAAAGTAAAAGTGTGTTGAAGCACCCATGTTGGGGGAAGCTACCTAGATTTAGTATTTTGTAATAATCAAGATAAAATTCAGGGTGCACTGTAGAGGTGAGTGAACCACGGTCAAGTGACCATAATATAGTCATATGAAAAAGTTTGAGAACCTCTCTCAGCCTGCATAATAATTTACTCTGCTTTCAACAAAAAAGATAACAGTGGTAGATCTTTCATTTCCTAGGAACATCTGAGTACTGGCATGTTTTCCGATCAAAGATTTTTAGTGAAGCAGTATTTAGTTGTATGAAATTAAATCAAATGTGAAAAACTGACTGTGCAAAAATGTGTGCACCCTTGTAATTTTGCTGATTAGAATGCATGTAACTGCTCAATACTGATTACTTGCAACATCAAATCGGTTGAATTAGCTTGTTAAGCCTTGAACTTCAGGTGTGTCCAATCATGAAAAAAGGTATTTAAGGTGGCCAGTTGCAAGTTGTGCTTCCCTTTGACTCTCCTCTGAAGACTGACAGCATGGGATCGTCAAAGCAACTCTCAAAAGATCTGAAAACAAAGATTGTTCAGTATCATGGTTTAGGGGGAGGCTACAAAACGCTATCTCAGAGGTTTAAACTGTCAGTTTCAACTTAAGAAATGTGATCAGGAAATGGAAGGCCATAGGCACAGTTGCTGTTAAACCCAGGTCTGGCAGGCCAAGAAAAATACAGGAGCGGCATATGCGCAGGATTGTGAGAATGGTTACAGACAACCCACATATCACCTCCAAAGACTTGCAAGAACATCTTGCTGTAGATGGTGTATCTGTACATCGTTCTACAATTCAGTGCAATTTGCACTAAGGACATCTGTATGGCAATGTGATGAGAAAGAAGCCCTTTCTGCACTCATGCCACAAACAGCGTAACAAATGCTCATTTAGACAAGCCAGATTCATTTTGGAGCAAAGTGCTTTGGACTGATGAGACAAAAATTGAGTTATTTGGTCATAAGAAAAAGCGCTTTGCATGGCAGAAAAAGAACACTGCATTCCAAGAAAAACACCTGCTACTTGCTGTCAAATTTGGTGGAGTTTCCATCATGCTGTGGGGCTGTTTGGCTAGTCCTGGGACTGGGGCCCTTATTAAAGTCAAGGGCAGATGAATTCAACCCAATTTTAACAAATTCTTCAGGATAATGTTCAAGCATCAGTCAAAAAGTTGAAGTTACGCAGGGGTTGGATATTCCAAAAAGACAATGACCCAAAACAAAGTTCAAAATTTACAAAGGCATTCATGCAGAGGGAGAAGTACAATGTTCTGGAATGGCCATCACAGTCCCCTGACTTGAATATCATCGAAAATCTATGGGATGATTTGAAGTAGGCTGTCCATGCTCGGCAGCCATCAAATTTAACTGAACTGGAGAGATTTTGTATGGAAGAATGGTCAAAAATACCTCCGTCCACAATCCAGACACTCATCAAAGGCTATAGGAGGCATCTAGAGGCTGTTATATTTGCAAATGGAAGCTCATCTAAGTATTGATGTAATATCTCTGTTGGGGTGCCCAAATTTATGCACCTGTCTAATTTTGTTATGATGCATATTGCATATTTTCTGATAATCCAATAATTTTAATGTCAGTGCTGAAATACTACTGTTTCCATAAGGCATGTCTTAGAATTAGAACTAGAATTAGAATTAGAACAATCTAGACGAGAACAGGCCATTCAGCCCAACAAAGCTCGCCAGTCCTATCCACTTGCTTCCTCCAAGAAAACATCAAGTCGAGTTTTGAAAGTCCCTAACGTCTTACTGTCTACCACACTACTTGGTAACTTATTCCAAGTGTCTATCGTTCTTTGTGTAAAGAAAAACTTCCTAATGTTTGTGCGAAATTTACCCTTAACAAGTTTCCAACTGTGTCCCCGTGTTCTTGATGAGCTCATTTTAAAATACAAGTCTCGATCCACTGTACTAATTCCCTTCATAATTTTAAACACTTCAATCATGTCACCTCTTAATCTTCTTTTGCTTAAACTGTAAAGGCTCAGCTCTTTTAATCTTTCCTCATAATTCAACCCCTGTAGACCTGGAATCAGCCTAGTCGCTCTTCTCTGGACCTTTTCTAGTGCTGCTATGTCCTTTTTGTAGCCTGGAGACCAAAACTGCACACAGTACTCAAGATGAGGCCTCACCAGTGCATTATAAAGGTTGAGCATAACCTCCTTGGACTTGTACTCCACAGATCGTGCTATATAACCTAACATTCTGTTAGCCTTCTTAATGGCTTCTGAACACTGTTTGGAAGTTGATAGCTTGGAGTCCACTATGACTCCTAAATCCTTCTCATAAGGTGTACTCTTGATTTTTCGACCGCCCATTGTGTATTCAAACCTAATATTTTTACTTCCTACGTGTAATACTTTACATTTACTGACATTAAATTTCATCTGCCACAAATCTGCCCAAGCCTGTATGCTATCCAAGTCCTTCTGTAATGATATAACGGATTCCAAATTATCTGCTAATCCACCTATCTTGGTATCATCTGCAAACTTAACCAGCTTGTTACTTATATTCCTATCTAAATCATTTATATATATTAAAAATAGCAGCGGCCCTAGCACTGACCCCTGTGGAACACCACTCTTAACATCGGCCAGTTCTGATGAGGTTCCTCGCACCATCACCCTCTGCTTCCTGTGTCTGAGCCAATTCTGCACCCATCTAAAAACATCACCCTGAACTCCCACTTCTTTTAACTTGATGCCCAACCTCTCATGTGGCACCTTATCAAATGCTTTCTGAAAGTCCAGATAAATAATATCATAAGCTCCACTTTGATCGTATCCTTTTGTTGCCTCCTCATAGAATTCCAACATGTTAGTAAAACACGACCTCCCCCTTCTGAACCCATGCTGACTGTTCAGAATAACTCCTGTCCTTGTCATGTGTTGCTCAATCTTATCCTTAATAATTCCTTCCATTAATTTTCCTGTGATGCATGTTAAGCTTACTGGCCTATAGTTGCTTGGATCTGCCCTATCACCCTTTTTATATAATGGGATGATATTTGCCATTTTCCAGTCCTTTCTTCTATTAAAAGGAAGTTGCCACTTTGAAAGCTCAGCTAATGATAAACAAAAATCCAAAGAATTAAGAGGGGTTCACAAACTTATTCATATGACTGTTGTGTAGACTGGCCTTTTCACAGACAGGCAGACACATTGGTTTCACCACACACATGTTTATTATACATTCTATTTACAGTTCAGTGCACCACAAAACCACACAAGTCCCCCAAATTCCTGGCCTCTTCACAATGTCTTACTTTCTCTTCAGGCCCCCTCCTTGCCTCCTCCAGCAAGCTCAGTCCACTCCGCTCTCGACTCTCGCTATCGTATGAAGGGAGGCGGCCCCTTTTATACACACCCGGATGTGCTCCAGGTGCTTCCCGGCAATCTCCCACCGACATGCCCCCATGTGGCGGAAGTGCCGACTGCATACCCGGAAGCACTCTGGGTGTCCCCAGTCTTCTTCCCCCCGGTACTTCCGGGTGTGGCGGAAGTGCTGAGGTCCAGGGCTTCAAAGGCACAGGGGACGCCCCCTGACGGTAACCACGGGCCCCATACAGGGTGGAGCTTCAAAGCTTTGTACCCGTGGCCCCCAAAGGAACCAGGGCCGTCGCCCCCACATGGTCTGGGGAAGGCGTAAGCCCTCCTCCGGTCTTCCTAGGTATCCTGGCTGGGTCGCCACCCCAGCCATCTCTGATACTGTATAATACAGTTCTCAGTGTTTTGGAAGAGTGAGGATGCAAAGACCAAAACTGTTTCGTTTAACATAGGTAGGGCAAATTTTGAGCAGATGTGGCAAAGTCATAGGAGGGTGGACTGGGATAAGCTTTTTTTTATATTAATTATTATTAAATTAATTATTATAAAATAATTAATTTTATATTAATTATTATTGTAATCATTCCATGCAAATCGATCCATTTTTACAAAAAATTGGATTGAAAACAAGTCGACCCCCACTCCTTGGGATAAGCTTTTAAGTGTAGATACAGTCAAGGTACAATGGAACAGATTTAAAAAAAAATACATATGATGCAGGACCAAAACCAACATTTCAAATTAGTAAGAAATAAAAAAAACCTCAGCAGTGGGTTAATAAGAGTTGAAAAAGAAGCTGCAATAGAAAAAAATACCTGTATAAGCCATATAGGACTAATAACTTCAATGTGAATTGTAGGGCGTATGAAAACATGAGGGGAACCATTAGGAAAGGATATTAGGGAAGCTAAAAGGCAATGGCCAACGATGAAATAGAGTCCTCCCCGACATCTGAGATCGCAGCTAACCACGATTCAGCAGCTTCGACTCCACACTGTGCCACTTACTTTCAGGGCCAAATAAGTTTTACCCCAGTGCCTTGTCAGAGCAATGACGAGCATATCAGCCTGTTTCAGCTAGGCAAGTTATGGTTTAACACTAGAATTACCAAAGCCTCGAAAAAACTTGTAATCCTGGACCACTTTAAGGCCCTTCGCACCTCTCTGTCAGCGTCTTTTGTGTTGTAAATGCATTGATAAGCACAAGCATCCAGCAGCCTACTATCCCATCCCCCCACCACTGTAGAAGGGGCAGAAAGTTCTCTCAGCTTAAGTCTGTTTACCTGCATGTGAGTTGCCGGCCGGGAGTTGTATAGGGTAAACACATCATTAAAACAGAAACATTTTTCATGTTTTAGTAATAACTGACAAAATGTAGACATGAAGTGTATCATGTGTGAAGCCTGAAGTCCAAATATCAAATAAACGCTTTCACAAAAGGTACAAGTATAACAAAACAAGTGTACTTTTATTCAAGAATATAACTGCAGAAAAAGAACTCGTGTTAGGGTGCAACATTGACACACCCTTAGTATGACTGTTTTGGTGGTGTAGCAGTAAGAACTGCAAACTGGTAATCAAAAGGTTGCTGGTTTGACCTTGAATGACTCCATTTTGAGAGGTGCGCTACTCTTATCTTTACTATCGTAGAACATACATTTGATTTGAGGCTGTAACAGCTGCTGTAAATTTATGGTACTTGTAAAGGGTAGCTTTTTTTTATTCAGTTTTATTCTCTCAGTCACGTTCATGCTCCCCCCAATCTGACACTGCTGTTTTCACATAAAGACGTGCTATAACAGAGGTGAACTCAGATGATGATGAGGGTTCTACATCGGAGAAAGAGAACAGAAGCCCTGCCCACAAGAAACATCCACTCACACATAAGAACAATAAGAACAAAGCAGCTGCACCAGGCGTAAAGCCGAAAGAATGCACGTTGCTCTTTTGTCATTGCAGTACTTTGTATATAAAATCCAGATCGAATGTTAGTTACCTATTTACGTTGATTTATTTACTTATCTTCCTACAGCGTAAAGTCACAAGTAGACTGTAGAGCTTCCTGTGTTTGATTGACATGGGCATCCTGTGTTTGACACACCCTAACATGAGTTCTGATTCTGCAGTCATATTCCCTGAATTGCAGCACTTCCGCCACACTCAGTAGTGCTGCAGGAAGATCATCGAAAAACACCAGGAGCACATTTGGGGCATTATAAAAGGAGCCACCTCACTCCATTAGTGGAGCTGGGGTTGGGAGGAAAAGGACAGAGCTTGCATGTGGATGAACTGAGTTTGGCTGGCTTGAGCATTGTGTGGTACTGTATAAAATTGAAGAATATAATTAAATGTCTGTGTTTTGGACATTTGTTGTCTGACTGTCTGTGTAAAGGAGCTGAAATACCACATTCCATTAGGTCAGATTATCTCAAAGCATAACATGAGCTACCATAGCTATGCTGACGACACATAACTGTATTTATCAATAGCGCCTGATGATCTCGACTCTCTTGTTTCACTGACACAATGTCTTACTTGCATTTCTTAATTGATGAGTCGTAAGTTTCACAAACTAAATAAGGAGAAATCAGAAATCTTAGTGATTGGATAAATATGAATATAATGAGGGTATTAGAAGTAAAATTGATCCGATAGGCTTAAGTCAAGACAGAAGTAAAGAATTTAGGGGTAATTATTGACTCTGACATAAATTTTAAATCACATCACAGTAATCAGATTACTAGGACAGCATTTTTCCACTTAAGAAATATAGCAAAAGTTAGATCCCTTGTAACTTTGTAAGATGCTGTTTTTAGTCGAATAGATTACTGTAACACACTTCTCTCAGGGCTACCCAAATAATTTATTGCCACTAGTGCATAATGCAGCTGTCAGAATCTTAACTAGGAAAGGAAAATCCAAGCACATCTCTCCAGTTTACTACAGTAACTAGTAGTAATTAGTAACTACATTGGTTACCCACACCATTTAGAACTGACTTTAAAATACTGTTTATGGTTTACCATGCCTTAAATAATCTCACCATCCTATATTTTGGAGTGCCTTTCACCTTACACTCCAAATCGTTCCTCAATTTTTGTGTGAGGAACCTTATCTAAAATTGGTGAAGTTAAGAGTGGTGCTATTATTTATCTTGACTTTCAGAAAGCATTTTAATAAGGTGCCACATCAGTGGTTTGGCATCATATCTTCAAATGAGTGTCTGAATATAATTTCAAGAGCTGTTATGCATCTAAAATATAGCTTACCTATAGAAATTTGCCAGGCTAATATTGTGGAGCACTTTAAAAAAACTGCTAAAAATCCATTATTTTAACATTACTTTCTCATATCTTTATTTTAGTGTAACCCAGATATTCTGTATATGCATTTAATTATCACTTTTTTTCATGGTTCCAAAATCTATACTAAACCCTACTTTCTCTGATGTTCTTTTTCCGGTTTTCTGTGGTGGCAATCTGCACCATCACCACCTGATCAAAGCACAGTGCAGTCCCTACATCAATGGATTAAAGGCCAGAAGTGTATATGACCATCATCGTCTAATTCTTCTATGTAAAGACTGAAAAACATGAGGACTGATTTAGATCATTTATGTTAGGTAAAATACCTAGTGACGTGGCCTCGGAACCCCTGCAGATTATGTTTTTTCTCCAGCAAGTCAAGTCAAGTCAAGTCGGGGAGCATGCACTGGTACAGGCGTTGCAGCACCCACTACACAATGAAACAGCTCATGATCCCGGTTTGCAACCCCCCAGGCAGACACATGGCCCAGTCCCACCCCCCGGAAATTACCCTATATCTGCCACAGCCAGGTGTTACATGGGTGACCCCTTGGCTTGGCCCAGCAACTCGGGTCCCCAACAATGTGGATCTTATGAGCCGGATCACCCTCAGGGAAATGCGCCACATGGCCGTAGTGGCGTAACTGACGCTCCCTCACAACGCAGGTAATGTGCCTCATTTGGGACTCCATAAGCAATTGCTCATTCGACACAAGGTCAAACCAGCGGTATCCAAGGATTTTCCGGAGAGACACCAAAGGAGTCCAGTCTTCGTCTCAGGTCACTGGATAGTGTCCATGTCTCGCAACCATATAGCAAGACAGGAAAAACCAGGACACTAAAAACTTGGACCTTCGTCCTTTTGTATAAATATCGGGAGCACCACACACCCCTTTCCAGCAACTTCATGACCCCCCATGCTCTCCCAATCTGTCTACTGACTTCATAGGAAAAGTCACCAGAGACATGAATGTCACTTCCAAGGTAAGTAAACCACTTAACAAGGTCAACACTCTCTCCGCAAACAGACACATTGCTGATGGCTGTGCCCAAGAGGTCATTAAAGGCCTGGATCTTGGTTTTTATCCAGGACACTCACAAGCCGAGCAACACAGACTCCTCACTCAGTCTCTCGTGCACCATGATCAGAGCCTCCATTGACTCTGCGAAGATCACAGCATCTTCAGCAAAGTTAAGATCTGTGAATCTTTCTTCACCAACAAATGTCCCACAGCCACTGGACCCCACAACATTGCCAAGGATTTTTGTGTGAGGAACCTTATCTAAAATTGGTGAAGTTAAGAGTGGTGCTATTATTTATCTTGACTTTCAGAAAGCATTTTAATAAGGTGACACATCAGTGGTTTGGCATCAAACTAAAAGAAGTGTGAGTTCAGGGTGATGTTTTTAGATGGGTGTAGAATTGGTTCAGACACAGGAAGCAGAGGGGGATGGTGCAAGGAACCTCATCAGAATTGGCCGATGTTAAGAGTGGTGTTCCACAGGTGTCAATACCAGGGCTGCTGATATTTTTAATGTACTGTATATAAAGTATTTAGATAGCAATGTAAATAACAAGCTGGTTAAATTTGCAAATGATACCAAGGTAGCTGGGTTGGCAGATAATCTAGAATCATTTGAATCATTGCAGAGGGATTAGGACAGTATACAGTCTTGGGTAGATTTCTAGCAGGTGTAATTAAATGCAAAGTATTACACATAAGAAATTAACATTGTAGATTTGAATACACACTGGGAGGTCTGAAAATTTAAAATGCTCCATATGAGAAGGATTTAGTAGTTGCAGTGGACTTGTAACTGTCAACTGCCAGACAGTGTTCAGAAGCCATTAAGAAGGCTAACAAAAGCTAGGCTATATAGCATAGTAGTATTATGTCAGGTGGGTTCTGTCAAAATTTAATCCAATTTGATTGATGAGATTAAACCATGCCCCTTTATAATTGAAGACCGGAAGTCTCGCCCCCACCAGCCATCTGTTGTTTGTTGACCTTTGATGACCTTTCTGGAAGTCCCCTCCCCCACCCACCGGGTGTTTTGTTGACCTTTGATGACCTTGATCCGGGCCCCTGTTGATTGATGACAGGAAATCCCCACCCCCACCCATCTGCTGTTTGTTGACCTTTGATGACCTTTAGCCCCGGCCATCTGTTTTCCCAGGAAGCTGTCATGGGTAATTTGATGGATGCCCCCACCCTCCTTGAACCCCCCGCCCCCCTGCTTGGCCACCTGCCCTGAACCATCTCAGTAGGGCAAGTCCAGACATGCCCAAGGGTTGCCTAGGGCCCCGCCGCCCTCCCTTGAGCCCATTACCACCCCATCCACTTCCCAGCCCCCCTCTTCCTAAGACAAGTTCAGGCATGTTGCAGCCGGACCATGTACAAGTTCAGGCATGTTCCTGTCCATACCCATACTGAATGGCCTGCCTAAGCCTCACCGATAGGCAGCACATGATGTCTGGCCCCTCCACTTCCGAGGACATTCACACACACACACACATGCTCTGGCCGGACCGATCTAACTTGTCGCCGTTCCTGCCGATATTGCTTTGGGTAAGAATCCTGGTATCTATGTAACAATTATTTTTAAAATATCTATCTATCTAATAGTTGCTATATCATTTGTAAACCCCCTTGTATTTTATCTAAGCCAAAACTGCCTTTTCCTGCCCATCTCAGTGAAAATCCTTACACAGAACAACAACCGACAGCCAAATCACAGACAGGCTCTGCGTTTAAAAGCCTTCAACAGCCTCACGCAGAAACGAAATGACAGAACGTCTCTGCGCAGCCTGGCTTTTAGCAGCCCCTGCGCGCGCCCGCGAGCTGGCCAGTGCCAAAGCTCTCCGCGGCCCTGAACAGACACGTAGCTGTAAACTGCAGCCTGTATGTCCCTGCAGCGCTGACGAGGATTGATTCAGACCCTACTGAAGCGTGCGCGATTGTCTTAACACAGCTGCCAAAGCCCCACCTCCCCTGCCCCGCTCAGCGTTGATTCAGTCCAGGAGCGTGCATGCTTTTCAACAGCTGAACGTAATACTTCTTCCATTCCCAAGACGCATGTTTCTTAAAAAGTTAAAGGCTTTCATGATAGCGTGTAAAACACGAGATAAATAGTTCGATATAAGCCCTTTAAAAATCACACAGTTAAATAAGATGCAGCAGAACCCTTTTAAATTACTTTGAGATGTCTAAATGCTATATGAATTAATATAATTATAATTTGTATTAAAATTGATCTAAAACAAACCCCTATTCTATCCATGTTAATCCTCCCCTCATGAAGAAATCCGGTTAGTTTTTTCTAAAAGTTTGAATGCCTTAATCAGATCGGATATCTCGGGCTAGAGAAAGGAACTTTAAAATACTCTGCCAAAACCGCTTTTTGCAAAGCACAACACCCACAACCTTAGTTCCAGACGGCCGGATGTGGTCTCTGGGGAATCGGTGGCAATTCAGCGGTTAGGATCGCTCAGGCCGTTCATGACCCTTAACCTCGGAGCAAAACAGAAGGCTTCTGTTTAATCAAATCTACGAGTTACAGCGGAATCTATTAATCAAATTCCGGATAACCATTAACCTTGTGGATGGATCAAAACTTTTCGAAAGGTGAAAAGGTCTTACGGAGATACGTACAGATGTTTAAACAAATCTATTAAGCGAATTCCAGACTTTTTTAGCGTCCGTCGAAAGTTGTTGTATTTAGACACCGGACAAAGGCCATTACACGGATGTCCGATTAAAATGATTGGGGAAAATATCTGATATTACAGATCACATGGGGGTCACATTCCCAAACAGCCAGCTTTTTTGGGTCTATAAATAAGCCGCTGTCGGAACCCAAGCCCCATTTTCTCTACGCATCGTTCAGAACAAGAAAAATGAATTTCTCCCAATACGGTTTGTCAGCACGAATTTATTAGAATAATGCATTATATTTTTAATGACTACATCTAAATGAAATCTAATTATTCTTCATACAGACGAAACAGCAACAGACGTCATCAATGACCCCCCAGGTAAGGCTATTCATGATTCTTATATGCGTTAAATGAACATGTTTTAAAAAACTGTGGTCTGAATTCTTATATTTTTTCCTTAGAGCTGTTCATACCAGTCGATTCGCAAAATGGTAAAAACCTTTTTTAATATATGTTGTTTAATACGCGCACGGCATGCTTATTAGCATTTAGGCGGAGCATTTGTGTATCAGAGGGCTCTCGGTAGTGCGCGTGCATGTATAAGCGCTTACGTGTTTGTCAATATAAAACTGTTTATAACATGTTTCTTCTGGGCTGATCCGTTCATGAAATGGGATGATGAGTCTATAAACGTGTCTTAACTAACCGCATGAACGACGTGCGTGAGTGAATATTTGAATATAATTACTGGTTTGTAATGGAAAATGTCCAGGAATACAATAAAGTTATTTCAAAACGTGCGGTTGATTCCTTTATTTTCTTTTCTTTAGAATTATATATACAAGTAGAATCGCCAATCGATTTTGATGTCCAAGGTGAGAATTTTTATTAAAATGATAAAATGTTTACAACGTGTCTATGCGGCGTACGTGTGTGCGCGCGCAGTCGTGCATGCGCTTACTAGCTTTCTGACACACATGAGCTTTGGTAAATGAAATGTAATACATACTAGGACCGCCAAAAGTCCGGGTGATTTTAGACGTATCAAAAGTATTGTTGAATCATTGGGTAAATGAATATTATGACGTGTTTCTGTATTTATGAGATTATATTTAAAGACCTTGAGACCCGATTATTTTGAAAATGATTTTTGCCAACTTAGTTTAGGGGATGCTCATGCAGTTTGTTAAAGTGCTTCGGGTAGTTACAAGTAGACTATCGGAATGAATAGGGATGATGCGTATTAAAACGTTCTGTATTAATTAACCGGTTGAGATGTGTCTGTGTGTGTGCGTGTGCGTGTGTGTGTGTGTAAGCACGTGTAGATCAGATTGTGTATGTGTGTGTGTGTGTGTGTGTGTGCACATGTAGATCAGCTTGTGTGTGTGTGTTTGTGTGTGAGTGTGTGTGTGTGTGTGCACATGTAGATCAGCTTGTGTATATGTGTGTGTGTGTGTATGGATTGGAGCTTGTGCATTTGGTTTCAGCCGCTGCAAGAGCTGGAATGGGTAAATGTTATTTTAAATAGGTATTTATTTTGTTTTGTAGACGAAAATTCTGTACAAAACGAGACAGTTTCTCAAAGGGATTACCCTGATTTGTACAGTCACTGTAAGTGTCCTTTTCAATTTATGGATGAAACTTTGGGGAGACAATCTAGCACTTTACGAAAGCTGGAAGAATCTACAAACACCAACCCCGTCGGTGATCAGCATTCAGGGCCAATCTCCGGCCGCTTCTCAGAGAAGCAGCGGGCATTCTCCAGCACCATCTCCGAACAGCCGGGGGTATTCTCTGACATCATCTCCGAGAAGCCTGGGGCAATCTCCGGTACCGTCTCCGAGAAGCCGTGGGCAATCTCTGACCCCCTCTCAGAGAAGCCGTGGGTATTCTCCAGCGCAATCGTCGGCGTCATCTAATTCTAACCGGCGTTCAACCCCCAGGTGGGACACTTTACCAACATCGCTTCACTCTGAGCGAGGATCTCGGCGAAGAAATCGATATTCATTCCGATATTCCCATCGGCCTGAGCACGACCGGAGACATCGCGAAAGACTGGTGCAGTTGGGCGATGTTCTTCGCTGGGCACTGGAGCAATTTATAGAATTAGAGTCTCCTGGGTACAATTCCGTACCCAACATGAGTTTACATTTGCTGCATGTGTAAACTTTTTCCAAGGTTCTACCCAGAAATTAAAGGATAGGTTTTATATTACTTTTTTCATTAAAAGTAACATTGAATGCAAATTTTTATTTTCTGTGCTTATAACTGTAACCTTTGTTTAAATTTTTATTATCTGTGTTTATAACTGTAACCTTTGCTTAAATTTAGGTCATGTCTGAAAACGGTCTAGCGGTAGCAGCAACGAACGCAACAGCAGCGACATTGGTACAGACAGCAGCAGCGACAGTGGTGCAGAAAGCTTCCGTGAACATCCTGTAGGGCGTAAAGGTAGGAAAAGGCCGTCCAGTGAAAACCTGAGACTATTAAAAGAGATGTCTGATAACCTTGAATATTCTATAAAACCCCCTAAAATACCTACCCCTCCGCGATCACCTGAAATTGTTCAATCACCAACCCCAGTGACACATCCTATTGACAATTTTGACCTCATTGATACTTCGCTCCAGGTTCTAAATTCTGATGAAACAGCCGTAGTTAACGCTCTGTTGGAGGTTTTGAAGAAAACACGGTTGTGAAATCCCCACAGCCTTTTACCTCAGGAACCTCGGAACCTAGTAAGATCAGTCTTCAACACTCATCTGTTGATGACTTAAAAGAGTCGGGTACTTCCGCCCCACATCCTCAGACAGGATCAGGAGTGACTAATTTGTCCGGGGTAAACTTGAGTCTCGAAACCAACTCTCCACAGCCATCTACCTCGCATACGGTTAATCCGTCGTCTCCAGAGCCGTCAGTAAGTTCCCCACAACCCTCTACCTCGCATACGGTGAATCCACCGTCTCCAGAGCCGTCAGTAAGTTCCCCACAACCCTCTACCTCTCGATTCAATAATTTGTCTATAACGGAGCGTCCAAAATTTAACAATTTCGAGATTAGACACCAGTTAAATTTTTCTGAGGCCTATACACTTGATTCATTCGCCGAAGTTTTTAATCATATACACGAGACCCTTCAGCAAATATTAGACAGTATTACGAGCACTTTGAATCCTAAGGATCTAGTTCAGTTAGAATTACGTGCCGAATCTCTCAACCCCAGTGTTTTTTCCCTAACCCCCGTGGGCATGCTTTCTGTTGAAGACTTTTTTAATCAATTGAATTACTTCTCCAGAGTCACGCTACTATTTTAGCCGATTCCAGCCTGACGCTAATCGTTCAGGTGGTTAGGGTTCCATCTGGCGGCGACGGGGGTAGACGTAAAGCCTGTTCCATTTTCAACAATGTAATCCTTCAAAAGAAACGGAAGCACCTGTGGATATCCTTTAATCGGGATGATCAGTGCTGTTTTGCCAGGGGTTTGCTGGCTGTATTAAACGATAGGTTCAGAAACAATCAGAAATTGTGTGAACAAGAGGCTCACCGTCTGCACGTCGGGGTCGGTTTATCAATGGATCAGAAAGTAACGTTTTCAGATGTCGAAAAATTTGAGAGGCTACTAGGAATTAGAATTATCGTCTGGTACAGGGAACCGGACACCACTGCTCTATTAAAATTTGAAGCATCCCGGGTCAGAAAACCAAAGACGGCGTTCCTGTTTTTGCACCAGGAGCATTATTACGGTATTTTGAATCTAAAAGGCTTTCTGGGATTTTCCTACGTCTGCGATTTCTGTTACACGGGATATTCTATACCCTCACGACATTGCTGCGAACAACACTGTGACGTCTGTTTATCTACAAACTGTCGATTGGTTGCCGGGGAGGCTTTTCGTTGTCCCGACTGTTGTCGTTTCTGTCGATCAAGGGTTTGCTTCGAGCTCCACAAAACGCCGAAATGGAATGAAAAGACGCGTCGGTCTGAAAGTACAGTGATGTGAAAAACTATTTGCCTCCTTCCTAATTTCTTATTCTTTTGCATGTTTGTCACACAAAATGTTTTTGATCATCAAACACATTTAACCATTAATCAAATAAAACACAAGTAAACACAAAATGCAGTTTTTAAATGATGGTTTTTATTATTTAGGGAGAAAAAAAATCCAAACCTACATGGCCCTGTGTGAAAAAGTAATTGCCCCCTTGTTAAAAAATAACCTAACTGTGGTGTATCACACCTGAGTTCAATTTCCGTAGCCACCCCCCAGGCCTGATTACTGCCACACCTGTTTCAATCAAGAAATCACTTAAATAGGAGCTGCCTGACACAGAGAAGTAGACCAAAAGCACCTCAAAAGCTAGACATCATGCCAAGATCCAAAGAAATTCAGGAACAAATGAGAACAGAAGTAATTGAGATCTATCAGTCTGGTAAAGGTTATAAAGCCATTTCTAAAGCTTTGGGACTCCAGCGAACCACAGCGAGAGCCATTATCCACAAACGGCAAAAACATGGAACAGTGGTGAACCTTCCCAGGAGTGGCCGGCCGACCAAAATTACCCCAAAAGCGCAGAGACGACTCATCCGAGAGGTCACAAAAGACCCCAGGACAACGTCTAAAGAACTGCAGGCCTCACTTGCCTCAATTAAGGTCAGTGTTCACGACTCCACCATAAGAAAGAGACTGGGCAAAAACGGCCTGCATAGCAGATTTCCAAGATGCAAACCACTGTTAAGCAAAAAGAACATTAGGGCTTGTCTCAGTTTTGCTAAGAAACATCTCAATGATTGCCAAGACTTTTGGGAAAATACCTTGTGGACTGATGAGACAAAAGTTGAACTTTTTGGAAGGCAAATGTCCCGTTACATCTGGCGTAAAAGGAACACAGCATTTCAGAAAAAGAACATCATACCAACAGTAAAATATGGTGGTGGTAAGTGTGATGGTCTGGGGTTGTTTTGCTGCTTCAGGACCTGGAAGGCTTGCTGTGATAGATGGAACTATGAATTCTACTGTCTACCAAAAAATCCTGAAGGAGAATGTCCGGCCATCTGTTCGTCAACTCAAGCTGAAGCGATCTTGGGTGCTGCAACAGGACAATGACCCAAAACACACCAGCAAATCCACCTCTGAATGGCTGAAGAAAAACAAAATGAAGACTTTGGAGTGGCCTAGTCAAAGTCCTGACCTGAATCCAAATGAGATGCTATGGCATGACCTTAAAAGGCGGTTCATGCTAGAAAACCCTCAAATAAAGCTGAATTACAACAATTCTGCAAAGATGAGTGGGCCAAAATTCCTCCAGAGCGCTGTAAAAGACTCATTGCAAGTTATCGCAAATGCTTGATTGCAGTTATTGCTGCTAAGGGTGGCCCAACCAGTTATTAGGTTCAGGGGCAATTACTTTTTCACACAGGGCCATGTAGGTTTAGGTTTTTTTTTTCTCCCAAAATAATAAAAACCATCATTTAAAAACTGCATTTTGTGATTACTTGTGTTATATTTGACTAATGGTTAAATGTGGTGATCAGAAACATTTTGTGTGACAAACATGTAAAAGAATAAGAAATCAGGAAGGGGGCAAATAGTTTTTCACACCACTGTATCTGCGACGTCTTTAAAGTCTGCGCTCTCTGTTACGAGAGATACAGCTTGAAAGCCGGGTCAAAACCTCACAAGTGTTGACCCAAACACTGTTGCGTTTGTACAGCGGTCGTGAAAGAGGCAGATGAAAATCATCAGTGTTTTATTCAAAGCTTACCGCAAAGACCAAACCACGAAAAATATGTGTTTTACGATTTTGAGTGCCGTCAAGATGACGGTACTCACATCCCCAATTACATCCACTGCATGCATTGGAACGGTCAATCGTGGAGACGGTCCGGCGAGAACTGCGTAGCAAAGTTCTTTCACAGATATCGATGTCCGAAATACAAAGATTACACGTTCATAGCTCACAATTCTAAGGGGTATGACGGATATTTCCTCATGAAATATCTTGTCGAAAGCGGGCAAACTCCATTTGTTACAACTCAGGGTTGTAAATTAATGTGCTTTATAGAAGAAGATTATAACTTGAGATTTATCGACTCGTTGAACTTCTTACCTATGAAATTGAGCAGTATGCCCAAAGCCCTGGGATTCCATGCTCAAAAAGGGTACTTTCCCCATTTCTTTAATACCGCTGAAAATCAAGACTACATCGGGCCATACCCCGATCCTAAATATTACGGCATTCAACACATGATGAGCCAGGAAAGAGAGGAGTTTTTGTCTTGGTACGATTCGGTTAAAAGCGGTACCTTCAACTTTAGACAAGAAATGGCCTACTATTGTCGAAACGACGTGGTTATTTTGAGAACCGCGTGCATGAAATTTAGAGATGAAGTGGTCGGGATCGGTAATATTGATCCTTTTCAGTGTATGACCCTAGCTTCTCTCTGTCTGACCATGTACAGACAAAACTGTATGCCTGATAATGCAATTGGAATCATTCCGACTGATCATTACAAAAGCACTCACAAAGCATATTCTAATGCTTCTATTCAGTGGCTAATGTTTCTTTCCGAGAAGGAAAAAATAAACATTCGACATGCGCGAATCACGGTGAAGTCAAGATGGGGTCCTTTTATCTAGATGGTTACGCCGAAGTTCAAGGTGTCCTGACGGCCTTTGAGTTTGCTGGCTGCTTTTATCACGGATGTCCAGAGTGCTACGATCGCAAGCCAAGCACCCTCTTACGGGACGTCTTATGCAGAATTGTTTAAAACGTTTGACGACAAACTCAATAAATTGCGTGAAAACTTTAATCTGACGGTGAAAGTGCTTTGGGAACACGATTGGGAGCGCATGAAAAAAGAGGACGCGGAGCTTCAGGATTTCTTAAGACGCTTTGAGTTTCCGTAACCTATCAATCCCCGTGATGCCCTTTATGGAGGGCGGACCAACGCTATCAAATTATATCATAAGGTTCAAGGAGACGAGCAAATGCATTATTACGATTTTACAAGTCTGTACCCCTACGTCAACAAAACAAAAGCCTACCCGATTGGCCATCCGACCTTTGTTTTTGAAGAATTTGGCGATCTTAAGCAATACTTTGGTCTCAATAAAATCACCCTGTTAGCCCCACGCAATTTGTATTTTCCGGTCCTCCCTTTAAGAATTTGCAATAAATTGATGTTCGTTCTGTGCCGTACGTGTGCAGAAACCCAGACATCCACCGGCCTTTGCCATCACAATGATCGGGAAAGGTCTTTAACAGGAACCTGGTGCAGCATTGAAATACTCAAGGCCTTAGATAAAGGGTACAAAGTTTTAAAAATTCATGAGATATGGCACTACGAACAGAGTACCGCAGATTTATTTTCCGATTACATCAAAATTCATCTGAAAGGCAAACAGGAGGCCTCTGGATGGCCATCTTGGGCGTGGACGAAGCGTCCGGCGGCGCTATGTTGACGACTATTTCTTAAAAGAAAGCATATTATTGGAGCGTGAAAACATAGCCTCCAATACCGCCAAGAGACAAATTTCCAAGTTATTTCTGAATTCTCTTTGGGGAAAATTCGGTCAGAAGCCTAACCAACTGACCACGCGTTTGTTAAACACACCCAAGAATTCTTTGATTACCTGTTCTCAGACGTGTATCGGGTCTCCTATTTTGGCTTTGTCAGCGACGAAATCGCTCAGGTGCAGTGGAGGTATGCGGATGACCGATACGTTGTACCCGGCCCTGTCAATGTGGTGATCGCCGCTTTCACCACGGCCTATGCCCGGCTAGAATTGTACGAATTGCTGGATCGTTTAGGGCCGAGGATTCTGTATCATGATACAGATTCCATTATCTTCACAGCATCGCCCGGACAGTACACACGCCGCTCGCGACTATTTAGGTGAACTCACCAGCAAACTAGATCCTGATGACTACATAGAAGAATTTGTTTCTGGGGGTCCAAAAACGTACGCGTACAAAACGTTCAAAGGCAAGGTCTGCATGAAAGTAAAGGGTATTACTCTCAATCACCAAACGGTTCAAGAGGTAAACCTATATTCGTTAATGGATCTAGTGCATAGTTTTGTAGAAAACGATCTCACAAAAGAAATAACCATTCATGGTATGCAGATTCATAGGAACAAAAAGACCCTGACGTTGCAAAATCGTCCACTCAGAAAGAGATTCAGAGTGGTGTACAACAAAAGGGTTCTCTTGCCCGATTTCACATCTCTACCCTATGGATACTAAAGAGGGCTTTGATGTAAGACTTCAACACCCGTTCTCAAAAATAGTCTTGGGACCCTCCTGTTCGGGCAAATCGCATTATGTGAAAAAGCTTTTGGAACACACAGAACATGTGCTTTCTCGTCGCCCCGACAATATAGTCTGGTTTTATAGCTGCTGGCAGCCTCTGTACGACGAACTATTAACCCGATTTCCCAAAATCACATTTTTAGAGGGGTTACCCACTTCCTTAAGCGACGATGAACTACTGCCGCCTGATCGAGTTAACTTGGTGATCATCGACGATTTGATGGAACAAGCGAGCCATAGCCAAGAGATAGAGAGGGCCTTCACAAAATATACTCATCACAGGAATTTGTCCATCATTTACTTGGTCCAAAATTTTTTTTCAAGGCAAGAAAAGTAGAACAATAAATCTGAATGCCAATTACATAACCCTTTTTAAAAACCCGAGAGATAAGCTGCAAATCACCAATTTAGCTCATCAAATGTAGCCCGGCAGGGTGAAATTTTTCTTGGAGGCCTTTGAGGACGCTACGCGACACCCTTACGGTTATCTGTTGGTGGATCTGAAAGCCCAGACACCTGACAGATTTCGTTTACGTACCGGATTGTTCCCTCCCGATTGGCCTGCGGCATACGTTGTGAAAAGATAAAGACGTTCGATTTTCCGAGTATTTGAAAAAGAGAAGGCATGTCGTGCAGAATAAAAAGAAATCTCCCTCTGCTCAAGACCCTGCACAGGGTCTCCTGTCGCCGAAGAAAAGCGATGCTGAGCGAGGCTCCTGACGATTTCATTTATGCTCTAGTCGAGATAGCTCTCAATACTTTAAAAAGCCATGTCCCCCTGACTTACAGACAGTTCAAGTTGCTGAAGAAGCATCGTTGCGCCGTTAAAAAACAAAGCGATAAAAAACTAACCGGTAATAAGCAAAAAACCCTTTTAAATCAGAAAGGAGGTTTTCTCGGAGCCCTGTTCAGCGCAGCCATTCCTTTCATTACTAGTTTAATAGCATCGAGAGATCGAGAGTTTAAATATGGAATACACGCGCAAGATGTACTTGGTCCCTCAACAACAAATGGCTCAGTGGCAACAGAAACCCCCACCTTCCAACGACCTTCTAAGCACTACAGAAAGTGAACTGGATAAACAAATGAAACTCATACTTGAACGTGATGACTTGACCGTCGATGCAAAAGTAAAACTTTATACGACCGTCTTGCAAAGATACCTTACCTTTGTGAAAAAAGCGGATAAAGAAACCAGTTCTCTGACATTATTGATGCCTGTCGAGAGCCAGGAGGTGCCGCCAGAGACACTCAAAGATGCGCCTAGTACCCCAGAAGAACGGGTGTACGACGAAATTTTGAAAAGTGCTCCGGATAAATCAAAGAAATATACTGAAATAATTTTACAGAAAATGTCGCATCACCCTAATACAACCTATTGGAATGGCTTGGGAGAGTTTGTGTTTCGTGGAGAACCGTTACTCGGAACGAATATGGTCGATCTAATTAACAGCGTCACAACTTAACCGGAGACCTAGGGGCACAACATTCCGACCTCGGCCGTACCAAACATGGACACTAGAGAACTTCTAGAGAGTTTCAAACCATCCTCCCCAGACGGGGCTTCTGCCTCTGTTGCCTCTGCTGCCGCGACGTCTGCTTCCGATACACCTGTTGGCAAGAAAACCAGATCTCGCAAAAAGAATGAATGGATTCCTTATTGAAATGTAATTATATTTTTGTTTAATAAAATATTATATTTAATTACAAAGTTTGCCTATTCTTTATTAAGATAATTACAGGGCATAGAACTTTGCATACAAGGATGATCCTGAAAGCTTCTAGAACTGTTCTTAGACAAGGTGTTTACAAAATTTTGAACCATATCATTATTCTTGGTGACTTCATTAAAATACAGGTTCATGACCTCTTGATAAGAGCGTCCTTTTCCTCTATGATACAGGAAAAAAATACAGTGTTGCCCGCAGACGGTGGAAAACCAGCTTTGAAGCTGCCGGGTATGGTGAATAATTTCTTTACAGTTTCTGTTTAAAAAGCTGTATATTTCCTCAGGAAAATAGATAAAGTCTGGTGGGGTTCCATAGGAATCGAAAAATTCTCCAGTTCCGTCTTCTCTGAGATGTATCGCCAGCCAGAGTTCACGAGGTTGATTTTGACGGTGAGTATTGCGATGATCATGGTCGGGAGCTCCGTAAGTATCTTTTTAGGCAGTTCGTCGCACGCCAACACTCCGTAAAACAGGTTTTCTGTGTACGGATTACTGGACATGAGTTCGTTGATCTGCAGGGTGTTTATGCTTTTTTAGTAATCATAAAGTATATTTCTTCTCAGGTTTATTTCAATAATGTTGTCAAAGACCGCGTACACTATTTGATTCACAGTATTGGGTAGGGGTTGCCGAAAGCGGATTTCAAATCTCATGTTCCCAGTTTTCATCAATGAGAAATGGTCTCCGCATTCTTGATCTGGAGTCAAATCAAAGGCAAACAGGGTGTAACCTTTGGAGAATTCAGAACGGCTGATGGCCAGAGGCAGGTCTTTCAAGTGCTTTCTGGTGGCCAACACAAGGTTGTAATATTCTCGAGCGGTGGTGTCATTAGTAAAATTGGGTTGAAATGGTTTGGCGGGAATCTGTTCTCCGTCCAAATACAAGGCCAGGAATTCCATATGGTTATGCTTGAAATTGAAGGGGTTTCTGGAGTAATACCCGGAAAAGGCATCATTATCCACCATGCCTAGGACCACTTTGGGTAATTGTCCCAAGAACAGGTTCTCCTGATTGCTCACCCGTATCCCGGCCGGTAAACTGAGAACTTTCATATTCACTCTTTCCACGGGGTACTTGGCGTTGGTGTTTGTGAGTGCGTGTGCGTGCCCCAATTTCACAGCCACTGAAACTTTAACTTTCTTGACAAAAAGAGCTGTGGATAAAATGTTTACTTTGTAACGCTCGGCATCTCCGGACATCAGACAAAATTCATTTTTGCCCCGGACCATTTTTATTCTGACGTCCACTCCGTTTTGAATTAATTTTTCTTGAAAAAATAGGTCGGAATGAATAGATCCGAGGAGTTCTACTGTCTTACCCTGGGCCGTATAACCGTTTCTTTTTTTGAACCCCTAATTCGAGCCGTCCAAGGTTGTGTTTTCATGTTCGTTGGCCGAGTCTTTATAAAAAAGACCCGTACCAAATTGGAATTTGAGAGTTTCACTGCTGTAATTTAACAATCCCTCAAAAAGGGCCCTATATGGGTAAAGGCTGGAACTCTGTGATATTAAGCGATCTCCCAGGGTTACATCCACTTGTGAAAATAAAGCAGCTATCGGGTAATTAACAAAGGCTACCTTGGCCACGGGGGGTGGATTAGTTCCATTGGCGATTTTGCATCGGACGTAGAAGTGTGTTATTCAGGTCCAAGTAGTCTTCCCCATTCCGGTAATCAGAAACTCGACAGATAGAGCTGAGAGAGGGGGGACCTCGACATAGATGCTTTTTTCTACACTAGTCTGAGTATAGGGTACCGTAAACAAGTCCAGTTCGGATTTCACACACTCTTGAGACATTCGATGAACGAAAGACATTTTGAGTTAAAAAATGTTTTTCGATTTCTTTTTTCTGCAGGCGCGGGACTTATCCTTGTGGCGGAGAGAAGAAAATGAAGTAAAAGCTGAACGGCGCGTCTTTTTGATGCTTGGAGCTACTCGCGACCCAGGAGGTCTCTTACGTTTGTTTTCCTCATCACCATTAGACCCACCCCAGCTTGATTTTCTTCATTTCCTCGAGTCATCGCTCCTGACATGGCTCCAGCCACCACGTCTTTGACAATATTCTTAGCGGCTGATTTAATGTGTGGTTTGACAATTTCAAATCCTCTTTTCAAGATAGGCAAAGCTCTTCTAAATAGCCCTCGAAATATCCCTCCGATCCCAGAGCCGTACATCACTGGGGCCCCAGAAAATCCGGGGAGTCCGTTACCGGCTTGGGCTTCATAATAATGCACGTAAGGGCTAGGGTCCAGGCAAGATCTCATCTCTGTATTAGTCATGTATACACCTCTTGGAGGGTCTGAAATGTAACTTGACTATGACCTTGCCAAACTGAAATGGAACCGCTTTGTTCTGATCCGTCTTTATTTCAATGGTCAAAGTATTGTGGTAATCTTATTCATCTCATCCTCAATATGTACGCATCTCAAGAGAGGGACGTAGCTGTCACCGACTCTTTGGTGAGACACAATGTCGCTGTAGACGTACAAGGAATAAACACCCGCTCTGATATCCGCAGGGTAAGGAGCTTCATTCACCAGACCAATAGTTGTGTCCGAATGAGCTCCTAGAATCCTACCTAATTGTCCCTTGACATGGAGAGTTACATCCGGCACAGGCTTTGAGAAATAGAATCTACGCTTTAGAGCGCTATAGCGGAAGCACGTAGGGTCTGCTGAATGGGACTCCAAGAATTTTGAATCTTTCAACATCACTTCATTCATCTTGTCTGTCACTTTCTCGATGCTAGAGTAATAGCCCACGGGAATAGTATAAAATTTAGCTATTAGCGGATTCACCAACATAAAGTCATTATCCGGTTTGTCTAGGGTGTTCCACGTGTGCGAATACTGAATTTCAGCCAATCCAACTTCCCAGGGGCCCTGTAGGTCGATTGGGGCGGCTAATTTGACGGTAAATTCGGCAATGGTATTATTAGGGAAAACATCCTGGGAAGAATTGTTGGGTAGTACAACGTAAAAGCTTTTTCTCTCCATTGTGAACAGACCGTAAATGAAATACTATTTTTGATTCTCAGTATTTAACGTCTTGCGCGTAGCTTTCAGGGATCCAACTGTTAAACTTTTCAGGCCATCCGAGCCATTTCACCAAAATATGCTTTTTTCTATGGATATTTTTTTTCGCCAAAATCTTTTCAATCCTGAAGACGTCCGTACCTCGAATCTTTTGTAACTCGATGTCGTAAAAGGAACCTATAATGTCTTCACCACCATAATCCTTGAGCTTGTAGACGGGCGGATCCCTGGGGACTAGTTCAGAAACGGTAAATACCTCGTCTGAAAAGGTTTGTTCGTAACCCTTGGTAAAAGGATTCCGGGATTTTATATTTCTTTTGGTTTTAGTTAGACCGTATAAGTTTTTAAAGACTTTCCAAGAATTGGAACTATTCACCTCGGCAGGGGCCATTTTTATACCTCGGTGATAGCTGAGATTATAAGACTTCACCAAGTCCTGTAACCCTGGCAGATAGGCCCGGGTGTTCCGGGAGCTGAAATAACGCCACATTTTGGTCTTCAAAGTTCGATTGAACCTTTCCACCACCGATGCCTTTAATTCACTAGTGGTGGTGAAATGTTTTATTCCGTGTTTGTTGATCAGGCTTTGAAATTCCTGATTGAGAAACTCTTTACCGCTATCCGTCTGACGGGTACTCTACCTTCCTCCAAAATTTCTCGAAAAGCCCTTCTTTGCCCGTTTTGTTTTTCAGAACCCTGACCCAAGCGTATTTAGAAAGAATATCTATACAAGTCAGTAGATACTTGTAACCTCGGTTATACTCGGCCAAGTTTGTCATATCCACCAGATCGACCTGCCATTGACCGTCAATATTGGAAACATAAACCTTATTCCTTTTAAAATGGATTTTGGCCAGTTTATGTATCGTGTAGGTGTATTGCCCGGATAACCAATCGGCCACTTCTTGGGACCCAATATGGTGACCCGCTTGCGAGAGAGCTCTTTTCAAGGAATCCTTACCCCCCAAGGACCCGGGATTCTCAGAGTTATAATATGTTTTCTCCAAGACCTGCTCCATCGTCGGTGATAAAACAGACACTGACACCAGTTAAAGTTTAGGAGTCTGAATTTTTCAGATGGTTGTGGTTTCAGGCTCAGAAAGACCCATCAGCTGTATCATATCATCAAATTCCAGGTCATATTTAGTCCACAGATTCATATGACCCTCATGATTAATATTACGCTTACAAAACTCATTTGCCATACGGCGGGTTACACAGTAGGAGTATTCATCCATTTCATAAAATGACTGCATTACAGTATCATAAATAGAGTTGGTACTTTCAAATTCATCCACAGTCTTTTCAATCACTACACATATTTTGGGAATCGACAGTAGAATATTAAAATACCCGAGAACTTTCACAGCTAGTCGTTTCAGCCAATATTTACGGAAAATCTTCAGAATCTTCTGAAAGCAACCTTGACGGTAGCTGATTTCAGGTTCAAAGAGGCAGGTATGTCTTACCTGGGCAGGGTGATTTACACCACAGCCTTGACATTCTTTTTTCTGGTCGTAGTAGATAATACTGTCCAACAGAGACGTCATCAGACCTTTAACAAGCTGCAGGGCCTTTTTCCAGGTTTCAGGCAGTACACCATCGGGGCAATCCATATTTGTCTCAGAAAGTCTGATCGACATCGGTTCCTGTGGAACTTGTTTGTGCACCCAAGGCTGCCCTGGAGCTAGGTGAGAGGTTTCCGTCTGATCGCCATTAACGGAGATGACAGTGTCCGGCTGATCACCATTGGGTGTGACGGGTGAGGCCCTACTCGACCAAGGAGACTGGAATCCGGTGTCTGTCTCAAGGTCTCTTGACCAGAGAGTGTAATCAGGCCGTATAGTAAAATAACGGGGGTCAGATTCTTGGCGGTCCTGAATGCAATCCATCCGGACAGAGTTATAGAACTGGTAAGATTCAGGTCTTGAAACCGGAGTCTTAGGCGGAAACCCCGAGGATGTTACGCCGAACTCCGTCATTTCAGAGTCCGAAGCTGTTGATATGCAGAGAGCTTTTAAAAGCTTCAACGAATTCTGAAATTGTCTGATCCTTCGTCTGGTTCCGTTGACAGACTGAGTATTTATGGTAAGAGGTCTGGGGCGTGGCGTAAATAAAGGGGGGTTTTACAAGTCGTCATCGCTCGATTCGAACGATGTTTCAGGCCAGTTAGACCATTACCGGCCCATCGCTTAAGCTTGCAGAATTCAGTCCTTGAATACTACAGGCGGATGACATTTTTCCTTATCGACCATGCATGATTCTACCATTGTTTCGCACAACTTGACCTGTTCCTCGTCGGTCGCTCCAGCTTGAACAGACTCGGGAACCAAACATCTTTTAACCCTTTTTAAACGATCCTTAGAATAGAACCTACGGAACTGACGCTTCACTGGGTCATCGGTCATAGATTCCATTTTTTTCTTCACAGACTGCTTAGAACTGATGAAAATGCATTGCTTTTTATACACCAGTTTCAGAAGTGAACCAGGAAGTGGAGGGGCCAGACATCATGTGCTGCCTATCGGTGAGGCTTAGGCAGGCCATTCAGTATGGGTATGGATAGGAACATGCCTGAACTTGTACACGGTCCGGCTGCAACATGCCTGAACTTGTCTTAGGAAGAGGGGGGCTGGGAAGTGGTTGGGGTGGTGATGGGCTCAAGGTGGATGCCTAGGAAAACCTTGGGCATGTCTGGACTTGCCCTACCGAGATGGTTCAGGGCAGGTGGCCAAGCAGGGGGGCGGGGGGTTCAAGGAGGGTGGGGGCATCCATCAAATTACCCTTGACAGTTTCCTGGGAAAACAGATGGCCGGGGCTAAAGGTCATCAAAGGTCAACAAACAACAGATGGGTGGGGGTGGGGACTTCCTGTCATCAATCAACAGGGACCCGGATCAAGGTCATCAAAGGTCAACAAAACACCCGGTGGGTGGGGGAGGGGACTTCCGAAAAGGTCATCAAAGGTCAACAAACAACAGATGGCTGGTGGGGGCGGGACTTCCGGTCTTCAATTAAAAAGGGGCGTGGTTTAATCTCATCAATCAAATTGGATTAAATTTTGACAGAACCCACCTGACATAATACTACTTAGCATGATGTGTAGAGTCCAGGTCAAAGGAGGTTGTGGTCAAGCTTTATAACGCCCTGCTTAGATCTCTTCTTATCTATTGTGTCTGGTTTTGGTCACCAGGCTACAAAAAATACATAGTAGTGCTAGACAAAGTCCAGAGAAGAGCAACTAGGTTAATTCCAGGACAACACTAGATGAGTTATGAGAAGAGATTAAAAGAGCTGAGCCTATTCAGTTTAAGCAAAAGGAGATTAAGAGGAGATATGATTGAAGTGAATCAAGGCTGCTATTTTAAAATGAGAACATCAAGAACATGGGGACACAGTTGGAAATTTTTAAGGGGAAATTTCACACACAGAGATTAGGAAGTGTTTTCTCATACAGAGAGCCATAGACAGGTGGAATAAATTAACAAGTAGTGTGATAGACAGTTGGACTTCAGAGACTTTCAAAACTAAACTTGATTTTGTTTTGGAAGAATTAAGTGGATAGGACTGGTTTGGCTGTTTTTATGTAGATTGTTCTAATGTTTAGATTTTTAAAAGAAAGTATTCATGTGATTAAAAACCTTTTATAAGTTTTTTTTAAATGCACAACCTGGGATAAAGTTTCTTTTACACCCCAATCTGTGAACAATCATTGTGTCAAATTTAGATGTCATATCCTATAGCAATGCAAAGTTATTCTCTTTGGGACAAGGTTTCCTCCTATTTGGAAGCATAGTGTCCTTTTTTTGGAATTTTTTGGAAACATTTAGTCTCGTGCACCTAAACAATCTCTCAAAACAAGTACTGTAGCTTTGTTGATGGTTTTTGAGCATGTTGTAGCCTCCCAACTCACCAATTACTTAACTTCTAATAAATTAAAGGAACCCTTTCAGTCTGGTTTTAGAGTGCAGCACAGCTGTGAAACTGCTTTAATGTAGGTAACTAATGATATTACTTATGGCAGCAGACTCTGGACAAATCAGTATATTAATTCTGTTAGACCTCAGTGCAGCATTTAACACTGTAAAACATGATATTCTACTGTCCAGAATGGAAAATATTCTTGGTATCTCTGGCATTGCCCTCCAGTGGTTTAAATCCTATCTGACTGATAGGCAAGAGCCTGTTAACCTTGAAAACAGCAGATCTAGTACAACACTGGTCTCACAATCAATTCCTCAGGACTCTGTCCTTAGCCCTCTGCTCTTCTCTATGCTTCCCTTAGGTCATATTATTTGTAGCTTAGGACTAGTTTATCATTTTTATGCAGATAGTTCTCCACTCTATTTCAGCATTAAATGAGAAACGTCATCAGAGCTTTCTCAGATCACAAAGATCTCATCAGACATTCTTCTAACATAAGGAATTTTTTATTACTTTTTAATTCAACCCACATAAACAACATTAATAAACTTTCTTACTTACACCTCTGTAACATATCCTGTGGTCACTCATTCATCTCCTTTTCCAATGCTGAGAAATTTGTCTATGCTTTCAGCACATCGCACATTGATAAATTTTATTCCCTACTTGCAGGTGCCCCTTCAAAACTTATATCACAGCTAAAGTTGATTCAATACTCTCTTGCTAGAGTCCTTGCACAAATCTGCAGCAACAAGCACATAACATCCATGCTGCTTCCCCTTCACTGGCTCCCTGTGTAATACAGGATCAAATATAATATTATATTAATAACCTGCAAAACTTTAAATGGCCTTGCCCCAGACTACATCAGTCACCTTCCCTATCATGATGCTCCTGTTCATCTACTAAGGTCCTCTGATTCTGGTAATCTTGTTGTGCCACACAATAAGCTGCACTCTGTGGGTGAGGGAACCTTTAGGTGTATAACACCCAGATTTTGCAATGACCTCCTGAAATTAATTAGATCAGCTGACTCAATTTACCTTAAAAAAACAACTTAAAACTCATCTGTTCAGGAAGGATTTCAACTAAACATAACAGTCTGCCCCTTCTTTCAGTTTACCTCTCTGTCCAAATGTTCAGGATAATTTGTGTGTATGTTATATCACAAACTATTTTATTTGTTCAGGCTTTTCTTCTAGTATTGAATGTAGTATTTTACTCTGGTTTATTGACTTTTATTTTTTTAATGCTTTGTATATCCTGTATTTATCTGTTTTAGTGTTCTATGCTGTAAATATTTGTATCCGATAATCATAATTTATTACATTTATATAGCGCTTTTCTCACTACTAAAAGCGCTACCACACAGGGAGGACAAGTGACATGAACCCATGATCTCTTTACTGTGAGGTAAAAGCGCTACCACCATGCCACCTGTGTGGATAATGTTATCTATACCTTGCTGTCCTTTCTGAGACTATACAAAACACCATATACATGAGAAAGGTGCTGTATAAATAAAATGTATTATTATTAGATAAATAGATACAGTGGAACCTCGGTTCATGACCATAATTCGTTCCAAACCTCTGGTTGTAAACCGATTTGGTCGTGAACCGAAGCAATTCCCCCCATAGGATTGTATGTAAATACAATTAATCTGTTACAGACCATACAAATTGGTGTTTTTAGCAGTTTAGCAGGTGGGAGCGAAAGCCTCATGCAGCCATTCCAAAAACAAAGTCCTTGTGACCCAACCCTTCGTGTTTGCCCTCCACATCACTGGCAGTCTGGCTTTGTTTACATTGTGCTGCTTGAAAGCATGAAGGTTCTCAAATTTGTAAATGAGTAAACTGGTAAACAGTTTTTCCACCTCTTCCAGCACTTGAGGCCTCTGCCTGGTTAATGCTGTAACTCCTTTTGCAACATCAGCTGCTTTAATAGATTCTTTCTGCTTTAGAATAGTCGAAATCGTAGGTTTTGACTTCTTGTAACAAGAATGCCATTATCATACTTTTCAATAATTTCCTTCTTTACTTCGATTTCAATTTTCTGCAAAAGTTTCTTCTCACCTCTCTTCACTTGCTTAGAAGCCATAGTTAACTGCAAAAGCACACAAAATACTGTAGAGCACAAGAGATCACAGATAAAGCACGCACTCTGACTGAGAACAATGAACAAGGAGTGGCTCAACACGTGCTTAAATACAGTAATTGCGCGTACGAACCGGAAGGGAAATGAAATAGAGCACAAAGAGTTCACAGCGAAAGCATGCACGCATGTGCAAGCACGCACGTCTGACCGAGAGCAACATGTGCAGAAATCATCAGCACGCACAAACCGAAAGGGAAATTGGCTTGTTCGTATACCAAGTGTGTGGTCGTGAACCGAGGCAAAAGTTTGGCAGACTTTTTGGTCGTAAACCGAGTTATACGTGTACTGAGATATTTGTGAACCGAGGTTCCACTGTAGATAGATAGATAGATAGATAGATAGATAGATAGATAGATAGATAGATAGATAGATAGATACTTTATTAATCCTAAGGGGAAATTCACATAATCCAGCAGCAGCATACTGATACAAAAAAAAACCCAAAACAATATTAAATTAAAGACTAATAAAAATGCAGGTAAAAACAGACAATAACTTTGAATAATGTTAATGTTTACCCCAACAGAGTGGAGATGAAAAGTCGCATAGTGTGGGGGAGGAACAATCTTCTCAGTCTGTCAGGGGAGCAGGACAGTGACAGCAGTCTGTCGCTGAAGCTGCTCCTCTGCCTGGAGATGACACTGTTCAGTGGATGCAGTGGATTCTCCATGATTGACAGGAGCCTGCTCAGCGCTCATCGCTCTGCCACGGATGTTAAACTGTCCAGCTTCATTCCTACAATAGAGCCTGCCTTCCTCACCAGTTTGTCTAGGCGTGAGGCGTCCTTCTTCTTTATGCTGCCTCCCCAGCACACCACCGTGTAGAAGAGGGCACTCGCCACAATCGTCTGATAGAACATCCACTTCTTATTGCAGATGTTGAAAGATACCAGTCTTCTAAGGAAGTATAGTTGGCTTTGTCCTCTCTTGCACAGAGCATCAGTATTGACAGTCCAGTCCAGGTATTTCTAGGTCTGTACCCTCTGCACACAGTCACCTCTGATGATCTTAAATTATGATGTTAAATGATCATCATTTAACAAAATATAAATTTCAGTATAATAATTATTTTTTCAATTATAATGCAGTGGAAAAAATATTTAAATCTGTACTTACAGTTCCTCCAAATCTCATTCTTGTTAGACAAAAAGAAAGTGACAGACTGTTGTGAAATTTCCAATCTCGGGTATTCTCTGCAAGAGTGCAGGTATGACATCTTACACATAGCCGAATTCTCAGTCAATGTTCCACTGATTGTCCATGTGGGTAGTTTTGTCATGTGTGGATGCTGTAATTTTTGAGTTTCATAGCACTTCCCAAAGTTTTCTTTGCGATGAACAAAGAAAGTGATAAACAGCGTCAGTTTTTCCTGAAGCAAATGTAGTGTCACCCTTTGTTTTTCAGTGTAAAATGTTAAGGACATGGACGTTCAGTAACTAAACCGAGGATTAGTGGTACAGTGCTCCTTCACACCCTTGCCCTGGAAGTGATTTTGGGGCTTCACTGGAAGTAATACCAGGATGGGGTTTAAAGCCTCTTCAAAACAAAAAGAAAATAATGCCTGGATTCTGGAAACCAAATGGTGACAAAATCTTGAGTCTTGAAAAGAAAAGAGGCAAGACGTGTTGAGAATAATATGAAAGAAATAAAATAAGAAAAAGATAGGAACAGAAATGGGGAATGACTTTAGTTCTTGATAACTGTACACTGAACATGTCACCAAACCTAATAGACTGGGGTCAGCAGACCTTAAGCAGGGATAGGATGTTTGACACCGAGGAATCAAGGCTATTCTTACTTTTGTGAAGCACATTGTATCACTACAATGTCTTGAAGCTGGAATTATATTTTAATCATCACGTGGCTGATGATGTTCAAAGCTTTCAATGTCATGGAAACACCAGAAACAATCTGACTAGCATTGTACCATGCCATTCCATACAAGTTATAAAAGGGAATTTGAAATTACTGGTCATATTTCATAGTAAGCAGATATCAAATGACAACATCTACACATTATGAGGTCAGAGAACCTACTGGACTACTAGGTCACAAACAAATCAGTTTATTCCCCCCATTTCAGTGTGCCATTAAGCACTTATGTACACCAGGATCCTATATACCATGTAAGAGAACCTTCTCCAAGTATAGCAAAATTGTGAAGCTGAGAAGTCACCTGAGGTCCAGTGGACCAGATACTGTTTTTAAATAGAAACCTTTGGAAACTGCCTTGTTCAACTAGCACATTCCATGAGCTTCCTTATATATTGTACCATCACTTTCCATTTACCCACTTCCATTAGCACATTCCCTAAACCCCATTTTGATTCTCTTTCTTCCTTAGTGCACTAGGGTGTTGTACCGTCTTAGCCATTATGAATGTAGAGAAAAGCCAAGCAAAATGACACCTTTTATTGGCTAACTATAAATATTACAATATGCAGGCTTTTAAGGCAACTCAGGCCCTTGGTGTCATTTTGCTTGGCTTTTTTCTACTTCCTTGTACAATTATTTTCTACTTCCTGTACAATTATTCCCCTATCAAGGACATGTCTTTCACTTTGCCTCACAGCAAAAAATGGTATCACATGAAATAGTCACTGAAAAACACTCTAATATGCTGTGATACACTAGTGAGTCTACTGGGGAAAACACATTTAATTATTTCAAAATTAATTTTAAGCCCAGATTTTGTTAAAGGCATCTAGTATCTATACTAATAAAAGGCAAAGCCCTCACTGACTGACTGACTTACTGACTCACTGACTCATCACTAATTCTCCAACTTCCCGTGTAGGTAGGAAGCTGAAATTTGGCAGGCTCATTCCTTACTGTTTACTTACAAAAGTTAGGCAGGTTTCATTTCGAAATTCTACGCCTAACGGTCATAACTGGAACCTACTTACGTACCTATATACAGCCATAGCCTGCAGCTCGGTCGCCGTGTGAGGCGGAGTTGCATCCCTCATTGTCACGCCTCCCACGTAATTGAGTGCCTGCCCATATAAGACCGTCCATCAGCAGCAATCCAATAGACACGCTGCCACTAAATATTCACGGGTGAAGGACTGTGCTTATGCAAACGAAGATGAGATGGTCAGGGATAGAATAGTGTTTGGCACAAACTCAGCAAAAGTGCGAGAGAAACTTTTAAGTGCCGGGTCTGAGCTAACATTAAATAAAGCCATGGACATCACAAGATCGCACAAGATAGCACAAGCACAGCTGAGAACCTTCGATGCATGCACTCCGAGCGGCTCACGTAAACTGACTTTGCAGGACTGGGAAAGGTAAACCCGTGCATGCAGTGTGTGATGTCACAGATAAAGAGGAAGACGAGCTGCTTATTGATGCAGTAGGAAAAGAACAACCCTCTGACGCTGAACAAGCCTTTGTAGACATATCAATAGGAAAGCAAGGTGTAAAGCTTAAGTTTAAATTACGTTCATAGACACACTGCTGCTAAATATTCGCAGGCAAATCCACAACTTAATACCAGGAATGCCTGTTAAACATCTTAGATTCACGAGTACCGATTTGGGTAGTGATCACTTCGATGAATGAAACCTGTTATCTTTACAACGGTTGACAACGAAGATGAGATGGTCAGGGATGGACTAGACAAACACGTAATGTAACTTGAACGCAACACATCCTCCAAATACGAACCTGATTGAAAGAAATAATGATAATCAAATCCTTGATGACAGCAACACTCATAACAGTCACAAAACAATTACATTGACAATCATGTTACATTATTTTTAAAACGTTTCCTTTTATTTTTCATAACTTCTTTAACACACTACTTCTCCGCTGCGAAGCGTGGGTATTTTGCTAGTCTATATATATAATTCACTAAGGCAAGACAACCATGGAAAGCACGCCGGAAGGGGCGTGGATTCACTAAGCCGCCGACAAGTGAGACACCTATGGCGCACGCAGGAAGGAGCCACGCCCACCAACTCCAAGACCATTGGATACGACAACTACTCACAGAGCCACGCCCACCAACTCAGACGCGATGACACAGAAAAACCGGCGCCATTTATATTCGTCTGTCGTAGAGGTCACATGCAGCTCCGACCCACATTGACTGTTCATAGAGGCATGTTTCTCGCTGAAGTGAATTGCCATATGCAGCATGTAAAACGGTTTGCGAGGGGTATCCCATGGGATCCTTAAAACATTCATTTACAACTGAGGTTAAAACACAATGAAGTAAGCAGTCTTTAAAAAACGAGTTTTTGGTTACGACACATGACCACGTGCACCATAGCAAACTGTTTTACACACTACATACAGCAATTCGCATCCGCGACAAAAATGCGTTTTCTTAGATGCTCCTGCACTTTGTACACACCCCCCTCCACCTCGCTACCACCGTGGTCGGGTGTCTTGGTGGATTATACTGTATATAGAAAGGCAGCCAGAACCGCACAGAGCAATGAAAAGTCTATGTAAGTCACAGGTGCATCTGGACTATGCAAAGATGACAACGACTCGAGTGATGAGTTGGAGGTGGGCACATGAGCAGACAGTGTATACTGAACGAGAAATCAGCAGACTAGCATGACGGAGGGAGCGGAGTGGACATCCTTCTCCTCTCCTCCCATTCCACCCTCCGCGCCTGAGTGCCGCACGGATGATTGTGCGTTGGTTCGTTCCGTGCATTGGTTAAAACACAATGAAGGAAGCAGTCTTTAAAAACCAATAAGCCCTGTGCCTCTGTTTCATTACCGTCTCACCTGCTTCACCAATGCAGGCCCTGCAACAGTCGAGACTCACTCTCAGCAGCTGACCTTCTCTGTGCCTGACCGGTTCACATAGAGGCACCACATGACCAGGCGATGTGTATGCTTCGAGAACGAGGGTGGATGCGACAGGACTATCTAAGAAGAGGCATGTTTATCACGAATGTAAATCGCTGTATGCAGCGTGTAAAACAATTTGTCGCGAATGTGAATCGCTGTATGCAGCGTGTAAAACGTTGTATTGTATGTTGCCTTCTCCAGAGTTACATCTTTTCATTCACCCACAGTCGTATACACAATGAAGTGAGCAGTCTTTAAAAACCGAGTTTTCGGTTAACGCACGACCGCGTGCACCATAGCAAACCTTTTTACACACTACATACAGCAATTTGCATCCGCGACAAACATGCATCTTCTTAGATGCTCCTGCACTTTGTACACACCCCCCTCCCACCTCGCTGCTACTGTGGTCGGGTGTCTTGGTGGATTATATATAGAAAGGCAGCCAGAACCGCACAGAGCAATGAAAAGTCTATGTGAGTCACAGGTGCATCTGGACTGTGCAAAGACGACAACGACTCGAGTGACGAGTTGGAGGTGGACACATGAGCAGGCAGTGCATACTGGACGAGAAATCAGCAGACTAGCATGACGGAGGGAGCGAGTGGACGTCCTTCTCCTCTCCTCCCGTTCCACCTTCCACGCCTGAGCGCCGCACGGACGATTGTGTGTTGGTTCGTTCTGTGCATTGTTACAATGTTGCTTTTCTTGCTGATTTATTACATTACCGATTTTTCAAATGTTAATTTTCTCCCTGTGCTTAAAAATTATTAAAAAACCGGCCTGATTATGCGGCGTATGGTACGCCGCGGGTTGGCTAGTGTTTAACAAAATGATCAATAATAATATTTTGATCAGTGATGAAAAGATTAATTTTGCCTACATAAAAACACATTTTTGGCATAATTCCATCCCATATGATTCAATCTATTGCCATGTTTTGCAAGAGACAAAGAGATTCTTTATGAGAGCAATTAGATCTACATCTTTCCAAACTAAACATAATGACCATTATGAAGAGGATTACATACAGTATAATGGCATTTTGCAGAGGCTGAGTGCTGGTGGTTCAAGTATCTTGCTAAGTTGTGGGTTGTAGCAAAAACACATATATAATTCACCTGAGGAAGGGGAAAAGAATTTAGAAATTTGGCAATACCTTATGACTTCTATTAATAAATAATTAACAAACATTATTTAATGCTTCAGGTATTATTAGATTAACAGCTATTTTACTTGCCGTTGTCTGTTAAAGTGATGGAGTGTATCGTTACATGTATAATAAATAAAAAAAACCTGACACTTATGGCTGCATTATCGTTGCAGAATGAAATGAATTGTTTTAGTATTATTTAGTATCTAGTGCTTCTGAGCTCAATTCAGTTATAAATATCATTCAATTATAATTCATAAATTGATAACACTTTATGAACTTTCATGAATAGGTCATTAACAAGCATATAATGCTTGTTGACATATTTACAAATCATTTATTTATTAGTTATAGTTTTTTCTGTCATACCTAAGGGAAGGAAACTATTCTTCAACTTTAAAGATTAACAAAGGTTTATTATAAACTGTTACCAAAAATACTGTGTAAAATATTGTTGAAACCTGAATGGAGTCTGAAGATTAGAATATATAATAACATTAGACATGCAAAAATAAGGATTGTTCACCATTCTGTCACAGGATAATCTTAGAAAGAGTAAACTATTAAATAATTACAATAATTAATACACCTTAGATATGGTATTAATGATCTTAATCTCATTTATTCTTAATTATTTAACTGTCTATGGTTACTGTGGTTGTTAAAGACTGCTTGATGGCACTTTTGTGTTATCGTATTATATTTTCTAGAATACTGTTCAATTTCCTTTTTTTCTTTGTGTATACTTTCACTTTTTTATCTTCATCTAATTATTGGGAATATCATTCTGAGTCAGTCAGATAAACAGCTTTCTTATACTTCTTAGCACTGTCAGCCCATGATGTTTGGTATACCTATAATTTAGTTGTTCACGATGTCCACTACAGTTTTTTGGCACTGTAATTTAAGAATGTGTATGCCATTATTAAGCCATGATGGATTTTTTCATACTCTATTTTTCTTCTTAGAGTATTTAGTATATGAAATTATCGCTTCAGTGACAAATCATAGTGAAATGTCAGTTATTCAACATTGTTTAAATTAAATTAGGCCTGAAGTTATTTACAATATTAATGAATTTTAATGAAGTATTATTATTAAGATACTGCACATCTGTAGTTTATTTGGGCTCAAAATTTAAAGTTCGCTTGGTTATACACAATTTTTTCCTGATTTCCAATGTTAAATAAGCATATACTATATGCAGTGTCGATAATCAGAAATAATATTAAATCCCTTTGTTAAGGTGTTGACAGGGATTCATTCCTGTTTTGAGTTTTGCGGCTTGTAGCTTTATTTTTTTTTTATTTTAATTGTTAAATGAAACTTTCTATATAACAGACTTTTTGTTTTCATGCTAGGTCAAAATTAAAAATAACATTTAATAAAACAACAGAAGAGATCATGTCATTGCCATGTCATTTTCTAAAGCAGCAACAAATCCTATACAGGGTCCAGCCCATTGCAGGGTGAACACACATACATACACACCAGACATACACTAGGGTTAACCTTAACGTTGCCAATTCACCTAACCTACATGTCTTTAGACAGTAGGAGCAAACCGGAGCACCTGGAGGAAACCCATGCAAATGGAGGGAGAAAATGCAAACTCCACACAATTGAGGACCTGGGACAAAAACCCTGGTCTCCAAACTGTGAGGCAGCAGTGCTAACCCTGCACCACATTAGCACCCCATAAGATCATGCAATAATAAAACAATGTTGAAAATATGCTAGGGTTGGAAATCGATTAAAAAAAATTAACTAATTAATCACATCATTATATTTAATTAATTGTGATTAATCACCTCTAACATTAAAACTTGTAATCATAAAATTATATTATCATTAAATACTTATTTAAATCATGAAGTAAATGCACACTGAATCACAAACATAATGTGGAATAAAAACAAAGGAATTTTAAAAAACTTTAATGGCATAGCTTAAACTTAAACAATGACCTTACGCCTGAACTTTTAACAAAATACTACTTGATCAAGTACAACCTGAATTTGAATGCCTTCCTAAAAGGTAAGATGGAAAGAAGGCAATAAGAAAACAAGGCCAATGTACAGTATTATAAGCACCCACAAAATAACAACAAAAGATCAAACTGGCATAGTATATAAAACACAGAAATGTCAAGGTAAAACTAAACGACTGAAACAACATTAGATTTTGAATGCACTGCTAAAGACTCCTCCTGTTCCAGTGGTTGGTAAGGTGCGGTAGAAATCAACATCTTAAATAAAGAAAGAATATTGTCCTCTAACAGGACCAGTCTGATAAAACTTTTTTGAGTCAGTAATCTGTTAGGAGATAAGCTTTTCCAGCTGCATAATTTATTACCCTTACAGAACCTTGCTGAAGAGGGAGCAGCTGTCACGGCCATTTGTTAAAGCATGATCGGAATGGTCCAAATATTAAGGGTATAGGTCTGTTTTATAAGCAACTGGATTTATGTAACAGTTTCAACCAATGCATACATTTACTCTGATTGGTTCGTTGGTTTACTTCCAAATGATCTATATAAAATAAAAGTTTATTTATTATATTTCTATTACTCTTATACCTGTTGGGTTGAACAACTACCCTTGACATTTCTGTGTATGTAGCAATTGTCCATTCTGGTCATTTACAGGATATCTGCTGACTTCTTAGCCATCTCTTAGTTATCTTTCAGTATATTTTGTGTATGACATCAGCCTTTCAATACATCCTTTGTTTACTTAGCCAACTCAGTAGTTTTCCAAAATCAATTCCTATTTATTTCAATGTAAACTGCAAACCAAAATATTTAACAATTGTTAATATTAACTATAACCTCTACATTATTCTCTCCCAAAGGTTGACCAGAAAGGACTAGGAGTGGGCAAGTAAAATTAAGGCACTTCATTCACAAGTTCACCTCAATACTGTGTTAGTTTAATTGTATTTATAGTGTTACCATGAATCTAGCCATTGAAGAACTTTTGATTTGCTTTCCAATTGCCAATTAAATTCCTGTGTCCACTGCAATTTTACAGTGCCACATTAACATAACACATAAACAACATCTTCAAAACAAAACTTACACAGATATATTCAATTCTCATTTCAACTTTATTTATATCTATATAAATAAAATCTTAATCTGTTCGTCTTTTTGTTATCAATCAGACAAAAATGGCTGGAAATGATTTTCAAGAAAGGTTGCATGTGTGTTGCAGTTGGTGCATTACAAGTTCTCATTAGGCCACAGGAGAGCCCTGGGGCAGATGGGAGAGAATAATTAGGAGTGTGCACAAAGGTTTATAACTGCCAAAGCAAGATTTCATCTAAAAATTCAGAAAGAGCATTTTTATGTAATTTCTAATTTTTCTAATCTAGTTAACAATTTTATTGTATACTGGGATTATGGCTTTTGTCCAAGAGCACATAATGTTTTTATTGTGGCATGTGTTTAGCCATGCTGAGTTTCCAAAAGACAGTTGTTCCCTGTTTATTTTTATCTAGAAACTTTTCTGAGAAATACATGGGTCCAAAAGGCCTGTATGGCATTGCCAAACCCTTAAAGAGCATAGTTCCTTCTTTCAACTTCCCCAAAAAGCGTGAAATGAAATTTACAACATGTCCTGCGGTGGACTGGCCCCCTGCCCAGGATTGCTTCCTGCCTTGTGCCCTGTGTTGGCTGGAATTGGCTCCAGCACACCCCCGTGACCCTGTGTTCGATTTCAGCAGGTTGGAAAATGGATGGATGGATGGATGGATGAAATTTACAACAGTCAAAGGGAAACCTGGCTGTTTTGCTCACCAATACCTATTATTTTCTAATTTTATATCATACATAGCTAATGAACTGAGGTTTGAGCCACTGAACAAGGACAATTGCTGCCTGCTCCATGATGATTAAACGTGCAAATTGGAAATTCATTGCACTGTGTACACATGACAACAACTATGAAAACAAAACATTTTTGAAAAAGCCAACACTATAATATACCTGCATATCATTACTAAGTGCAATAGAGATAAGTCACGATGAAAGACAATGAAACATGTTTTTTTACTGCATGTCGAGTCACTATTCAGAATACGGTGGAAAGAGTATGATCGAGGGCGGTATTAGTTACTTTTACTATTTCTTTATGGTAGGTATTTATTCTAGTCCATTCTGTGATGAGGCAATTATAATTTTAACAATTTTAATTTTTAATTTTGACAATACAGCATTGTGATTTGTAACAATTATAAATCAACTTTTAACAAACCAACTTTGAATCATCTTTATCACCACACTGGTGCTGTCTCTTATAATAATATTGGCACCTGCAGCGATGGCTGTGTTCCACACCCCCCATGCTTTCCATGGTCCATTGATTCAATTATTAAACAAGCCATCCAGTTTATTAATGGGTGAGAAAAAATCTATTTGTGAAAGCACAGTAAACCAGGAAATACAATGAGTTAGTGTTCCTGGTTCCAACTCAGCAAGGAGTTACTGCAATTACAGAATCCAATCATACAAAAAAAGAACAAACTCTCAACTCAAATGGAGAAATTCATAGTTATCAGCAATATAGTTTAGATGACAGATGGGGCACTTGTATTTCTACCAGCACACACAAAAAGTTCAAAATTTAAAAAAAAAACACAAATTTGCTTTCTTACTTTAATTATAAATTATACAAATATATCTGAACAACTCTGGGTACTTTGCCTAGTATAGTATAAAGTTGGAAATATTAAAACATTTGACCAGACATTTAGCAATAACCAGATCTTTATATGAATCCCTGCAATATATTTAAAGTATATTTCTTCATTTGGTTTGACTATAGAAAGTACCTGCTGGGGAAATGTCATCCCAGTATGGAGAGTCAAATTCAAATTCTCCTGAGACAATCTTGCAAAAGATGATACGGTTGTGAAGGTCTGTATTTTCCTCTTCTGTCTCATCATAGAAAGGAGGGTTTCCAGAGAGACTGGAATGCACATAACAGAAATCAAAATTATTACACTTTACTAGTGATAAGCTAGTAAAAATAACTTTTACCTTTATAATCTCTGGGAAAATAGTTGTTAGTAATTAACAGTCTGCATCTTTCTTTCCAACTTGGCAATATTTTCAATCTATAAACGTTGTGAAAAGTAACTGTGGCTGGCATTTGCCTTTACTCATGCACATATATTTGATTTTTAATATGATAAGAGGTTAGTATGCTTCACAGTTATCATCACTAGAAGTCATTAGAAGAGTGATGTCTGCTAAGGATAGCAACATTTGCTTAGGATTCTGATTTTGTAACTCTGTGATCGTATTAGAACAATCTAGACGAGAACAGGCCATACAGCCCAACAAAACTTGCCAGTCCTATCCACTTATTTCTTCCAAAAAAACATCAAGTCAAGTTTC
This sequence comes from Polypterus senegalus, assembly GCF_016835505.1. NCBI lineage: Eukaryota > Metazoa > Chordata > Cladistia > Polypteriformes > Polypteridae > Polypterus > Polypterus senegalus. Next base: position 99,937,959 of record NC_053166.1, read on the forward strand.
TAAAGTCCCTAACTTTTTACTGTCTACCACACTACTTGGTAGCTTATTCCAAGTGTCTGTCGTTCTTTGTGTAAAGAAAAACTTCCTGTTTGTGTGAAATTTACCTTTAACAAGTTTCCAACTCTGTCCCCATGTTCTTGATGAACTCATTTTAAAATAACAGTCTTGATCCACTGTACTAACTCCCTTCATAATTTTAAACGTCACCAATTAATCTTCTTTTGCTTAAACTGTATAGGCTCAGCTCTTAATAATTAATCTTATTACTCTTTCCTCATAATTCAGCCCCTGTAGCCCTGGAATCAGCCTAGTTGCTCTTCCCTGGACCTTTTCTAGCTCTGCTATAATCTTTTTGTAGCCTGGAGACCCAAACTGCACACAGTACTCCAGATGATGCCTCACCAGTGCATTATAAAGCTTGAGCATAACCTCCTTGGACTTGTACTCCACACATTGTGCTATATAACCTAAAATTCTGTTCAGCCTTCTTAATGACTTCTGAACACTGTCTGGCAGTCAACAGTTTAGAGTCAACTATGACCCCTAAATCCCTTCTCATAAGGTGTACACTAAATTTTCCATTGTGTATTCAAACCTAACATTTTTACTTCCTATGTGTAATACTTTACATTTACTGACATTAAATTTCATCTGCCACATATTTGCCTAAGTCTGTATGCTATCCAAGTCCTTGTGTAATGATATAACGGATTCAAAATCATCTGCAAACTTAACCAGCTTGTTATTTATATTCCTATCTAAATAATTTATATATATTAAAAATAGCAGCAGCACTTGCACTGACCCCTGTGGAACACCACTCTTATCATCTGCTATTTCTGAAGAGGTTCCTTGAAACATCACCCTCTGCTTCCTGTGTCTGAGCCAATTCTGCACCTATCTAAAAACATCACCCTGAATTCCCGCTTCTTTTAGTTTGATACCCAGCCTCTCATGTGGAACCTTATCAAATGCTTTCTGAAAGTCAACATACATAATATCATATGCTCCACTTTGATCATATCCTTTTTTTGCCTCCTCATAAAATCCCAGCATGTTAGTAAAACACGACCTCCCTCTTCTGAACCCATACTGACTTTTCCTAATAACTCCTGTCCTTACCAGGTGTTTCTCAATCTTATCCTTAATAATTCCTTCCATTAATTTTCCTGTGATGAATTTTAAGGTTACTGGCCTATAGTTGCTTGGATCTGCCTTATCACCCTTTTTTTCAAGCTGGCACACACTTTGAAACATCATGGTTATATTCTAATTGATCAATGGGATTCTCAGAATTAAGAGTTCCTCAATTTGTAAAGCACTTTGTTTTAGCTCAAAAAAGTTAGAAAAACTGAGTAAATGATATACTGTAGCTCACATTATTTTCTGTTGCCTTTAAAACCAGAAAAAATGCATGTTAGAAGAAACAAAGAAAACTGAGTATAATTTGCAACAGTATGAAATTTGCACACAGAGTGATACTCACAGGATATACATAATGACTCCAACTGCCCAGCAATCCACTGGCCTGCCGTATCTATGCCTTGCAACCACCTCTGGAGCTGACAAAATACATAAGGAGAATTATTTTTTTATAGGCTAAGATTAAATGCATAACATTTTGAGGGTTTAGAATTAGTACTTAAAATGAAAGACTTAGCTTACCTCAAAACAGAATAGTGTATACAATTGCATTAATAAAACAAATCAAAATTGATGATGATTTTACAGTTCCTGTTACTGTGTGGGGTCGAATAATGGCATAGCAGTTACCACAGCTACTGGATTCAATGTCTTGGATTTGAATTCTTTGCTGGTTGGTGATTCCAAATTGGCCTAGTATGCATCTGGATATTTGTATAAGAGGACCCTGAATGGATCACAGCAGTAAAGTTGAAGTATGTGGACAAACACCAATAATACATTGTAAACAATGCCTGTTATCTACAGCTTGGTGAGAATGAGTAGTACCTCCTCATCAAGATGAGCGACCAGATGCACATTGCAGGCAAGTTTTGACTTCAGAATTTATTTATAAGATTTAATAATATTTAGAGCAGTTGGAGAGTATCCAACCTTGTACTTAAAGCTGAATGGCCATGCTAATTAAAGAGGGCATCTCATTGAAAGAAATTGCAGCATTCAGCACTTGCAGAAATGACACCGCTAGCTAATTTCAAACAGCAGAAAAAAGCTCAGGAAGAGTCAATCAGAGGGTTTTCAGGATGCATGGAGTGCTTGTGTGATAACTCTACACAAAGGAGCAGATATAAATAGGCTCTAATTAATTTAATTAAGCTTAAAAAAAGAAGTAAACTTTTGTTGCAAATCCAATTTAAAAGTTTTAGCTATGGCACACAGGAATCTTTTTTTACGAAAAATTGTTTTTTTTTTCTTGCTGTACCCAGAGCCCCTAGAATCAGCAATTAAATATAAGACGAAGAAAAGAAAGCATTATGCTGACTACTGTGATAACATGGAGGAATGTTGCTGTGGAGTCAAGTGTCTGTTTTAGCTTTGATTTGTTGAATTTGTACTTTTGAAGTCAATGTGAGACTGCTGAAATCACTGAAGATTTTTTTACCTGAATTGCATTTAAATTTAAAATGAAAAATGACTGCGCTCAAAATAAAAAGGTAATGTTTTGTAGTGTCTCAAGCACCTAAGTTCCCCTATTTCACTTTGTGTTATTTCCCCATGGGTTTCCTTTGGTTGGCCCAAGTGCCATTTTTTTTCCATTAGGAATGCAACCCTTCTTTTGTTGGAGATAAAGAAAAAGTGATAAGTAATAGGCCTTGTTAAAGCTAGGTAAGCTACTGTTTACTATCACATATGAAAGTATGATATGGTCTTTACCAGTAGCATCACTATAATGGGTCAAATTTTTTTTTTACAGACACACCGCAAACAAAATTCTCAACACAGATGTGAAGATGATGGATTTCAATATAGAAAATAGTACATGCTAATATAGCAAAACTAAACATTCATCTGTCAACAATCGTTTGTACACTACCAATAGTGAAAGCCACACATACAGGACTTAAACATAATAGAAAATGTTCACAAGGTAACAGAAAACATAGACAACTGTTTAGTGTTGAGGCATGCATGGGCAAACCCCATATAGCTGAAAGAAAATGCAGGATATAAACTTGTTGAAAGTTGCAAGTCTCAAAATTGACTGCTCCAAGATGGCAGGAGTTCCAGTGATATGTCCTTCCAGCAGGAAAAGGCAGATCCAGGTGGGCAGATGCCGGCAATGACGTCAAAGGTGGTACAGAAGAGATAAAGTGTTATTAAACAGCACCATCCTGTTTTCTGGTGGGAAATTACCACTACTACTTGTGAAGAGCCATCCATTGTAAAGGTCTATCACTAGAGTGAATTCACAACCTAGGAAGTAGCATCTCAGTTGGTTAATTTCCCATTTGATCACCAATGCCTCTCTTTCCACCAACTGGTTTCCAGTTTCCAGTAGTTTCTGGCTCAGGAACATGATGGTGTATTCAAGACCTGTATCTAAAATGCCACTCTGTAATATTAGAGGTGAAGAAAAATCAGGAGTTATCAATACAGGTCCTGATATAAAGGTCTGCTTTAAATTACGGAATATGGTGTCCATTTTAGCATCTCATACCACGGTATTAGGGGCTCTCTTGTTTGTTAGATCAAATAAGGGCACTGCTCTCTCGAAAAAATGAGGAACAAACCGGTAGTGGTATCCCACTAAACCTAAGAAACCTTGGACTTGCTTCTTGCTTTTTGTACAGTGCCCAATTCATAATGGCATCAATTCTGGCACATTGTAGACAAACTGTACCCCTACCCACCAAGTAGCCTAAATATTTCACCTCAGATTGATACATAGGCCTGCTTCACTTAGGGTCAGGAGCACAATGCTAACCTGCTGTATGTGTTTTTCCCAGAATGACCATATCATCTAGATAAGTGGCAATATAATTATTGTGGGAACGAAGCACTCTATCCACCAGATGCTGGAAAGTCACAGGAGCCCTGAGCAATCCAAATGGGAGAACCCAATGGCTGGTAGGGGTGCTAAATGTGGTCTTTTCTTGGTGGATTTTGTTAAAGGAATTTGCCAGTACCCTTTTTTCATATCAAGTATGGTCAAGCATTGAGTCTTACTGAGTAGCTTGAAGTGTTTATCCATGCGCAGCATTGGATAAGCACAGAATTGCGAAACTTGATTAAGCCGATGAAAGCTGTTGCAAAATCATCAACAACTGCATTGGCTTTAGGGATCAGGAATATGGGACAAGACCAGGGATTAAAACTTTCCTAAGAAACACCAAAGTCTAGCATCCTCCTGATGTCAAGTTCCACACTGGCTCTTTTTGCTTCCGGGAGATGATATGGGCATTCTTGAACAATGATGCCCTGGCTCCATAATGATGACATGTGAATTCAGGGAAGTTGTTCTGAGTCACTCATTCACTTCTGGGATGGACATGATGGCTGTTTCGAGCTCTTTTTCGTTGACTGGGTATCAAATTGGGACTGAAATGAAGGGTGGTTTTCCAAGTGAATTTAGAACAAGGTTGTTTCAACAAATTCATGTGGTAAACTCAGTTGGCCTGGCAACAGTTTAGTTGTTTCAGCAAAGAATTGACCAGCCCCTTCCTCTCCTTAATTTCATAAGGGCTTTGCCAATGTGCCAGTAATTTAAAATGGATAGTGGGAAATAGAACCATTAGATACCATTAGGGTTGTGCTGCAGTCATAACAGCGAGCCTGGGCTGATCGCATGCTCCACTTTTTCTTTGAGAATAAGTTGAATTTGTCAAATTTATTGTGCAATTGTGTAATATATTCCAGAATGCTGGTCTAGGGGAGGGCCATTTCCTACCGTAGCTCTTTCAGAATATCCATTAGACCCTGGTGTTGAAGCCCATGCAATAACTCAAATGGTGAGAAGCCCATAGAGGTTTGAGGGACTTCCTAGTGTGCAAAAACCATAAGAGGTAGTAACTAGGCCCAATTTCTTCCATCCTTGCTGACCACCTTGCAAAGCATTTACTTGACCATTTGATTGAACCATTCAGCTAAACTGTCAATTTGAGAATGGAACGCTGAGGTTTTTAAGTGCTTAATGTGGAGTAATTTGGCAACTCCTCTGAATGTTTCTGAGGTGAATGGTGTCACTTGGTTTGTGAGGACCTCTTTAGGGATGCCAACACATGCAATGATATTTTTGGAATTGGCAAGTCTCAAGGGAATCACCTTTGGGTATAGTGTTGCATAATCTAGTAAAACTAAACTATACTTGTAACATCGTGCAGAGGGTTCTAGGGGTCCTACAATATTAATCCCTATGGGGATGGACTATCAGTGAGCAGTATGGAAACGAGGGGAGCACGGCCCTTTCAAGGTATCTGCTACAGTTGACACTCTGGACAGGAAGCACAAAAACAGTGGACTTTCATGTTTATCCTCAGCCAATAAAATCGGAACTGAATCTGTTCTAGTCTCTTGTTGGTCCCCAGATGGGCTCCTAAAATATGGGCATGACCTAACTTGTAAACCTCATGTTGGTAAGTCCACGGAACTAGCAACAAAGTCTTTATACTGTGTTACATGATACAGTAAATCCTTGCTAATTACAAATTGTGGGCCCAGTGGCATTGGGTAAAATTTGCATTGGCCGTTAATGAGAAGATTCTTGTCAAACTTAAGGGAATCATTATTCCACTGTTCTATTCTAAATGAGACATCCTCCTCCACTGTCCTCCATCAAAATTCTGCAACCTTCTCATGTTTATTTTGATTGCCTATCTCTTTCTTTTCATTTCTTTCAGTCTGTTCAGACAATTTTTTTACTCTGAGAGTGCAGGTGCATTTAATGATACCTGGAGCCTCAATGAGGTAATCTCTGCCCACCGACCTTGTGCACATAATGAACATCCAACCAATTCCTCATGTACGACTTTTCTCCTGCACACCAACACTGCACCTGCTCTGACATACCACAGACTCTTTTGTACGTTGATGTTTTTAATTCTAAAATGGTTTGCAGTCAGTTTTACTAGTATGCTAATCCATCAGATGTCAGTATGGTTGCAAGCACTTGTTGCAAGATGAAAACTAGTTTTGAACCATCACACTCATGTGTGCCACCAAGCCCCCAAACCCCAGGCACACAAGACCCAACACAACTCTGGGTTCAAAACAAAGGATTTTTAATCCAGCTAACTTCAACAATACATTATATACAACCCATATGGACCGGGGAGTATTTCCAATACTAGCGCACAACTCAAAGGAAGTATTTCTGGGTCAAGCAGAAGTCCCAAAACATAGGGATGATGATTCCCTGCAGCGACCCCTAGCGGCAACCCTGAAACCCGACAAGGCTGTCCTATGTGTCTACAATTCCCAGTGTGCATTGCGGGTGTCTGTACAGTTGTCATTTCCCAGGTAGGCTTCCATCTAACATGTTGGGGAAGGATGTAATTCTGCTAGGTTGTCTCCCCCATCCTTCCACTACTCTGGCATGTCATCTAGTTAAGGAACCATACCCAATCCCAGCCCGGGATGCCTGCCCCTGTGCGTTGTTCATCACAATTCTCACTTAGCTGATGATCAAAGCTCCAGTGATTACTTTTAAGAAATGAATGGGATGACCAGGAGTTGTTCAACAAACAAGAGATCTTAAACAGAAGACTCATAAAGAGGTTGTCAAACCCAAAACATAACACCAAACCATAATCAAAAATGTAAGGCAAAAATCAGTAACAAAGGAATATTTAGGAGGAATTAATGAAAGGAAACACATAAAGTTTTTAGTCAGGATCCATCAAACTTGGATAATCACAGCTACGTTGTTTGGATCTTTAAACCCTCTTGGTACTTCTGGAAACTACAGACACATAATGGCTACCACAACACACAATTTCAGTGACTGGAACGACACAAAAATAGTGATGATCCATTTAAAAATAAAAAATACATATATACAAATGAGACAAAATAAAGAAACACAAAGAAAAACATGGCCTAGGGAAGGAATAATGTCAGAAGTCACTAGTCTGAAGCCTAAAATATCAGCAAGTCATTACAATATATGCTTGTCATCACAAAGGTAATGGATTGAAAGCAGCATTAAATAGCTGCTTCTGTCCAAATCATTTAATTTTTTTTATTGCCCAGATAGGTAGATAGATATCTATACTCACTAGCCACTTTATGAAGTATACTTTGCTAGTACCGGGTTGGGCCCCCTTTTGGCTTCAGAACTGCTGTAATTTTTCAAGGCATATATTCAACAAGGTGCTGCAAACATTCCTAGGGAATGTTGGTCCATACTGACATGATAGCCAGTAGATCAGCTGTTTCTGAAGTACTCAGACCAGTCACGTTCAAAGTCAATTAAATCACCATTCTTCCTCATTCTGATGGTTGGTTTGAACTTCAGCAGGTCGTCTTGACAAGGTCTACATGCCCAAATGCATTGAGTAGCTGCCATGTGATTGACTGATTAGATATTTGAGTTAACATGCAGTTGAATAGGTGTAGTTAATACAGCCTTATTCTCAATTTTTTTATTTTTAATAAATTTGCAAAAATCTCAAGTAAACTTTTTTCACATTGTCATTATGGGGTGTTGTGTGTAGAATTCTGAGGAAAAAAATGAATTTAATCCATTTTGAAATAAGGCTGTAACATAACAAAATGTGGAAAAAGTGATGTGCTGTGAATACTTTCTGGATGCACTGCAAATATATATATATATATATATATATATATATATATATATATATATATATATATATATATATATATATATATATATATACTATATATATATATATATAATATTTTAAAAGTTACATTTATTTATGTAAAACACTAAGAAATCATACTTCTTATGCAAATATAGTTTCATTATTTATCAAGAGTTAACTCTTATCCAACTGGAACTTGATATACCTAGGTATTCTGGTGTGCCACAGGGCTCTGTGATTGAGCCATTCTCGAAGCAGGACAGGTAGAAATCACGCAGAACAACCTTGTTGTGATTGTTGTGGTTGTAATACATAAGATTCTCCAGCTGAGGGGGACAAAGACATAACATCAGTCAAGAGTTAAACAAGAAAAACAACAATGAATGGATTCAGTGCCTGAATTTTTTTCCTGACACTTGCAGGAACATTTTGTCTAATCAATTAATAATTATGGCTTATTTAGTAACAGATTGTTTGTGAGCATATGGAAATTCTACTCTTATCATAGTTAAAGAGTAATGAGCAACATTCACTATTCATTCAAGACACATACTGCACTTTTAAGGTTAATCAATTAGTATACAGTTAATGTATTTGTCTTTCACAGACAGTTTTGTCATAGAACATTTTGCATTTTTTGGAATATTAAAAATAATGACCATTCCAGCTACTCACACCTTTTAGCCTGCAGACATACAACAAACAATAATGACCAATTTACTTACTTAGTGCCAAATCTGAAGGCTTCCTCTATGCACTACATTGTCTTTTTCACAAGTTAAACCTATGCTTTTTTAAAGCCCCATTCTCATGTTATTCGGGTCAGGACAACAGTGGAAACTTCAGATACTGTGTGCAGAATTGCTTTCTGCATCCAGTGAAGGTTTTTTGCTAACTGTATGAATTAATTTTTACTTTTAAGCACTTGTATAGTTCTTGGGTATGCTATTTACCCCAAACAACTCTGAGTGACATCTTAGCATCCGATAAGGTCTTAAGCTAAGAGCTATCCATTCATTGAACAGTGATGCATTTTTTATTAATTGTTCTTATAATATTATGCTTATTGTCCAAGCTTGCTTGATCTCTACATTTAACTCTGAGCCAAAAGCCTACCTCTTTATTGTTTTTAAAAATGTGATTTTAAAGTTTTGAATCTATATATCTAGCAATTATCTTCCTATTATTTTTAAATCTCATCAATATGTTGTCTTATGATATCTAGGATTATTCCTTTCCAAATTTTGATTACATATGATTTTATTTTTACTTATTCAAAATTTAAACTAATCATATGTTGTAGGAAGTAAAGTTGTGCATGCTTGTTTGCTGCCTGTCTTCTTTAATCAAAGATTTGCAAGGAACAAAAGATGGAAGTGGAGACAAGGTGAACCGTTGCTACTGTTCAAGAATGTGTTGAGCCTGGAAGCATGTCATGATTTTCAGAACACTTTTCATTGATTTAGGACTTTTGAAGAAGTGTTATACTCATATTAATCCGTATTGTATATTATTTTCTGGGAACTGTGAAGAAACATTTGTATTAACTATGTAGATTTAACTTAAAAATGTTTTCACCTAACAGGTGTAAAGGCTAAAATTGTATTTTTACAGGAGACCCAATTATTAAGCAAGGAATAGTTTCGGCTAGACAAGGACTGAACTGGCCAAATATTCCATTCCAGCATTACAAAGAAAACTAGAGGTGTGGGAATTCTGTTACATAGAACAATCACATTTGTAATATCAGATGTTGTATCTGATCCAGAAAGGTGATATGTGATCTTCATGGGTAATTTATTTAACTGTAAAGTAATTTTGATAAATATCCACCCAATGTGGATAATAGGGATTTCATTCAAAACATATTTGCATCTATTCCCAATGTGAATGCTCATATAATTATAATGGCTGGTGACTTTAATTGTGTTTTAAATCCAGACCTAGATAGGTCTCCTGCCACAGGGGCGATGACATCTAACACTGCAAAAGCAATAACATAGTTTATAACTGATCATAACTTATAAGACCCCTGGAGATTTCTAAACCCAAAACCAAGAGCATATTCCTTCTACTCACCAGGGCATCACTGTTACTCAAGAATTGATTATTTTCTTCATTAATAATAATTTTTTGCCTACAATTAAATCTTGTAAGTGCAACACTTTGATCATGGAGCTTATATCACTATGCCCCACATACTCACCTTGCAACGGGCATCTTAACCCACTTTTATTAGCAGACGAGAACTGTACAGAATTTATATCCAAGCAAATCAATTTTTTTTTAGAGACATACTTGTCCTGAAGTGTCTCTGCAGGAATACTCTGGGAAACTGAAGGCTTTCTTTAGAGGACAGATTATTTCATATCACATTTACTAACATTAAATTTATCTGCCACAAATCTGCCCAAGTCTGTATGCTATCCAAGTCCTTCTGTAATGATATAACAGATTTCAAATTATCTGCTAATCCTCCTATCTTGGTATCATCTGCAAACTTAACTGGCTTGTTACTTATATTTCCATCTAAATCATTTATATATATTAAAAATAGCAGCGGCCCTAGTACTGACCCCACTCTTAATATCGACCAATTCTGAAGACGTTCCTCACACCATCACCGTCTTCTTCCTGTGTCTAAGCCAATTCTGCTTCTAAAAACATCCCCCTGAACTAAGGTTAAGATATGTTATGTTATGTTAAGATATTCTCCAAAGTCTCAACTAGAAGGATTGAGAAAGTGCTTTGTTCGGTAATATCAGAAGACCAAACTGGATTTATTAAAGGCAGACACTTAGCTTCCAATCTTCAATGCCTGTCTAATTTATATATATTCACCCACAAAGTCTAACACCCTGGAGATATTATTATCGTTGGATGCAAAAAAAGCATATGATATGGTTGAATGGAACTTCCTCTTTACTACATTTGAGAAATTTTCATTGCTTTTTGCAATCACCATTGAGCCACTGGCAGTTCACTTTTGAAATGCTTATGAGATAAAGGGGATTATCATAGAAGAACCTGAACATAAAATATAATAATAATAATAATACATTTTATTTATTTGTAGGCGCCTTTCTAAACACTCACGGACACCGAACAACAGACAAAACACAGATTATAAACAAAAGTAAAATACAAAAGTTAAAATCAGACAGAGCAATCGTAATCAAAGAGAAAAAGCAGTCTTAAACAAATGAGTTTTAAGTTTAGATTTGAAAAGTGAAAATGATTCAATATTTCTAAGCTCAGTTGGTAGTGAGCTCCGAAGTTGGGGTGCAGAGCAACTGAATGCTCTGCTCCCCATAGTGGTAAGAAGGATGAAGGGGACAGTCAAGTGGATGGAAGAAGAGGATCTAAGGGTACGGGAGGGAATGGTAACATGAAGTAGGACAGACATATATGGAGGGGAAAGGTTGTGGATAGCCTTAAAAGTTAGTAGGAGAATTTTGAATTGAATTCAGAACTGAACTGGAAGCCAATGAAGCTGCTGCAAAATGGGAGTGATATGGGGAATAGAGAGGGTTCTAGTAATGATGTGGGCAGCTGAATTCTGGACCAGTTGAAGCTTATAAAGAGATTTGTGAGTAAGACCAAAGAAAAGGTAACTGCAATAACCCAAACAAGAAGTGACAAGGCTATGAACAAGGATAACAGTGGTGTGGGGAGTGAGGGAGGGGCGAATACAATTAATGTTACGCAAGTAGAAATATGCAGACCGGGAGATGTTATTGATGTGGGACTGAAAGGATAAAGTACTGTCAAGGATGACGCCCAGACTCATAACCTGTGGGGAAGTAGAGACAGAGGAATTATCAATTACAATTGAAAAATGATCAGTTTTGGATAATGTTGATTTTCTACCACTGCAGTGGGCTGGCGCCCTGCCTGGGGTTTGTTTCCTGCCTTGCGCCCTGTGTTGGCTAGGATTGGCTCCAGCAAACCCTTGTGACCCTGTAGTTAGGATATAGCGGGTTGGATAATGGATGGATAGATGAATGATTTTGTATCAATAAGGAGAACCTCAGTTTTGTTACTATTTAATTTAAGAAAATTTGAAGAAAACCAGGAATTGATTTCTGCTATGCACTCAGTTAGTGAGGAGGATGGAAAGGAAGCAAGAGGTTTGCTAGTGAGATAGAGTTGGGTATCATCAGCATAACAGTGGAAGCTAATTTTATATTTACGAAAGATATTTCCAAGGGGATGGAGGTAAATAATGAGAAGTAGGGGCCCCAGGACAGAGCCCTGGGGCACACCTGAAGTAACAGCGGTGGGTTGGGATGTGAAAGTTTTAAGCTGAACAAACTGAGTGCGGCCTGAGAGGTAGGATCTGAACCAATCTAGTGGAGTATGGGTAATGCCAATCGCAGATAATGCATTGAGAAGAGTAGTGTGACAAGTAGTGTCAAAGGCTGCACTCAGATCAAGGAGGATGAAAATAGTAATTAAAATAGAATCAGCTGCCATAAGGAGGTCATTAGTAATTTTTATAAGTGCCGTTTCTGTACTGTGGAGGGGACGAAAACCAGACTGGAACTGTTCATACAGATTATTTTAAGATGAATGAGAATGAAGTTGAATAGCCACTAGTTTTTCAAGAATTTTGGAAATGAAGGGTAGATTAGAAATAGGACGAAAATTACTGAAATTAGTTGGATCGGCACCAGGTGTTTTCAGTATTAGGGTTACTGCAGCAATTTTAAAAGATGAAGAAACAGTACCAGTAGTGAGAGAAGAGTGGATTATAGCAGAGATAAGGGGGATCAGAGAGGGGAGGCAGGCTTGAAAGTTTGTGAACCCTTTAGAATTGTCTATATTTCTGCATAAATATGACCTAAAACATCATCAGATTTTCACTCAAGTCCTAAAAGTAGATAAAGAGAAACCAGTTAAACAAATGAGACAAAAATATTATACTTGGTCATTTATTTATTGAGGAAAATGATCGAATATTACATATTTGTGAGTGGCAAAAGTATGTGAACCTCTAGGATTAGCAGTTAGTTTGAAGGTGAAATTAGAGTCAGGTGTTTTCAATCAATAGGAGGACAATCAGGTGTGAGTGGGCACCATGTGTTATTTAAAGAACATGATTCTATCAAAGTCTGCTCTTCATAGCACATGTTTGTTGGAAGTGTATCATGGCACAAACAAATGAGATTTCTGAGGACCTCAGAAAAAGAGTTGTTGATGCTCATCAGGCTGGAAAAGGTTACAAAACCATCTCTAAAGAGTTTGGACCCCACCAATCCACAGTCAGACAGATTGTGTACCAATGGAGGAAATTCAAGACCACTGTTACCCTCCCCAGGAGTGGTTGACCAACAAAGATCACTCCAAGAGCAAAGCGTGTAATAGTTGGCGAGGTCACAAAGGACCCCAGGGTAACTTCTAAGCAACTGAAGGCCCCTCTCAAATTTGCTAATGTTCATGTTCATGAGTCCACCATCAGGAAAACACTGAACAACAATGGTGTACATGGCAGGTTTGCAAGGAGAAATACACTGCCCTCCAAAAAAAAAAATTGCTGCTCATCTGCAGTTTGCTAAAGGTCACATGAACAAACCTGAAGGCTATTGGAAAAATGTTTTGTGGACGGATGAGACCAAAATAGAACTTTTTGATTTAAATGAAAAGTGTTTTGTTTGGAGAAAGGAAAACACTGCATTCCAGCATAAGATCCTTATCACATCTGTGAAACATGGTGGTAGTGGTATCATGGTTTGGGCCTGTTTTGCTGCATCTGGGCCAGGATGGCATTGATGGAACAATGAATTCTGAATTATATCACAGAATTCTAAAGGAAAATGTCATGACATCTGTCCATGAACTGAATCTCAAGAGAAGGTGTGTCAGGCAGCAAGACAACAACCCTAAGCACACAAGTCGTTCTACGAAAGAATGGTTAAAGAAGAATAAAGTTAACTAGCCAACCCGCGGCGTACCATATGCCGCATAATCAGGCCGGTTTTTTAATAATTTTTAAGCACAGGGAGAAAATGTAACATTTGCAAAATTCGTAATGTAATAAATCAGCAAGAAAAGCAACATTGTAACAATGCACGGAACAAACCAACAAACAATCGTCCGTGTGGCGTAGCGAGGTGGGAAGGGGGTGTGTACAAAGTGCAGGAGCATCTAAGAAGACGCATGTTTGTCGCGGATGCAAATTGCTGTATGTAGCGTGTACAACACTTTGCTATGCTGCACGTGGTCGTGCGTCGTAACTGAAAACTCGTTTTTTAAAGACTGCTCACTTCATTGTGTTTTAACCTCAGTTGTAAAGGAATGTTTTAATGATCCCATGGGATACCCCTCGCAAACAGTTTTACATGCTGCATATGGCGATTCACCTCCGCGAGAAACATGATTCTATTAACAGTCAACGTGTGGGAGGGGGGTGTGTACAAAGGGTAGGGGCGAAAACAGTGGGAGCATATGAGTCGCACTTAGTGGCAATTCCACGGTTTGCAGCCCGAATGGGGTTCAACGGCTTACCCACGCCTAGACACACGCTCAATCTCATGCATAATTATTTATTGAATGGTAAACACTTCTGGAAAGACACGGTTGTCTAAAACAGGTTAGTGTGAGAATACAACAGTAAGTGAATGAAAAGATGGAACTCTGGAGAGAGCAAAATACAACACAATAGTGAACTTGCGGCATAACAAACGCCGCATAATTATTTATTGATGGTTGAACACTTCTGGAAAGACACAGGGACACCCCTCGCAAACTGTTGTACACGCCGCATACAGCGGTTCACATCTGCGACAAACAAACTGTTTTACACACTGCAAACAGCGAATCACATCCGCGACATGATTTTTCCTAGATGGTCCTGTCGCGTCCACCCTCGCACTCGAAGCATACACACTGCCTGCTCATGTGCCCGGTCGCAAGCGCGTCCAGCCTCATTCTCGAAGCATACACACCGCCTGGTCATGTGTCCGCTCGCAAGAGAAACTCATGGTGAGCCGCCGACCAGCTTCCTGTGTGTGTGCCTCTGTCTGTCTCTGGTGCGGCTTTCTCTTGCACTGCCTCTGTGTGAACCGGTCAGGCACAGAGAAGGTCAGCTGCTGACAGAGCGTCTCGACTGTTGCAGGGCCTGCATTGGTGAAGCAGGTGAGACAGTAATGAAACAGAGGCACAGGGCTTATTGGTTTTTAAAGACTGATTCCTTCATTGTGCTTTAACCTCTTAAAAACCTTTTAAAAAGACACCAGAAGAAGAGGAAGGGGGTAACCTAACCAATTATTTCTCAAGAACATTTTTTCCTTTTCATAGTGTTTTCTTTAAAGTAGTTACTCCAGGTTTTCTTCCACATTCCAAAGACATGCATCTTTGTTATACTTGCTTTGGATAATTTTTTTATGTTTGGAACTTATTATTTATATTATTTCGAAAGCTGAATTTAAAACCTTAATTTTTGTGTGTATGTTCTTATTTAACATCTCTTTTTGAGAAAGATTTCATTTTCTTCCATTTATCCATAAGTATAGTTAATGGGTTGCTAGGAGGCATTGCACCATTGATAGATTTCTGCTCCTAGGAAGTCACTAGAATTACTATGATTTGCTTCATAAAATGTTGCTTTAGAACCATTAGTTCTTGGTCCAAGATGTGTACTGTGATCAAGTATTGGTGTAGTGGTTCTGATTTTCTGGTAATATCTCATAGCTTCCACATCTCAGTTTGATTCTCAGATTTAGTATTTTGGTCTTGGTGCAATTATTGTGTTAGTGTTGAAGTCCAGTGGAGCTGCTTTTAGTACTCGTGTCTGGCATAGCATAATGCATAGCATCATGTTCTGGGCTAGTTTCTTCTTGTACATAATGCTGCCTTCCTGTGATCCCAAAATTATTTTGATAGACGGTTGGACAGATTCTGTAAATGTCATTAGGGATTGTCCCTTGTCACTAAGGAAGGGGCCAGAGTGGAAGAACAGCAATGTACAGGCATCCCAAACAAATTGAGAATTGATCCCTTGCTTGTCAGGAAGACCAGAATGATGGAAGGATCAGGGGAGTTAGCCTGTTCAGAGTATATAACCCCCCAACACGCTAGAGGGCAGCATTCATGTGTCACTGCTCCCATTTCCTAGACCAGAAGGCAAGACTGGAATCATAGACCTGGGACAGACCTGTTGGGTGTCTTGGATGCTACCTGTGGGAGCTACAGGAGTCAACCATTCATACTTTATGGCTACTTTATGGCCTAGAAGTACCTCTTCCAGACTTTGCCCAAACACCAGAAGTACTTCCAGGGTCTGGCTTAAAAGGAACCCACCACATCACAGAGTCAGAGTCAGGAGGCATCAGACAGCATTTTTGTAGTGAAAGAGGAGTTGGGAAGAAGAGAACAAAGGCAGAGGGTTAATTGTTCCTGTATATACAGTGTTATGTAAGGTTTTTAGAATGAAATAAAAATCACTATATCTAAACCAGTGATTGTTTGTGTCAGGTGTATCCAGAGTTCAGTGATGCCCTCCGTCTTTCACAATGGAAATATTTAACATTGCATGCACATAGCTCTGCACTGCATGTACTTTCCAGTTGTATTCCTGCCTGTTTAAAAAGTGTACAAGCTTCAAAACCTCTAGTTAGACCTGAATTTTACCCCAATCTGCACTAACACAGTAAGCCTTACCTGCACATGCAGCTTGGTCCCTAACACAAAAGTTAGGGCTTTTTTTGTGTATTTTGTTATATTCACCATTGTTGTTCTCCTTGAGTAACTGCACAGAGGACAATTCCTCTTCATGTATCTGATGATGTGTGCATGCCCATTGTAGTCAAACAGCTACATCATATGTGTTTTTGGTTACTTCAGTGTGGGCGGAGATACTTTTCATAAAATATGTGAAAACGCTAGTATGGATGGATATAAGTTTTTTTAAACACTATGTTTTTAAATGAAAACACAGTAGTATGGAGGTAGCCTAATAAAATTCTAGGTTTGGTCTCAAGGAATACAGAGCTTGCTGTTAGCTCATATTTATAAGAGCCATTCAGAGTGACAAATGTTTTAATCTCCATATTTGGTGACAGCTATGCAGATCATTGAATTACCATTTTAAAGATAAGGGTTGGCTACTGTGGGTCTACTTTCCAAAAAAAAGGGATGGCAGTCTTTACATGTTAATAACAGACATAATTCTGACAGGTTACTCAGAAATGGTTCCTTTGCAATGGCAAAGTCATCACTCAAGGGATGACTTCCTTGCCTGGAAATTGTGTAATCTCTATTGCATCAAGAAATTAAATACAATTGTTTATCAACCACAAACAAACAAGTTGAGTGGAAGATTAAATTAAAAATTAGAAAGCTGGTGCTATAATAGTGCAGAATTTTAGTAAGAGTTGGTGAATTGTATCAGGAATAGTAAAGAGGAATTATCAAATGCTCTAAACTTGCATTTTTCTGAACTCTTCACATGTGACAAAGTGAACAACCTGCAGCAGTAACAGAGACTACTAAGGAGGCATTGTGGGATTCAAAAACTGTAGAGGGAGAAGTATGACTCACATTAAATGGGCTGAAATCAAACAAACCACCAGGGCTAGATAATATCCTTGAGAGCTTAAGGAGATTTGTGAGTACATGTATCGATCATTGACATATACATTTAGAAAGTCAATGCACAATGGATAAGTTCTGAAAGACTGGGAAAAAAATCATCTCTTTACGTAAAAAGGTTAATTGTACAAATCCAAGTAAGCTTAATGTGCATCACAGGTAAATTAATGGACGGAATTATTAAGGAAAAGATTTATCAACCTATGGCAAGAATATAAGTTTTACTGAACAGTCACCACATGGGTTCAGATGAGAGTGGTTGTGTTTTACTAATATGCTGGAATTCTATGAGGAAGCAACAAAAATATATTATCCAAGTGGTGCATATGAAATTATTTATCTTGACATTCTTCTGCATTTGATAAGGTGACACATAAAAGTTTGGGCATCAGTCTAAAAGAGATGTGAGTTCAGGGTGTAGTGTGTAGAACCTAGTAAAAGAGGAAGCAGAGGGTTATTGTTTAAGGAACCTTATCAGAAATGGGTGATGTTAAGAGTGGTTGTCCCTCATTGGTCATAGCTAAGGCTGCTGCTATTTTCATTATAAATTAATAATTTGGATCAGAAAATAAACAACAAGCTGGTTAAATTTGCAGATGATACCAAGCTAGGTGAACTGGCAGATAATCTAGAATCTACTGAAACATTACAGAGGGACTTGGCCAACACACAGGCATGGGCAGAACAGTAGCACATGAAATTTAATGTAAGGAAATGTAAAGTATTACATGTACAAAGTAAAAATGTTAGATTTGAATATACAATGGGAGCTGTTAAACTTGAAAAGTACACATTCTGAGGAGGATATAGGAATCCTCATGGACTTATCACTATCAGCTTCCAGGCAGAGTTCAAAAGCTGGGGCTGCTACAGTCAGGATTTCATGTTACTTGATCGGCCAATTCTGATACCTTTTTTTTTTCTTTATCCCTTTAAAAAAACTTTTTACACTAAGCTCCTGCATAGCTAGATACATAGAAGCCTTATGTCCTATATTAAAGTGTATTTTTATAATAAACTATAGACCACAGGTGTTAACTTCATTTTTATTAACAAAATAAAATTCTGTAGGCTTATTATTCAGTTACCATAAAAATACTAAAACAAATAATATTTCCTTAAAATACCTACTTAATAATATGTAATAAAGTATGTACAAAAATATGTATCCATAATGCATATTGCATAAAATAACATAAACTGCTTCTCATTAATTACAAGCTGTCATATTGTTTAATTTCTTCTGTAATTTTCTGAAACAAAGTTTAATTAAAAAAGTAGTTTTCACCATTTCTCTGACGACAAAAAAAAGTTATATATATTTCTCACACAACCAATTAATTGATATTGGCAATTAAACACTGCTTAAATGTAAATGTACATGCACTTATAGATTTTAATCATTTTAAATAATTAATTGCACTATAGCTTTTGTGCTGTTAAAATATACATTTACTTCTGTATTTTTTTTGTTTTTTTCTTCAGTATATCAGCTAGACATTTTTAATTCTTAAGGCGTTGTTATAAATATGGATTACCATTTTAATTATGTAGTACCTGTTTCTTACCAAAACATGGGTTTTATGGCACATAGGTACAAATAACACTGCACAACAAAGTTTTTGCTTCTTGAACACTGTTGGGTGTTTCGTATAGATTTCTCGGTGCTGATCACAAATATCACATCATTTACCGATCACATTCTATATTTGCGCATACCCAGTAGATACCTGTCACAATCAGCAAAAACTTTTTAAGAAGCAAGACTTTTCAAAAAAATTGTTGTGCGGTGTAATAAACACAGTATAAATCTTTAACAAATCTACAAATGTATCAAATATTCATACGTTGTTTATTAAAAAGACACAAACATGCTTAAAAGGTTTATAAGTAAAAAAATATATATATTTTGCTGTTAAGCTAACAAACCTATTGTTTACTAAGAAGCACTTGTCAACTTTTTCTTTACCTTTTCTTTTTCCAACTAGAAAGTTTAGCTGATACACTTAAAACAAGCTCACTTTCCAAACTGAAGTGCTGTTTTGTTTAATTTACGGGACAAAATAAAACGGTCTGAATTCATTAAGCTCCTTAGTGTTAGACCTGAGTGTCACTCAAGCTGTGAAAACAGTGTTAAAAGCATTAGTTCCAAGTGTTACTTGAGCAACTCTATAGACACATCTTGTGTAAGCGTTAGACCTGAGGGTTACTCTGGATCTAGAAGAGCTAACAGTGTTAGTCCTGAGCATTACTCGGGCAGTGGTGTACTGTATATACACCTCCTAGCCTCATAATGGCATCTCATGAGAAACGTTTTTCAGTAGCCCAAATGTTGCATGCTCTTGACAGTGATATGAGCTGTGATGTTGAGGAGCCTCTTATCACCAGTGATGACAAAGTGAATCTGTCTTCATTCAGTGAAATTAAAACAGACAGTGAAACCAAAATTAATTCTGAGGAATCCGAAAGTGACACTTTGCAGGAGGAATAAAAGTGAAAGTTGACAGCCAAAATCCACTGACTTACTTGAAGTTAGTTCTTTATGATGATGTAATTGAAAGAATTATTGCTGAGACAAACTGCTATGCTGAACAGTGTTGGTTAAATGACAAGCAGTTTTCCAGTTCAAAGATACACCACACAAAACACATAATTTGACTGTATATAAAATATTGGCATTACTATTATGCATTTCATATTATTATTATTTATTATTATTATTTGTGTCATTGTTATACTTTCTGTATCATTATTATACTTTTTACACTTCTGAATTTGTACTTTTAGTATT
Source organism: Polypterus senegalus (assembly GCF_016835505.1). NCBI lineage: Eukaryota > Metazoa > Chordata > Cladistia > Polypteriformes > Polypteridae > Polypterus > Polypterus senegalus. The sequence continues at coordinate 99,958,086 of NC_053166.1, forward strand.
TTGCATTATTACAGTAGGAAAATGAGATTTAATAAAAATGTCATTTTTTGAAGCCAAGAAATGTAATGCTTTTTACATGTTTTTTGAGAAGAAATGTAACACTAAGGAGAGAAGCTGTTCTTGTAGTTTCGTCCAATGCCTTTTTTTTAGTTTATTTCTCCACTTTCTTTAATGTAAAGGCATATATGTCAATGATCTCTCACTCCCTGCTATACGGAAAAGTCTCCATCCATCCATTTTCCAACCTGCAACATTCTAATTTCAGGGTCACGGGGGTCTACTGGAGTCAATCCCAGGCAACATAGGGCGCAAGGCAGGAAACAAACCCCGGGCAGGGCGCCAGCCCACCACAAAGAACACACACACACCAAGCATACACTAGGGACAATTTAGGGACATGTCTTTGGACTGTGGGAGGAAACCGGAGAGCCCGGAGGAAACCCACGCAGACACGGAGAGAACATGCAAACTCCACGCAGGGAGAGCCTGGGAAGCAAACCCAGGTCTCCTAACTGCAAGGCAGCAATGCTACCACTGCACCACCGTGCCGCCCACAGAAAAGTCTGTAGTGTTAGAGTAAGGCTCAACTTGCTGCTATTTGTTTACACTGGAGGAAGTTTGCTGCAATAAAAAAATAAAATAAAATGATGATGTTGGCTCAACTAACAAAATACCTTGCATAAAGGACCACTGCAACTAAATTACTGTAAAGCTTAGGAAAGCAGGGGCTGATATGATCATTTTTTGTGATCAGCCAATTCAATGCTCAACGATCGAGTCTTTTTTACTGAAAATTGGCCAATTTCGAACAGTTGCCAATCGATCAGAGCATCATTATAAGAAGCAACTAAGGTCAGGAGAATGCTGGGTTACAGAGCATGATGTGTAGAGTAGAAGCAAAGAAATTATGCTTAAGCCTTATAATGCAATGGTAAGGCCTTTTTGCAAGCACTGTATGCAGTTTTGGTCTCAAGGCTACAAAAAAGACACAGAAGTACTAGAAAAACTTCAGAGTAAAGCATCTACGCTGATTCCAGGATGGCAAAAGAATAAGTTATAAAGAACGATTAAAACAGCTAGGCCTTTTCAGTTTAAGCAAAAGAAGATTTGGAGGAGACATGATTGAAGTGTTCAAAATTATGAAGAGAATTAATATGGCGAATTGAGATTATTACTTTAAGATTAGTTCAACAAGAACATGGGGACACAACTGGAATCTTGTAGGAGTAAATTCTGCACAAACATTAGAAAGACTTTACACAGAGAACCATAGACACTTGGAATGTGCTACCAAGTGGTGTGATCGACAGTACTACTTTAGGGTTCTTCAAAACTAGACTTGATGTAACTTTGGAGGAATGGACAGAACTGTTAAGCTTTGTTGGGCTAAACAGCCTATTCTTATCTTAATTTCTCTAATGTTCTAATTATAGGTATGATCCATTAGATTAAGATATGGTTTTCACCATACCTGAGATTCAGTGTGTGATCAGCAAGTCTACTTAAATTCAATGAACACTTCTGAGTTTTGTTTTGGCTAGCAGGTCAAGGACATACTTGACATATTCAACGAAGACAGACTGATCACTATGCAAACGGTAAGGGTAAGGAATATAACATGAAACATGTTGCTTTCACTCTTTCTCTGCACTGGCCTAGATAACAAGAGTATAAAGCATGTTTTGGCTTGATTTGGGGATAAGGGTTTCCATTATTTACTGCAAAACTGCCCTTTCTATACAAGTGTACATTTTTAATTTGTTATGCTATCATTTGAGCTCTAATTTCTCTCACATTTTAACATACGATAGAATAGGTTAATATGCAAAAAAAAAAAAATGTATCTAAATTACATTATTTGTATTACCGTAATAGACCAACATTAAGTCTTCTTTCACAGGCAAATTTACAAAGCTTTAAAGAAATCATCTGACTGATAATCCCCCAAAAATGTAAGTGGGGGAGGTTTGCTATTTTTTTTCTGAGGTACTCAACAGGGAAAAGACTTTAAATTACAGTTACACAAGAATGGATATATTCTGCCTGAGCTTGTCCTTGGCTCCTTCCATTGTAAATTCTTTCATGCGCTGCTTACGTCTGACGACTTCTGTCAAATACTATTCATTGTCAACATTATTTTGTTAAGTGCACAGGGAAGAAAGGAGAAAAAATTTTAAAGTATATATTTATTTAACAATATTTGTAAGTTTCATTCCATAACTGAATCATTGTGATTGTGAGTTGTTGTTTTTTTCTTTTTTGCATTTTATTGATTTTATTAAAATCAAATAACATTTCATACAAACAAGTTAAGTTTAATAAAACTAGGTTCAAAATACAGCTACCTCTACTCATGACAAAGAGAGATGGGCCAGCAGAGTAAAACTTGAAACAAGTAAAAACACAATACAAACAATAGACACTTGGAATAATTTACCAAGTAGTGTAGTATAGACAGTAAGACGTTAGGGACTTTCAGAACTCGACTTGACATTTTCTTGAAAGAAATAAGTGGATAGGCCTGGTGAGCTTGTTGGGCTTAATGGCCTGTTCTTGTCTAGAGTGTTCTAATGATCTAATAGGGGTCCTTTCATCGGAGCAATGTTTCAGCCGTGGCATGGTCAAATGGGGAGGCAGCTAGATTGATGAGGTCTCCAGGACTCTAAAAATATCCAAACCTAATTATGTCATATCATCTACTGTTAAACCGTACTTCTAAAATTTTTATTATTATGCTGTATTAAGGAATTGTTCTGTTCTGTGTATTCTATTGTATTGACCCCCTACTTTTGACACTCACTGCATGCCCAACCTACCTGGAAAGGGGTCTCTCTTTGAACTGCCTTTCCCGAGGTTTCTTCCATTTTTCCCTACAAGGTTTTATTGGGAGTTTTTCCTTGTCTTCTCAGAGAGTCAAGGCTGGGGGGCTGTCAAAAGGCAGGGCTTGTTAAAGCCCATTGCGGCACTTCCTGCGTGATTTTGGGCAATACAAAAATAAACTGTATTGTATTGTATTGTAATACAATACAATACAATTTATTTTTGTATAGCCCAAAATTACACAAGAAGTGCTGCAATGGGCTTAAGTAAATAGATAAATTAATAAATGAATAAAAATAAATAGAATAAAAATAAGGGGAGAGTATGTTCTTCCTCCATTTAAATGCTTATTCTAAAATGTTACTGATTAAATCCTGACAGAGTTTGAAAAACATTTGTACAGATCCTCTAAGTGAGAATTTGATTTTTTCCAATTCCAAATAGCATATAATATCAGTTACCCACTGACTTAAAATAGGTGAGTTAAGATTCTTCCAGTTGCACAAGATAAGTCTAAGTGCCAATAGTGTAGTAAAGGCAATCACAGTTTGTTTGTCCTTCTCCACTTTAAGCCCATCTGGAAGTACACCAAACACAGATGTTAGTGGATTAGGAGGGATAATGACACCAAGGCTGTCAGACAGGCATTTAAAAATTTTGGTCAAGAATGATGTTAATTTAGCGCACACCCAAAACATATCGCCCAATGAGTCTGGAACTTGATTGTAAAGTTCACAGTTATTATTTGCCCTGGAAAAATTTTAGACAATTTTAAACGAGACAGATGTATTCGATATATAATTTTAAGTTCCACAGTTGTATGCTTTGTGCATATGCAGCTCGAGTGCATTGCTACCTTCCACTTCTTTTCTGAGATGTTGAGTGAGAGATCCTTTTCCCACTGTAGTCTTGGATCTTTCAAAGGGATGGACTGTAAAATATTTTTTATATATTACAGAGATGCTGTCTGAGACCTCAAGACTGATCAATATTTTTTCCGGCATAGAGGTAGGTGGGAGGTGAGGAAAATTGGGCAGGTTTTGTATAAGAAACTTTCCAATTTGAAGGTAGTGAAAGAACTGTGTTGCTGGAAAGTTAATTTTGGAGTGTAATTGTCCTTAGGATGCAAAGACATTGTCTATGTACTAATCTCTAAGTGATTTAATCCCAAATGTTTTTCAGACATTAAAAACTGCGTGCATTTGAGAGGCTGCAAAAATGAGGTTCTCGTGCAGAGGTTACACAGATAAAAGTGTGTCTATCTTAAAATACTTCCTACATTAGTTCCATATTATGAGTGAGTGAAGCTCAATGGGGTTGTTAGTATATTGACGATGAGTTGTACAACTCAAGGAATATAAAGAAGTACTGCAGGATTTTATTTCTATTGTGTACCAACAATATCCTGGGGCCTCATGTATAACGCTGTGCGTAGAACTCACACTATTACATGACGTAAGCACAAAAGCGGGAATGTGCGTACGCACAGAAAAATCCAGATGTATAAATCTGTGCGTTCGCCAACTTCCATGTTCTTCTGCTACATAAATCCCGGTCATGAAAAGTAATGCTCATGCACGCGCCTGCTGTCCCGCCCCAAGTTCTCCAAGAATTACGCCTCTTTGAATATAAGAATCAATATACAGTAAATAGCTCTTAAGCTCAGCCTTCTGTGAAAAGGCAATTGCAAAAGCAAAAGGGAAAATAGAAGAATTTCAGCGAATACCAAGTGGAGGCACAGAAAAACTTACTATTTGTTGGTTTAAACAGTGGTATAAACAAGAAAAGGAAGCTGATCGAGTGACATAGTATGTCAGAGAAACTTGAAAGCTCATGTTCACAAAGTTGCACAGTGCCCAAAATAAAAAAGAAGTTGTCAGATATTAAAGTCACCGTGAAAAGGTGAGTCGTAGCCCACCGTCTGAGTGTCATATGAAAGCTTATTTGGGTACAGAGAAAAAAAAGGCACACAGTGGGGAAAAAGCATGAAATGTCAACTTTAATCTCTAAATTTCCACTTTAATCATGTAGTTTATTTTGTCATTACAGTAGAACATCATAAACTTAATCTTAAAATCGTTTACTAGTTTTTCAATCCCACTGTAACTAAAGTAGCACGTTAAATGCTTTGTTTTGTATTTGATCTTCTATGTGCTCTATGTGTGTGAATCACTATGTGCTTCTGGGCTTTCTCTTCCTCTGACAGGACACAGAATCTATTACATTTGTGATATTACAGCTCTCTGAATAATTAAAATACTGAGATGTATACATGATATAATTTTCATGATGATAGGAGTTAAAGCATGTTATTAAAAATGGGAACACGGTGGTGCAGTGATTGTTCATGTCTCACGCAAGATGCTTGCTGGGCCGTGTGCTACTTTCGATGAAATTCTTTATTGTAGCAGTACTGTATCTTTCAAACATACTAACTTCTAATTGTATAAGTTTGATATGATATTGAAAATGATACCGTCATCATATGTAAATACACGCTTTATAAAGTGGCTCAGGTTGTGCAATATTATAACTAGTGCAAGTTTACAGTGAGGTGATTGTACTAATAAGTACAAACAGTTCTACAAAGAGCACTTGATGGACTGATTGAGTGCGTTTAGAGTTCTTGGGGTGAAACTGTTTCTGAACTGTGAGGTCAGTACAGGAAAGGCTCTGAAGCATTTGTCATATGAAAGCAGTTTAATAGACTGCATGGCTGAGGCTCAATCTCAGATACAATGATATAAATACTCCAAATGGTGCAGTGACAGTACTATGGAAAAAGATGATCCAATGTGGGATCCGAGGTGCAGTCAGAGTAACAACACTAAAGCAGTTATGGTATTCGGAATAGTCTGATCATTCTGTGGACCATTATATTGTTACAGGTTAGTTACAATCAGATGCATTAAACTAATAAACAATATGCTGTTAGTGTATTTATAAAGCCGCGTCAGGAATGAGGATCTAAAAAAGAAAGGATAACCACACAGGAACAGTAGCACTGCTTTGACGCTGGGTGCTGCCAGTCTGCAAAACCAAGCAGAGAACTTGCGTATGACAGGGTATGAGCTACCGTGGAAATGTGAGTGGCTTTACGCCAAGTTTAGGTTTTATACATCGCGATTTGAACGTGGAAACGTTCTTATGCAACATTTTTGTGCGTATGCACCATTTATACATGAGGCCCCAAGTTTTTATTGCTTGTATATTAGCCGCCCAGTAATAAAACTGAAAGTTACGTAGAGCCATGCCACCTTCCACCTTAGGTCTTTGTTGGGTCACCCTTTGGATACATGGATGTTTTGAATTCCAAATAAATGAGGTTATGGTTGAATCTAATTTCTTAAAAATGATTTATTGATGTATATTGAAATGTTTTGAAATAGAAAAAGAAGCTTAGGGGGGATATTCATCTTGACACTGTTATTTCTTCCAGCTAAAGTGAGATGAAGAATAGACCATCTCAGCAAGCCTTGATTACTTTTTACCATACATATGGCAAAATTTTATTTATAAAGAGCAGTATATTTACTTGTGATGTTTACCCCTAGGTATTTAAACTGATCTGTGATGATAAAAGAGAAGGTGTTCAATCTAATATTGTGTGCTTGAGAGTTTGCTGGAAAGAGCACACTTTTATTCGAGTTAATTCTAAGATCAGAAATGATTTGAATTTCTGATAGTGCTGTTAGGACTGCAGGCACAGTATTTAGTGGCTATGATATATACTGTACCATATCTTCTGCATATAGAGAAATTTTTTGTTCAAGTCCTTCTCTGATAATCCTCTTTATCTCAGAAGCATTTCGATAGTGAACTGTCAGTGGCTCAATGGCGATTGCAAAAAGCAGTGGTGAAAAGGGGCATCCTTGTCTAGTACCATGTTCTAGTTTAAAGTATTCTGAATTAATGTTGTTACATTAAACAGGCATCGAAGATTGGAAGCTAAGTGTCTGCCTTTAATAAATTCAGTTTGGTCTTGTGATACTTTCTCAATCCTTCTAGCTAGGACTTTGGAGAGTATCTCATTATTCAGATGTGAACTTGGTTTGTATGGAAAGACAATAATTAATGCTTGGTGAAAAGTTTGAGGTAGAATTTTATTGTCTCTAGCTTCTGTAAATATTGCTAATACAATGGGAGCTAGCTTAATTGAGAATTTTTTATAAACTTCGACAGGGTAGCCATCAGGGCTTGCTCCTTTCCCACTCTGAAGTGAGTTTATAGCATCTAGTACTTCTGATATTGCCAGAGGTTTATCCAATTCCAATGCACTGAGAGTATCTATTTGTGGTATCTGCAATGAATCCAGAAATGCATTAAATTGTGTCTTGTCTTCTTTAAACTCAGTAGAATTTAAAGACTTTTTAGTAGTCTCTAACCTGTGTGCATTATATTTTTATGGTCAATGATTTTGTCCTGCGGTGGGCTGCCACCCTGCCCGGGGTTTGTTTCCTGCCTTCCTTGTGTTGGCTGGGATTGGCTCCAGCAGACCCCCAAGACCCTGTAGTTAGGATATAGCGGGTTGGATAATGGATGGATGATTTTGTCTCCATCTGTGTTGGTGATTGCTGGGATTGCATTATGAACTTCCTGCTTATGGATTTTTGAGAAAAGATCTTATTAGCTTTCTCTCCATATTCATAGTAATGATATATTGATTTAAAAATGAGTTGTTCTGTTTCTTTAGTTGTCAAGAGGTTAAGTTTTGAATGCAGACCCTGTGTTTTCTTATGAAGTGCCTCATTTGGACACTTGGCATGTTCTTGATCTATTCTATGAATTTCACTGATCAGCTCTGAAACCTTCTTATTTTCCAATTTACTTCTGTGGGAAAGATATGAAATAATCTATCCTCTTAAGAAAGCCTTCAGAATTTCCCAGAGTGTTTATTTGTCTCTAAAAGAAATCAGTTTGCTTGGATATAAATTCTGTACAGTTCTTGTTGGCTAATAAAAGTGGGATAAGACGCCAGCTGCAAGATAAGTACATGGGGCACAACGATTTTAGCGCCATGATGAAATGGGCATGGTCGGAGATAACAATAGCATTGTACTTAGAAGATTTAATCATAGGAAAGAAATTGATATCTACAGAAAAATAATCAATTCTTTAGTAACAGTGATGCACTGGTGAGTAGAAGGAATATGCTCTTTAGTTTGGGTTTAGAAATCTTCAGGGGTCTGATAAGTTGTGATCAGTTACAAACTGTATAATTGTCTTTGCAGTGTTAGATGTCATTGCCCCTGTGGCAGGAGACCTATCTAGGTCGGGATTTAAAACACACTTAACATCCCTAACCATTATAATTTTATGAGTGTTCACATTGGGAATGGATGTAAATACATTTTAGACAAAGTCCCTATCATCCACAATAGTTGCATAAATATTTATCAAAATCACTTTACAGTTAAATCAATTACCCATGACGATCACTTACCTCCCTTCAGGATCAGATAGTACATCTGATACTACAAATGAGATTGTTCTATGTATAAGAATTCCCGCACCTGTAGCTTTTTTGTATAGCTGGAATGGAATATTTAGCCAGTCCAGTCGTTGTGCAGCTGAAATTAATCCTTGCTTAATAAGTGGGTCTCCTGTAAAAATACTATTTTAGTATTTAGTCCTGTTAAATGAAAGAATACTTTCTGTTTAATTTATGATTCAGACCTTTATCATTCCAGCTGACATGTTAACTGTTCATTCATGGAGACATTGCTTCTGAACTTTTGTTGCTATTTTGTAGTCTTAAATTAAGATAAGACAGCTTTGACGTTAATTTATTGTTACGTTGGCATTTATAATTAAAAAGATTAAAAGAATAGATTAGAGATAGCTTGCTCTCTTTCTTTCCCTCCTATCTTGCCTCCTGATGTGAGGCTGGACCACACGTCACAAAGTCTCAGTCCTCTGACATACCTAGAGGCAGAGCTCATCCTAAACAAAACAAGGCCCCCAGCAGCGGCGCATAAGGATTAAAATAGAGATATCTGTTGACAATACAGTCCAAATATTATAAGCATAAAATATAATCTCAAACAGTCTTGAGAGAGTAAACCCAGTGAATGATGTTAAACAGTAGCCCTGGATAAGTATAGTAAGCTCTAATACAATAAACCAAGGGTATGATTTTAAACAGTCCCCTTACAAAAAAAAAAATTACACATACATACATATACGCATATAATTGTAATTAAAGTATAAACAAAAAGTGTCTGAGAAGGGAAAAGGATGTGCAGTATAATTACGGTACCAGTATCATTACAAGCGGATAAAAAAGACGGTAATATCTTCTTTGCCATGCCAGGACAGGATGTGGCTCACGATCATATTTTAAAAAAGTGTTGGGATCAGTTTTCTTAGCTCTTTTTCTGCTTCCTCCATAGTAGTAAAAATGTAGAGGTTGCCTTGAATGTCCTCTTTCAGTTTGAAAGGATACACAAGGCTGTATCTGATCTCAGCTATCTGTAAGTGCTGTTTAATGTAAAAAGCGGCACATTAAGCAGCTGTTGAGGGTGAGAAATCAGGGAAATTACAAATGTGGTTGTTTTCAAATATAATCTCTTGTTTCTGTCTGAGAAGTAACATTATATGTAATTCAGAGCGAAATGCACGATAACAGTCTTAGGTTTAGAGGTATTTGATCCCTATATGCAATATGCAGCAGCTCTCAGTGTCTTAATTTAAGTCCTCTCCAATTATTTTAGAGAATAGTTCAGCTACAAATTTCACTTGGTTTGGACTTTCACAATTCTCAGGGAGACCTTTGACTCTAATATTATTCCTTCTACATCCATCTTCCAGTGCAGGAAGTCTGTCTCCGAGTACTTTGCATTCGGAATTTGCAGCCGTTGCTTTTCCGTCAGCAGTAGATGCCAGTTGCTCAGCTATTTTAGTTTGAGTCATGAATGTTTGCTTAACGCCTTCCAACTAAATACCAAGCTTCAGGACTGGTATACAGTAGTTTGATCTGTGCACATATGTTTGGACCAATCCCAAATTTCTCAGTTTATTCTCAAACTTGGATTTTCCTGTATTTGTTCCTCAGTTTTTCCTAGCATACCTTTAAAGTCTGTCTCTTGTGTATGTCCTTTATTTCCTTCCTTATATAATTTATTTTTTTTTCTATCTTTCTTTAAATCATTGTTGAGCTCATTCTTGAGCTTCTTTATGTCTTGAGCGGTGGTGGTGGCCATTGCAATGATCATTACCTTCATTTTGGACAGATCGTTTCGGTCTTCATCATGCTCTGTGGGTGAAGGTGGCAAGCCCAGTTAAAGTCGATGTCCCCATTTTTCAGCTATTTTCAGTTTCAATGAATCTTCTGGAATTGACGAACTGTCATGGCCTGACTCACTTGCACATTTGCTCCCACTTTCGCTTGTAGCTGGAGATGATGTAGCAGTGCCAGGTCGCAGGAAATCTGTGCTTTTGCCTGTCTATTCCATGTCATTCTCTGGAAGACTGTACCTTGAGCTTGGACTTGATGCCTGTCTAGGCATTGATGAAACTTTAGCTTTCCTTTCCATTACTATCTGAGCCCCTTTCCTTACGCTCATGTTTATATATACAGTGGAACCTCGGTTCACGAACATCTCGGTTCACGACCACACACTCGGTATACGAACAAGCCAGTTTCCCTTTCAGCTTGTGCACGCCGATGATTTCCGCACGTGTTGCATTGTTCTCGGTCAGATGTGCCTGCCTGCTGCTGAGAGAGAGAGGGAGGGTGTGTGCTGCTGAGAGAGGGGGGAGGGTGCATGCTGCTGAGAGAGAGAGGGAGGGTGCATGCTGCTGAGAGAGAGGGGGAGGGTGCGTGCTGCTGAGAGAGAGGGAGGGTGCATGCTGCTGAGGGAGGGGGAGGGTGCGTGCTGCTGAGAGAGAGAGAGAGAGAGCGAGAGAGAGCGAGCCTGCTCATGCAGCTGAGAAGGGAGCCTGGGTGTTTTGTGTCAGTGTTATTCAATGTTTTTACATTAATTTACTATTACACTGTGCATTGTATGGTGTAATTAAGTATATTTGTGCTTAATCTTTAAATAAAATATTTACATAAAGTTCATATGGTCTGGAATGGATTAATTGTATTTACATACAATCCAATGGGGGAAATTGCTTCAGTTCATGACCAACTCGGTTTACGACCAGAGATTTGGATCGAATTATGGTCGTGAACCGAGGTTCCACTGTGCTTGCATATACTGTAATTGAACCCCCTTGGGTTGAGTCAATACAGGATTCCTTGGGATGATAAAAAAAATAAGAGAAAAAATAACACCGCTGCTAATGGAGTTTCACTTCAGACTTCTATCTCCAGTAATGGATGAGACCCTTTGATTGCAAATTTGACTTGCCTTAGCTGCTTCTCATAAATTGTCTTGCTCTATCCTTTTGGGGCTGAGCTTTCTCACAAGAGCAGACTTTGCCTTGACAACACAGCCTAGCTGTTTGATTATTACAGATATATCAGTCCTAATTTTAAACAGTATATTGTTCTTCTGCATGGTCTAAAAAGCGGGTGTTGTCAGGAAGCTGATTACAAAGCTATGTTCAATGAATCGAAAGAAGTTTTCTCTTCATTTTGGTCCTAACATCTTGATTTAAGATTTTTACATTTTCTGAATGAGAGGTACAAACATACAGCACTGATATTTCATTGGCCCAGGGATCTGGGCTTACTGTATATACTGCTCACTGTCTGTGTTTAGTATCTGTATGAACCTTCTCTCATTTCCCAATGATATATTAATTTCACTTTATAAATCTACATTGTATAATGAAACCAAGATAGGCAATAGCTACATGTGACCCTGTCAAGATGTTTAGAAAAATGCGTGAATGGATAAGTTTTGCTTGGATAAAGATTCTTCTTCAGCAGCAAACCAGTTTTTGAAAAATTCAACACTTGCATAAATGCTGTATATAACAGGTCAAAATTTTCAATTTGTTAAAGACATTAAGATTATCACACACATACTCTGTTTCAGGAAAATATTTACCAATTTACATCAAAAACGCCTATGAATAAGGGATGTTAACATCCTATATATACAATACATTGAGAGCTTTCAGATATTTGTCAGTTTATCATTGTAGGCTAGAAAAACCCACTTTGAAAGGCTTTATAATGAACAACCTTTATCATTGTACAGTAGTAATGATCCCAGAGGGAGAGAGGAAAAAGCAAATTTTGAAGTGAAGGAACTAGTAGCTACCAAGTTACCTTTTACATTTGGGTGAAATTTTTATTGAAGGAAACATATAATTTCAGGAAACATTACAAATAATTGCAGGTTTAAATGACATGTTCTGGGTCACACATTTAGGCAGAGGGGGGAATTGCACTAACAACATTTGGAGTTTCATTCCAGTGTCTTAGTCATAACAACAGCAAAAGGTTATCGGGGAAGTGGGATAGGCTCCACCTGTTGTATGTTGAGTTGCATGAACTTTATACTGGACAGGAATAAAAAAAATCACAGGGTTTATTTTGTTTTTTGAAGTGTATATTTTGGTAATTTTTTCTTTTTCACCTTTTTTACTGTGCATCATACTTTTGTAAAATATGGCTTTGTGACCTGGGTGTCTTTTATTTTGGTTTACTACCAGTATATTATTACAGAGACTAATAAGTCTGTTGCTAGACATGTTTTGATAGAGCTACTAGTACTGACCTTAAGATTTCTGTGAACAATGTGCAAAGAGTGAAGATAAGCTACTGCTTCCAGAACCTGACGGATCACATTTGAAGCATCTCGCTCTGTGTAGTTCCCTTGATCAAGGATCCAATCAAACACATCCCCTCCACTGGCACTGCAAAAAAAAAAAAAATTAAATCAAAGAATTTTCCCCTACTTGGAAATGTTCTTTCTAATTTTATGGATTTCAGGACTTTGCTTGGCAGATTTAGATTCAGACGATCACCTGGGACCTCATGTATAAATGCTGTGTATGCACAAAAATGTTGTGTATGCCTATTTCCATGTACACTTTGAGATGTATAAAAGCCAATCCCGTCGTAAAGCCATGCAACGTTTCACGGCAGCCTCCCACCTTGCATACACAAGTTTCTGTTTGTTTTTACAAACTGGCACAGACATAGTCTAAACAGTCCTACTGTTTCTGTGTGATCTCCCATCTTTCATATTTCACAATAATGATGTGGAATTTATCAAATATATCAAAATTAATTCCATACAGTTTACAAGTTTAAGGCGCTTGATTGTAATCATTTTGTAACAATATAATGGTGTATGCAGTGGCCAAACTATACCAAGTACCATAGCTGCTTTAGCGCTGTTACTCTCAGTGCACCTCTCAGAGTATTTTAACTCATTGTATCTGTTTGTGAAATCACAGCTGTACAGCAGCTGATCGGAAAGACCTGAAGGAGATTTATAGCACATGCTGCCTCAGGAAAGTCACCAGCATCTGCATGAATTCCACTCAGCTATGTGCACAGTCTACTTGAACCTCTCACATCCAGCAAGCACTTCAGAGTTTTTCCTGCATGAACCTCAAGGCTCAGTAACAGTTTTATTCCAACAGCTTAATCACCTTATTGATATGTTATTTTCCAGATTGTTTATATATATTAAAAAGAACATTGGCTCTAGTGCTGATTCCAGAGGGACACCACTTTTAGCTTTACCAAATTCAGCAAAAGTTCTCTTTAGTTAAATCCTTTGCTTTCTGTATCTGAGCCAATTTTGTACCCACCTACAGATCATGCCATGATTTCCGACTTCCTTTAGTTTGATCATTAATCTTTTGCGTGGTATTTTATTAAAACTCTTCTGAAAATCAAGATAAATAAAATCTTTGTATTATTTTGTTGCTTCTTCACAGAATTTCAGAAAATTAGTAAAACATGATCTTCTTTGATTGAATCTATATTGACTATTTGCTAATACACCTATTCTAGAAATGTGTGGCTCACTCTTTTTCCAGTAGTTTCCATTTATTTACCTGTAATACATATTGAGGTTATTGCCTTATAGTTTCTTGGATCAGTCCGATCAGCCTTTTTATACAATGATCTAATATTTTCTACTCTCCAATCTTTAGGAATTTCCCATGTGCAAAGGTTTTTGAAAAATATGTGCCAGAGTTTATATATGTACTTACTTACCTTTTTAAGCACTCAAAGGATAAGCAGTACTTTTCCCTTTACAATTTCCAAGTCACAAAATACCTCCTGAGTAGTCACTGTTACTTTTTAAAGGTTATTGACTTCTTCACACATATAAACTTCAAAGAAATGCAACTTCAAAACATTTCCTTTTCAAACGTCTGTATACTGGATTCTAGTTCACTTTTACAGTCCATAATAGTCCTTACTTACTAATGAAATATTGGAAGAAACTCTCTAGGTCATCTTTCATTTTTCTGTAATGTTTTTCTTCTTTTAGACTTCCTTCTATCCTTTGTGCAGCATATGTCCTATGAGGAGCACGGGATTTACTAGTCTAGTATGCATTATATAGCTATATGTTCCTTTGTAACTTAATTTTTTGTTTTTTTATTTATACACCTCTGAGTTTTCTTTTATTTCTGTTTAAATTTTTTGGGATTAATCTGCCCTATATTATTTATATAAATCAATTTTAAACCCGCCCCACATCTCCTAGAATTTCTCCACGATTAAATGCTTATTCCAGTTTATCTTACTGAGTAGGGTTTCTCAAGTTTTAAAGACCGGGTTTAAAAAACATTTTTGAAAACATTTATAAAATTCAAAAACTGCTTTTTAAACTAAAAAAAAAACAGTTTTAGATACTAGAATATATATGTAAAAATATTTCATTAAAAACATTAACATCTTGACTTGAAATCACATTGGGCAGAGGCATATTGTAGTAAAACTAATCTTCATGGGTCAAGTGAATATTTGATATGCAAATCCACAAAAGTGTTCTATTATGCTATTCTATGTGGCAGCAAACAGACTGACTGACTATATCAGCTGTGTTGCTCCTATGCACCCCACCAGACCAGGGGCCTCATGCATAACGGCGTGCGAAGAATTCACGCTATAACATGGCGTATGCACAAAAAAATCCAGATGCATAAATCTGTGCGAATGCCAACTTACACATTCTTCTGCTAAATAAATCCCGGTCAGCGTGAAAAGTAACGCACATGCACAAGCCTGCTGTCCCACCCTGTCTCCTCCCAGAATTACGCCTCTTTGAATATGCAAATCAATATAAATAGCCCTTAAGCTCAGCGTTCTGTGAAAAGGCAAAGGCAAAAGCACAGAGGGAATTAGAAGAATTTCAGCGAATACCAAGTGGAGGCAAAGAAAAACGTACTACAGTATTTAAACAGTGGTATGAACAACAAAAGGAAGTTGATCGAGTGACAGAGTGTCGGAGAAACTCGAAAGCTCAAGGTCGCACAGTACCCAAAAAGGCGTAACCCACCATCTGAGTGTCATATGAAAGCTTATTAGGGTACAGAGAAAAAAAATAGGCACACAATGCGAAAAAAGCACAAAATGTCAATTAATCTGAAAATTTCCACTTTAATCATGTAGTTTATTTTGTCATTAAAGTAGAACATCATAAACTTCATCTTAATATCGTTTAAGTTACTAGTTTCTCAAATCCCATCATAACTAAATTAGCACTTTAAATGCTTTGTTTTGTATTTGATCTTCTATGTGCTCTTTGTGTGTGAATCACTACGTGCTTCTTACACTGGCTTTCTCTTCCTCCGACAGGACACAGAATCCATTGTATTCGTGATATTACAGCTCTCTGAATAATTAAAATACTGAGATGTATATTTGATATCATTTTCATGATGATAGAAGTTAAAGCATGTTATTAAACATGGGAACACAGTGGTGCAGTGATTGTTCATGCCTCACGCAAGTTGCTTGCTGCACCATGTGCAACCTTCGATGAAATAATTTATTGCAGCAATACTGTCTCTTTCAAACATACTAACCCCCAATTCCTGTCCTTACTTTTCTTTCTCACAATACCCAATCGCCACACAATCAGCTCTGTAATAGACGTTAAGCCACCTGTAAGCTTAGAATGCAGATTCTTCAAAACTTTTAAGGAACATTGAAATATCTTCATAGTTCATGTTAAATTATTTTATCCATCCAGTGTCACACCAGTCTCAGCAAATATACAGCGTGAGGCAGGAACAATCCGTGAACGGACCGCCAGCTGCTTGCTTGAAAGATTTATAACATCAAAACAATGTGTTGTTTTAGCTTTGAATGATATTTGCGCTTCTCGTATGTGGAATGAAGTTCAATATGTAAAAGCATGGAGCTCCTTAAAGTGCTAGAACCAGTACATCTAGCAGTTGGGGCACTTAGGGTGGTGAGATGCCAATTTATTAACAAGTGAAAATGAACTAAAAATTTAAAGAGTGAAATTAGTTCCAAATTATTAAATGCTTTAGAAGTATGAATTTAAGAAAGAAAACAAGTTGGATTCATAATCCTTTTGAAATAGTTGCAAAATCCACAAAGCACTTCAAGAAAGAAATCTAGTGCATTTCCACCAGCTTCAAAACTGGATATTATTAAGTTATCTGGAAATATATTGCCTAGAATACATCCAAATTTTTGTATGGAAACATATTCCAATGATGAATACCTGATGAAAAATTCTATGGGTTTTAGTATTTTTTTTTTATTATTTTGTTTTGTATAGAGCATATTTTTTTTGTTATATTTTTATATTTTTATAGTTCCATAAATCTCTCTATTATAAAAAAAAATGTTGTGACGAGAGGCAGAGACACTTTCACTTCCCGCGACACGGTCAAGTCACGTCATACTCACATCCATTGGAAGCATTTTCCTTTGAGATGGTGACCTAGGCAAGGAAAGTAATAATCAGCATGGAAGAAGTGGAATTGAAAACCTTGCAGGTCCAAATGCGTTCAGAAATAAAAGACAAAGATTAAAAGACACAGTAGAACTTCATAAAGACGTTCAAAAACGTTGGCACCATATTCATGCAGAGTAGGTTACATATTATGAAAGCAAGGAATTTGAAAGGCTCAAAAAAAAAATTGGCGCGATACACATGGAGAACAAGTTAAAAAATATGACAGTACTAAAATTCAAAAGTGTAAAACAAAAGAGAGTACAGATCGCATTTGCGCAAATAAACAGAAATTATTACTAGATGAAATAACAACAGCAAAAAGAGATTGAATATATGGACATTGTGATAACCTAAGGCTTTAAAGTTTAAGTCAGAGACTTGTAGATCATCTAATTTGTGTTGCCATCAAGGAAAAGTACTGCTGCTTCCCAATGAAGAGGCGTTTCCGCCAGAATTAAACAATTTGTTGTTTGGTGAAAGTGAAATCCTCACACACTATAGGCAAAATATACGCATCTACAATAATCTTTTCGCGTTAGCATTATACAATGCACAAAACGTTGATTTACACAATAATGGACCATACAATATGAGAATCTGCATTCCCGCAACAAGTTACAAGCTACGACAAGTTTAATGTGGAAAAAAATACAATTTGCTCAGGTGTATCTTTATGATCACGGAGAAGCGATGCAACATAGAATCAAAAGAGTTAAACAGTCCGACGTAATAGAAATTATACAGACAATAAAGGATACAAATCCATATGTCCAAACGTATCGCACTCTACACAAAATGTCTCAGCAAAACACGGACAAAAACATTTTCTTGGATTTCTATAGGAATCCGAAAGATCAGAGTCACATTTATAATAAACCCACATGTGATGAATTGTCTGCGATAATAATTTCGAAAGATGGACTCATCAAAGGCAGAGTAGATATTTGTGTATATCCAAAGGCAAAGCATGAATTGTCATTTATGTCAAACTAGCAAAATACCCGCGCTTCGCAGCGGAGAAGTAGTGTGTTAAAGAAGTAATGAAAAAGAAAAGGAAACATTTTGAAAATAATGTAACATGATTGTCAATGTAATTGTTTTGTCACTGTTGTGAGTGATGAGTGTTGCTGTCATATATATATATATATATAAATACACCCCCATATAAACATATATATATACATATCCATACATATATACATATACACATATATATATATACACACACACATATATACATACATATATATATATATATATATATATATAGCAGAATACCACGCTTACATGGCGAGAAGTAGTGTGTTAAAGAAGTTATGAAAAGAAAAGGAAAAATTTTAAAAATAACGTAATATGATTGTTAATGTAATTGTTTTGTCATTGATATGAGTGTTGCTGACATATCTATATATATATATATTTATCTATATATATATATATATATATATATATATATATATATATATATATATATATATATATATATATAGTGAAGGCCGCTCTATATAGTGCCTGACCCGGCACAGACCACGCAGAGGCACGTGTAAAATCAATAGGCTTTATTGCACTTCTTCAGCCTGTGGACGCACGTCTTCCCCGTGTCCACTCCTCCCAGGCAACCTCGTCCTCTACCTCCCGATTCTGGCCTCGAGTGAAGGAGGGTTCACCCTTTTATGGTCTACCCGGCAGTGCTCCAGGTGCTTGACCAGCTGGTCTTAATTGAGCCTCCGGGTGGGGCTGGTAACTCGTCCATTGCGGCGGCTGGCTCTCCGCAGCACCCCCTAGCAGCCACCCCATCTCCCAACCGGGCTGTGGTGGACTCCATGTCCCATGGAGCCACGGGGAAGACTGGGAAGGACCCTCGGCCAGGGGCTGCCCCCAGGCACCCGGGGGGAGGCATTGCACTGCCCATGGTGGCTCCCCCGGGACGTATGTAGCAGAGGCATCCCGGCTGTCCGTCACAATATCTCTATATATATATCTATATTTATCTATATATATATATATATATATATATATATATATATATATATACAGTGATCCTTGCTGTATCGCTTTGACTTTCGCGGTTTTGCTCTATCGCGGATTTTATATGTAAGCATATATAAATGTATATTGCGGATTTTTCGCTGATTCGCTGGATTTCTGGGACAATGGGTCTTTTAATTTATGGTACATGCTTCCTCAGTTTGTTTGCCCAGTTGATTTCATACAAGGGACGCTATTGGCGGATGGCTTAGAAGCTACCCAATCAGAGCCGTATTACATATTAACTAAAACTCCTCAATGCTATAAGATATGCCTCCTGCGCAGTGCTCGATTGTTTGCTTGTCTCTGCCTCTATCTCACCCTCTCTGACATTCTCTGCGCCTGACGGAGGGGGTGTGAGCAGAGGTGCTGCTTGCACAGAAGCTGTTTGCCTAGTGGATACGGACGCTCCTCTAAGAAATGCCGCTTTATCGAGGTGCGTCCAAAAGCACACTTATTGATTTTTGATTGTTTGCTTTAATCTCGCTCTCTCTCTCTCTCTCTCTCTCTCTCTCTCTGCGTTCTCTGCGAAGGAGATGTGAGCAGAGGGGCTTTTGCACAGAGGCTGTTTGCTTAGAAGATACGGACGCTCCTGTAAAAAATGCTGAAAGGCTACCTTCGCATTGATCCCTTCATTGCCGCTGCTTTATCGCGGTGCTTGCATACTTAAAAGCGCAACAGCCCTATTGATTTTTCATTGTTTACTTTACCCTCTCTCTGACATTCTCCGCTCCTTACGCGCACTTTGAAGAGGAAGATATGTTTGCATTCTTTTAATTGTGAGAAAGAACTGTCATCTCTGTCTTGTCATGGAGCACAGTTTAAACTTTTGACTAAAGGGTGTTATTTCATGTCTAGAGGGCTCTAATAATGTTAAAAAACGTATTTAGAAGGTCGTAAACAGGTTTTCTATGCTCTAAATGCGAAAATATTAGATTTATAAATAAAGAATCCTACTTCGTGGAAATTCATTTATCTGTCTGGAGCGGATTAACCGTGATAAACAAGGGTTTACTGTATAACTGTGCGGAGAATATTTATAAACAGTGTGGGAGAGTTTCTAAGGGCTTAAAATATATAAAAATAATCATACAAACATATGGTTTCTACTTCGCGGATTTTCACCTATCGCGGGGGGTTCTGGAACGCAACCCCCGCGATCGAGGAGGGATTACTGTATATATATATAGCAAAATACCTGCGCTTGGCAACAGAGAAGTAAAAAGAAAAGTAAACATTTTAATAATAACGTAACATGATTGACAACGTAATTGTTTTGTCATTGTCATGAGTGTTGTTGGCATGTACTGTATATATATATATATATACAGTCCCTGACAAAAGTCTTGTCGCTTCTCTATTTTGTAGAAACTCCAGCTATTAACCTGACTTTTAATTAATCAACTGGTGTTAGAAATAGCTCATATGAAAAGTTAAAGCCCTCCGAAATGATGTTCAATGCGCTGAAATAAATTAGTTTTACTGAAAAAAGATTTATCATTTAATCAAGACAGAAAGGTCAAATTTGGGCAAGACAAAAGTTTTGTTGCCTATACAGAAAATGAACAACTTTACTGCAAATCCAAAAATATGTCAGCAAATTAAGTAGTGGTGCTGTGAGATCCAAATTTAATATCTTGTATGACTTCCATGAGCTTGAAGGACAGCATCCATGCGGTTTGGCAAGGATTCATACAATTTATTGATGAAGTCATCAGGAATAGCAAAGAAAACAGTCTTGCATGCCTCCCAGAGTTCATCAATATTCTTTGGTTTCGTCTTCCATGCTTCCTCTTTCATCCTACCCCACATATGCTCAATGATGTTCATGTCTGGTGACTGGGCTGGCCAATCCTGGAGCATCTTGATCTTCTTCGCTTTAAGGAACTTTGATGTGGAGATGGAAGTATGTGATGGAGCACCATCCTGCTGCAGAATTTGGCCTTTTTTATGGTTGGGAATATAAGAGGTAGCTAAGATTTCTTGGTATTTTAGACTATTGATGTTGCCTTCCACCCTGCAGATCCCTCGCATACCCCCATACTGGATGTAACCCCAGACCATGATTTTGCCTCCACCAAACTTCACTGTTTTCTGGGTAAATCTCAGCTCCATTCGGGTTCCAGTAGGTCTCCTGCAATATTTTCGGTGACTGTGGTGTAATTCAACAGAAGATTCATCTGAAAAATCCACCTTCTGCCACTTTTCCAGCGTCCATCCTTTTAGCAGGCTGTGGGCCTTGGCAAATGCCACACGGTTTTTCAATTGTCTTTTGTTTAGTGCTGGCTTATGGGCACTGATTCGACCATGGAGGCCATTTTGAGACAGAATCCGACAAACTGTTCTGGTTGACACAGGGACTTCAGGTGACCAGGTCTCGTGGAGCTCTGCTGCAGTGGAAAATGGGCTGGCCTTGGATTTTCGAGCCAACAAACGGTCCTCTCGAGCAGTTGTCTTGCGGGGTCTTCCTGACCTGGGCTTGTCAAAAACGTCTCCAGTCTCTTCAAATCTTTTTTATCCTCTGAACTTGACGCTGAGACACATTGAAGGTGTTTGCCACATCAGCAGTGGATTTGGTCTTCAGCCTCTTGATAATTAACACTTTAGTCTCAGGGTGAATCTTAGGCATGTTTGCAGAGGTCTAGTTGCAGTTGATGTAAAGGTCTAGTGTACTGAGGTTCTTTTTATACACACCTGAGACCTAATTGATCCATTATTAGTCACAGGTGAAGCTCATATGACAAGGCGACAACACTTATGTCTTGCCAAAAATTGACTCAATGGGCTTTACCAAGCTGTGAATATTAGAATACTTTTTGTCAGTTTCGTTTTGCACTGAAACATTATTACAAAAGCTGATGGGATTAAAATTACCCATTTCTTGTAACAAAATCTTGATTAGAAATATATTTTAGCGGCACTTCAGGTCAATTTGTACACAAGCGACAAGACTTTTGGCAGGGACTGTATATATATATATATATACACATACATACACACATATACTATGGGGTGCCAAACAGGCAAATACATTGATTTTCTGAATATATAAAGTCGGCGTCCGAATATATGAAGTCAAAACTTGAATATATAAAGTCAGCGTTGGAATATATAAAGTCAAAACTTGAATATATAAAGTCATTCCCGAATTTATAAAGTCATTCCTGATTATATAAAGTCAACATCAGAGTATATAAACTCATTCCTGAATATATAAAGTCAAAGTCAAAATATATTGATTGAAACGACTCTGAGCTGAACTAAGTTAACAAAAACGTATTCAGAAAAATAAATTAAAAAAACACTGTTCAGTTAATGTTTTGAAAATGATGCATGTGCCCTGCCCAGGATTGGTTCCTGCCTTGCGCCCAGTGTTGGCTGGGATTGGCTCCAGCAGACCCCCGTGACCCTATGGTCAGATTGAACGGGTTGGGAAATGGATGGATATTCCAGCGCTGACTTTGTATATTCCGACGGTGACTTTATATATTGAAGTTTTGACTTTATATATTCCAGCGCTGACTTTATATATTCAAGTTTTGACTTTATATATTCGGGAATGACTTTATATATACAAGTTTTGACTTTATATAGTTAAATTTAGTCATCATTGCATAACTTTTTCTTTACCATAGAAATTTAAAGACTAAATTCAACTTCCATTCCTACCAAAGATATTTCTGGCGACTAAATAGAACCTACTTATATCCAAATTCGAGCTATTGAGCTGTCGCCTGCCTGCCTGAATAAGTCACCCGCTTCGCTCTTACTTATTTACCGTTCATTTAATCATGGCTAGTGGCGGAAAAATTATAAAATGGAAGGAGGATTACACTGAGTATGGCTTTACCAAAACAATTATTGATGGCGAATCGATTATTCATAAAGCTTCAATTGGTGATCTGTTTTACTGTGTTAACCTCATATTTTTTCATACTTCTTCTCAAACCAAGGGGGTGCGAGGGTAAAATGAATCGGGAAGCACTGATCAATGTAATCGGGGTACCAGGAAATCATGCATTGACAGAAGTTCCCCTTTGTTTGGAATGCAAAGTGTGATTAAATACATTATTTTTAGCGCGTTATGGAGCACATGCATCGAAGCTTCTCAGCTGTGCTTGTGCTAAGAAAAGTAAACATTTTAAAAATAACGTAACACGATTGTCAATGTAACCTTTTGTAAGTAGTGCCTGGAGGATTCAGTGTGGAGAAACTCTAGAGACAGTGTGTGTATTAACTTGTGGATTTTTCTGTGAGTATTTGGTGGCAGCGTCACAAAGTTGGTTCCTCAAGACAGCGTTAGCTGCAGAGCTCAGCTCACAGCGAAATGAGGTGAATGGGAGGGGAGATGATGACGTGACTCCCCCACCCGCCTTAACTGTCAATCCCCCACAAACACAGTCTCTCGGAATTTGCATGAGCACAGCCCTTCACCTGCAATTTTAACTTAGTTACAAAGTGATCAAAACTCTCATTTATATCCTGCGTCCAGTGGCAGCCTGTCTATGAACTTAATTTATACTTTAGGTTTACACCGTGCTTTGTTTCCGAAGTAGCAGCACTCATTAATATGGTTGTATATGTCACTCGCTCGCTTCTTATTGCTTCGCTGCCTTCTCAATTATATAATGCATGTTTTCTTCAGCGCTTTTTGGAGCTCTTCCTGGTTTTCTACGTACTGCATTGATAGTCAGTTCACATGATTACGTGGTAGGCGTGATGATGTCACACGAAACTCCGCCCCCACGGCTTTCGAGCTCAACTCCATTACAGCATATGGAGAAAAATAGCTTCCAGTTATGACCATTACGCATAGAATTTCGAAATGAAACCTGCCCAACTTTTGTAAGGAAGCTGTAAGGAATGAGCCTGCCAAATGTCAGCCTTCCACCCACACAGGAAGTTGGAGAATTAGTGATGAGTCAGTGAGTGAGTGAGTCAGTCAGTCAGTCAGTGAGGGCTTTGCCTTTTATTAGTATAGATATACAGTGTATATATATATATATATATATATATATATATATAGATATGTATGTATATATATGTTGTCACAAGAACGAGACATGGACAGATAAAGGTTTTGGGCAGCCACCCGTGTAATGTGGTATCCTGGCTGCAAAAGTCGTTTCAGCAAAATAATCAGCACTGAAGTGCATACAACTGAGTCCACAACAAGACTGAGGAAAAATGGGAAAGGGGCAGGTTTTAAAGGGGACGACAGGAAGTGAGGTCATATGGATCAAGCACGTGGTCTTCCACCATTGGCTCATAGCGGAGGTGACATCAGAGGGACTGGAGCTGGTGTGGCCGACTTCCATTGGCTCAGTCCCGGAAGTGATGTCAGGAGATCCAGGTGAAATCCCCCGGGGATGGTCTACAGGCAAGGGAGAAAAAGAGTCAGTGCACTCTGCCACACCCCGGCATGCCTCCGAACTGCCTTCACTCAAGCCCTTTAGCTGCCTCCCATGCGCACGTGTGTGACAAGGCCCCCCCCTTAGCCCAGACCCGACGGGGCGGGCGACCCTAACCGAGAGGTCGTGAACCCAGAAAGAGCATCAGCGTTGGCATGGAGAGCGCCCGGCGATGAAGGAGCGAAAACTTGTGCGGCTGTAGGTCAAGAAACCACCGGGTGACCCGCGGATTCGACTCCTTGTGGAGGGCCATCCACTGTAGAGGTGCATGGTCCGTGACAAGGGTGAATTCCTGGCCCAACAGGTAGTACCTATGCTAAGTAATCGCCCATTTAATCACCAGAGCCTCCCTCTCCACCGCTGCATACCTGGTCTCCCGTCCAACAGTTTCCGGCTCAGGAACATGATGGGGTGCTCCACACCATCGACGCTTTGGCTCAGCACGGCGCCCAGGCCTGTGTCCGAAGCGTCCGTCTGGAGGATGAAAGGCAAAGAAAAGTTAGGTGCCATCAAAACAGGTGTGGGCGTAAGGGCCTGCTTTAAGTCACCAAATGCAGCGCCTGTTTTTTCAGTCCATACCACAATGTTCGGGCCCTCTTCTTTGTTAAATCAGTCAAGGCGCTCTCTCCAAAACCGGGTACAAACCGGCGGTAGTACCGGCTAACCGAAAGGCTTGGACCTGCCGCTTGGTTCGCGGACGGGCCATTTCAGAATGGCATCAATTTTGGAGCACTGTGGCCTTACGGTACCCCGACCCACCAGGTAGCCTAAATATTTGGCCTCGCTTAATCCGAAGAAGCATTTCTTGGGATTAATCCGGAGCCCGGCCTCACCAAGTGTCCGTAATACCGCTTGGACATGCTGTAGGTGTTCCTTCCATGTGCTGGAATAGATGACCACGTCATCCAGGTAGGCAGCACTGTATGAGTTATGAGGCGAAGCACTTTGTCCACCAGGCGCTGAAAGGTTGCTGGAGCCCGTGTAACCCAAATGGAAGGACACGATACTGCCAGTGTCCGCTAGGGGTACTAAGCGCGTTTTTCCTTGGAGTCCGTTAAAGGAACCTGCCAGTACCCTTTGTCATGTCAAGTGTGGTCAGGTATTGAGCCTGTCCAAGCCTCTCGAGGAGGTCGTCCACGCGTGGCATTGGATAAGCATCAAATTGGGAGACTTGATTAAGCCGACAGAAGTCATTGCAGAACCTCCAACTCCCGTCAGGCTTACCGACGAGCACAATGGGGCTGGACCAGGGACTATAACTTTCCTCAATCACACCTAGCTCCAGCATGCGCTTGATCTCAAGCTCCACTTCAGCCTTTTTTGCCTCGGGAAGACGATACGGGCGTTCTCGGACAACAACCCCGGGCTCTGTCACGATGTTGTGCTCAATCAGAGATGTCCTTCTGGGGTTCTCACTGACTACCTCCTGAACGGTCCGGATAACTTTTTCCAGCTCCTGCCGCTGTCTGGGACTTAAGTCCGTGCCGAAGTTAAGGTCGTGTGTGTGAGTGAAGAGTGAGCAGGGCTGGTCGGAGGAGGGATGGGGTCCCTGTCCTTCCACGGTTTCAGCAGGTTCACATGATAAACCCGCTCCTTTGGCCGATGATTGGGTTGACTCACCAAATAGTCGACCAGTCCCTTCCTCTCCTTAACCGTAGGGGCCCTGCCAGTGGGCAAGCAATTTAGAGTGGGAGGTAGGCACTAGGACCATGACCCGATCTCCCGGGCGGAACTCCCGAAGAGATGTGCTGCGGTTGTAGTACCAGGCCTGTGCTGCTTGAGCCTCCTCCATGTGACTTTTAAGGAGAGGCCGAATCTTTCCAAATCTATCATGTAACTGCGATATACTCCAGTATGTTTGTAGAGGGAAGAGCCTCTTCTTCCCAGCCTTCTTTCAAAATATCTAATATGCCCTGAGGTTGTCGCCCATACAGTAGTTCAAAGGGGAGAACCCGTGGAGGCTTGTGGGACTTCCCATAGGCAAAAGGACGAGGGGAGGAGCTGATCCCAGTTCCTTCCATCCTCGCTGACCACCTTACGCAGCATTTGCTTGAGAGTTTGATTAAACCTCTCTACTAATCCGTCGGTTTGAGGATGATACATCGAGGTCTTTAAATGCTTTATTTTCAGTAACCTGGCAGTCTCCTTGAATGTCTCCGAGGTGAAGGGGGTCCCCTGGTCTGTCAAGACTTCTTTGGGGATCCCCGCGCGAATACCCTAGTAATTCCGTGCAATGGCTTTAGAGGTAGCTGGCGCAATGGAACAGCTTCGGGTATCGTGTAGCGTAATCCACGAGGACTAAAATGTACTTGTGTCCTCGGGCTGAGGGCTCTAGGGGTCCCACCAGGTCGACCCCGATTCTGTGGAAGGAGCGTCAATCAGTGGAATAGGAACGAGAGGAGCACGGTCCCTCCTAGGAATTTGTTGCAGTTGACACTCCGGGCAGGAAGCACAAAAGTGACGAACCTCCTCATTAATTCCTGGCCAGTAGAAACGGAGCTTGATCTGCTCCAGAGTTTTCTCGATATCCAAGTGGCCACCTAGGAGGTGGGCGTGTGCTAGTTCTCAGACCTGCGCGGAAGGTGCGCGGCACTAGCAGCAGCCTCTCTCTGCCCGTCATGCATTGCTACACGGTAGAGGAGGTCATTATCTAGCACAAAGTAGGGGCCCTGTGGCATCGACTGATTAGTCGCTGGCCATTGACAAGGACCACTGCATTTTTACAAACTTCAGGGAGTCATCATTCCATTGCTCCCTTCTAAAAGAAGCGGCGTTTCTTTAAATTGGAACCGCAACACGGAGAGAGGGTCAGCGTCGACCTCCTGGCGTGGTTTCCTCCGCTCGCCGCGCGTTGGTGGATGGCGTGTTAGCATGCGGCGGCCGGGAGTTGCCACGTCAGTCAGGGCGACGCCGTCTCTCTCTGCCGGCTGATTACGGCGTGGAGGCAGCTTGGACGGTTCATCTCCGTCCATAACGAGGCCCAAATTAACCCGGGAGTGGTATGTGTCTCACGCTTTTGATTTTAGACCAGTCCGCCCTAGTATCACCGGGTGTGGAGGATCAGGTAGGACCGCTACGGTGAGTTCTGAACTGACCCTCCGTAACTGATGGCACAAGCGGCGGACCTGTTCCAGCGGATGTCTCCGTGGACACAGGTTATACCGGTCTTAAATTTTAGCCACTGTTGCGGTTGCACAAGCGGCGGGCAACAATGGAAATGTTGCTGCGGAATCGAACAACCGTGGTCTTGTGTCCGTTGGCGATCACCACGCCAGTATGTGGGACGCCAGCGGATTAGCCAGAGCACACCAACCCCTCCTCGCCCTCCACCTGCATTCCTCCTTGCTCCAAGCGGTTTGCGCGCCGCGGCCTCACGGGGCCAATACATGCTCCGGATTGTACAGGGAGGGGCTAGGTCTTGGGACGTATCCCGGCTGGGTTTGACATGAGGACGGTTCTGCTCCCCCAGAGTGTGAGGCCGCCCTCTGTGTCTCCATAAGCTCTATGAGCTCAGACATGTTCTTAAACTGCTTGCCCCAAACCGGCTGGGTGAAGCCACGGGGAAGCGCTTCCAGGAGCAGATAGCAAGCTACCTGCTCTATTATTTGGTAGGCGTGTTTTCAAATGGCCATAGCCAATGCCCTACCATTGCCCATAAGGACCAGGCTTGTTTGTTGGTCGGCCACTCAGGGTCCAACCTCCATTTTTATTTTATTCACCTGCCAGTCTGGGGCACCCCTAGGTGGTAAATGGGGCTTTGGTTTCAAGGGAGGCAGGCACTCTCCCCAAGAGTGCATACTGAGTCCTTTTTGCCTCCCCCCTCCAGGGCAGCCCAACTCTGTGAGCCCCACCCGCACACTCCCTGGCCTCTCCAGGTGGCCTAGTTATGAGTGCGGGGCGGAGCCCGCGACCGGTCACGATGAACCACGGGCACCCTCCCGCCTGAATACTCGGCCCTGCATGCGCCCCACCTGGGTATATTGCAGGTCCTGTCCCCTTCTCTTCTGGGACTTCTCCATCCTGTCGACTACGCCACTGTCACAAGAGCGAGACATGGACAGATAAAGGTTGGGGCAGCCACCCGTATATGTGGTATCCTGGCTGCAAAAGTCGTTTCAGCAAAATAATCAGCACTGAAGTGCATACAACTGAGTCCACAACAAGACTGAGGAAACAAAGGAAAGGGGCAGGTTTTAAAGGGGAGACAGGAAGTGAGGTCATATGGATCAAGCACGTGGTCTTCCACCATTGGATCATAGCGGAGGTGACATCAGAGGGACTGGAGCTGGTGTGGTCGACTTCCATTGGCTCAGTCCCGGAAGTGATGTCAGGAGATCCAGGTGAAATCCCCTGGGATGGTCTACAGGCAAGGGAGAAAAGAGTCAGTGCACTCTGCCACACCCCGGCATGCCTCCGAACTGCTTTCACTCAAGCCCTTTAGCTGCCTCCCATGCGCACGTGTGAGACAATGTGTATATGTACTGTATATATGTATATATATATTGTCACGCTTGGGTCACAGCTTTGCACAGAGACACAGGAGGTCGTAGAAACAAGAAGGATTTTTATTCAAGCACTGCAAACACATGAGCTTAAACGTGCTCCATGACAAGTCAGAGATGACAGTTCCGCTAGGAGCAGAGAGAGAGGTAAAAGCAAACAATCAATTCCAAACTGACAGGCGCTGCAAGGCTTATAAGTCGTGGAGTACCGCGTGAGGCTTGTATTACGCGTTATAGTGCAAGGATAAGGAGCAATGTGAGGGTAGTCAGTGTTTCAGGGTTTGTGGTTTTCCCAGGGCGTCTGTCTCTATTTGGGGTGCGATCAGCCCTCCAGCTCACACCCTCCCCCTCAGCTTTATTCACATTCCTGTGAATCAAGCGACTCCCTGTACCAAGTTCATGTTCATGTAGTCAGGATAATACGTCTGCGTTGACATGTTCAGAACCTGGTCGGTGCTTTACTGTGAAACTGTAAGGTTGTAAACCCAGAAACCATCTCATTAGACGAGAGTTTGTATCTTTCTGTCGGTACAACCACTGAGTGGAGCATGATCAGTTACCAAAGTGAAGTTTCGTCCCCACAAGTAATAGCGAAGCGCTTCCACAGCCCACCTAATTGCCAAGCATTCTTTCTCAATTGTAGAATAATTATGTTCCCTAGGAAGTAATTTCCTACTCAAATATGTGATTGGATGTTCTTCTCCATCAAAAATTTGTGACAGGACTGCCCACACCAAATGCACTTGCGTCTGTTTGCAAGATAAAATCTTTTGTGAAATCCGGGTTCCTTAGAACCGGGTAAGAAGACAATGCTTTTTTTAAATCGCTGAAAGAACGTTCGCAATTTTCTGTCCACAAGATAGGTCGGTTTTTCTGCCTCTAGTAAGTTCTGTAAGAGGAGCAGCTCTATGTGCAAAATTTGGAATGAATTTTCTGTAGTAACCAGCAAGTCCCAGAAAGCGTACTTGTTTCTGTGTCTCAGGTCTCGGGTAAACAAGCATTTCTTCTATTTTCCTTAATTGTGGCCTAAGTAAACCCTTGCCCATAGAATAGCCTAAGTAATGAGTCTCGGACATGCCTAGTTTACATTTCTTAGGGTTAGCAGTAAGGCCAGCCTGTCTCAAGCTTTCAAGAACGGCTTGAAGCCGCTCTAAGTGTGTTTTCCAATCATTGCTAAAAATCACGACATCGTCAAGGTATGCCCCAGCATATTCAGAATGAGGACGAGGATCTGATCCATCATACGCTGAAAAGTTAGAGGTGCCCGTGAAGACCAAGCGGAGTCTTGTAAATTCATAGAGTCCGTCAGAGTCGCAAATGCCGTTTTCTCACAACTGCTAGCCTCTAAAGGCACCTGCCAATAGCTTTTGTGAGATCTAGCGTGGAGATATAGCTCGCCTGACCCAGTTTTTCCAACAGTTCATCGACACGGGGCATGGGATAAGCATCGAATTTAGAGACCTTATTCAAGCGTCTGAAATCGATACAGAACCGAACCGAACCGTCTTGCTTTGGGACTAATACGACTGGGCTGCACCAGTCACTTTACTTTCACGAATTACACCCAGTGTCAGCATCTTTTTACCTCTTCACAATATTTCGCGCTTCGGTATCCGGACGGCGCATCTGTACGCGAACATCAGGTTCAGTGGTAATTTTATGTTTTGTAATGTTAGTCTTGCCTGGTAAATCTGAAAAGACATCAGTGTTCCGTTCTATCAAAGATAACAGTTCTGTCTTTTGCGTGTCAGTAAGATCGTTACCAATGGTAACATCGGTCTGAGAAACAGCAGCCAAGGAAGTGTTAACCTCTTGTCGGAATGTGCCATTACCTTCAAGAGGTTAATGTGTAAAATCTGGAATGGTTTGCGCCGCCTGGTATTCTAACCTTGTAATTTACGGACTCATACGCTCCTCAATAATGGCGGGCCCTGCCATTTAGCTAAGAATTTGTGTGGATCCGAGGGAACCAGTACCAAAACACGATCGCCAGGTTTGAACTCACGGAGCTTACTGCCTATCGTAAAGACGCTTCTGAGTTTCCTGTTCTCGTTGTTGGTGTTCCACAGCAATAGAGGAAAGCATAGAAATTCTGTCTTGCAACGAAATTAGTCGATCTGCAAAGCTTGGACCTTAGCTGCTCTCTCGTTTCCTATCCATTCCTCATGTACCACATCCAGGATGCCTGCGGCCGCCTGCCGAATAACAACTCGAAGGGACTCAAGCCAGTGGACGCCTGTGGTGATTCTCGCACTGCATACAAAACAAAAGGTAGGACAGTGTTCCATGTTGTGGGATCATTATGAGCAACTCGCCTGATCATCTGTTTCAATGTTTTGTTAAATCGCCGGTTAAACCATTCGTTTGAGGATGGTAAACAGTAGTACTCAATTTCTTAATAGCAAAGCTGTCACACAATTGTTTCATCACGCGAGAAGTGAAAGGTGTGCCTGATCAGTTAAGATTTCTCTAGGGATACCAATACGAGTAAAAGTTTCACATAGTGCTTTGGCTACAGCGAAGAGTTGGCCTTTTCAGCGCAATCATTTCTGGATATCGTGTCGCATAATCAACCAACACCAGCAAATATTGGTACCCATCCTTAGTCTTAGGTAATGGTCCCACAATATCTAATCCCACACGCTGAAAGGGAACTTCCAATATGGGCATAGGACAAAGGGGAGCCCGAGGAGGCTTATAAGCAGAGACGATCTGGCAGTCTGGACATGAAGTACAAAATCGTTCAACATCTTTTCCCATATTAAGCCAATAAAATCGTTTTGATAACCGGTCTCTAGTTTTCGGCACCGAGGTGCCCCCAAGATGTGTGAATGTGCCAGATGCAAAACAGTTTCCCTATGTGCTTCAGGTACCACCAGTTGTTCAATAAATTCCCCTCAAATGATCTGAGATCACTCTGAAAAGGCAACCGTCCTTTTCTATAAAGTGTGGGGTTTTCACACCCCCGGAATTACGCTCTTGGTAATAAGAGTCATTAGCAGGGCGAGCCTGTTTAAATGCATATTCTAATGAGCTATCAGTATGCTGCAAACGCACAAAATCTGATTGTTCGTTAACGCTCGGTTTGTGTTCGAGGCGTTTGCAATCTGGGAAGATGTAGAAGGACCAGCCCATTCTGGAAGATTGTCGGGGGTGACCTCCTCCGTCTCGCTGGAGAGATCGGGTTCAATATCTAAGTTGGGCTCTAGATTTTCCCCGCTACCAGTTCTTCGTCTTGGTTTTCTTCTTCTTCTCCCCCCCACTAAGTTCATTAGTGGACTGGACTACTGGTCCCTTACATTTATTAATCAGTTTCGGAAAAAGGGCATTTCTCCGTCCTATGAGTAATGGCCAAGGGCACGAGTCTGAAATGGCAGACCAAACCTTAAAGTGGCGACCCCTATAAGTTAAAGGAAGAAGTAAAGTCTGATAATCTTTAACATCACCATGTACACAGCGTATTTTTACAGTCTCACAGTCTCTAAGGCATTGTTCATTAAGACAGTCTCTTCTCACAATACAAAGGTCACTTCCCAAGTCTAACAATGCTGAGATTTCTCTGCCCCCCAATTTCACCGGGATCAACAAGCCATCTTTTCCATCCGGATATGTAATAGTTGAGCAACAAATCTCGGCCAGTCCAATCTCCATTGAATGAGCTGGAGACAAGCGACATTCTCTTGCCAAATGGCCGAGTTGATCACACTGGAAACATCTACGGTCGGCTCCGCTTCCGAAATATCCTCTGCGACGTCCACGTTGACATGCTCTGTAGTGTGCACGGTTTCCTCGGCCCGCTGTTGCCGCTGTCTCCTCAGAAACAGGCGTCTCATCTACAACTGGATTTCCTGGGGTCCCACCTGACCCCATTCGATTTTCAGATCCTGCAGCTTGTCGATCGAAGCGACGAGAATGTCCTGGACGTTCGTTCACAGGTTCCAAAGCAGCACGAAATCCACCGGCCATTTTGGATCCAACTTTTGTTTTGTTGTTGTGTCACATGACCCTCTTCCTATTGAAAAAACAAAAGTTGGATCCAAAATCATGGCGTACATCTCAAATAGCCAATATATTCATGGTCACCACCCATCTTGAAAAGTTTTCCCCCTCACATATACTAATGTGCCACAAACAGGAAGTTAATATCACAAACCATTCCCTTTTTATTAAGGTGTATCCATATAAATGGCTCACCCTGTATATATATATATATATATAGAGTGAGTGAGTGAGTGAGTCAGTGAGGGCTTTGCCTTTTATTAGTATAGATACATCGCCACATGCCGACCCTTTCTCTTTCCTTTGCTGTTCCCAGATGGCGAAACAGGATGGCTGTACAATATGAAACAAATGCATTCAGAAAAACAAATAACACCCACACAATATTTTCGGTCAAAATTACAGATACATTCCCATGTATTTAACCCAATGTCTATTGCAAAATTATATTATTAATGTGTATGTAAAAGTCACAGCTAATCGTCTCTTCTTTATTAAATCGAATCAAGCTAGACTTAAAATGGAACATATACACGGTCTCATTGATCACTTTCAAAATTCAAATATCAATAATTCAGACAAATTCAAAATAGGTAAAGTGGTAATATTACCATCATCATATTAAGGTAGTCCAAGAGCATTGCTACAGTTATATCTTGATGTAATGGCAATATCCAGAATTATCGTTCGGCCAGATTTATTAATTACAATGACGTGCAATCCACAGTGGGCAGAAATCTGCAGCTTATTGAGAACAATGCCACCGGCTACATCGGCTCTGGATATTCCCACTTTCGTAAGTAGATTGGTTTATCAGAAAGTCTTATTTTTGTTGAATGAACTTGAAACAGTGTTCGTGCAAAAAGGAGCTCTTGATATGCCATTCATATTAAACCGTTTACAGTTTCCCGTGAGAATAGCTTTTTCAATGAAATTAACAAATCACAAGGACAAACAACTGAAAAAGTCGATTTACTTATTAGAGAGAAAGAAATGAAATTCACTCAAGGCCAGTTATATGTTGCATTATCACTCTGTAAGACCTAACAAGGAATCAAAATTCAATGCAATCTTGAAGACAAGCTCATTCCAAATATTGTTTTCACTGAACTTTTAAAATAAAAACTGATCATAATGCATATATAACAATTCCCATGAAAAAAAACACTTTAAATTGTATTTCCACAGGACCAAACTCAGGGGTTGGCGAGCGAAGCGAGCAGGAGGCAGAGCCCCCAAGTATTAAATAAATAATTGTATGGATTTCACATATTTTAGTTATTTCATTTTGTTTTGTATAGAGCAGGCATGTCAAACTCACTACAATTGGTGGACCACTTCGACTGCCATACGTGCGTCAGCGGGCCGCACTGTAACAAATACTATTATACTATTATACAAAGTTACTGTAGTTTTCTGTCCAATACTGAAAACTTAAAAAAATGTAACACTTAAAGTTTAAAGAAAAGAAATTTATTTCCATACAATCTCCATACAACAGCGTACAATTAGAGTCTTAGCCTCTTAGCTAAGTCCTTATATAGGAGTCTTACAGTCTGAGATCTATTTTTTTTGTCCTGACACTTGGCATCTCTTGTTAATAACCAGTTTGTCAATATCAGGCTTGAAATCTTGTGCAGCTGCAACTTTTATGAGGGATGAAAGGTGCTCGACAGTAAGTCTTGAGCTATGTGGGGTTTTGGTAACTTTCATTAACGAAAATAATTGCTCACAAAGGTAAGTGCTTCTGAACATACACAGTACTTTTAATGCCAGCTTATGGATCTGCACATACGAGGGTGGCAGGTAAGCATACAGCCCTGCCACACCAACTTTGTGTATTTTGCCTTCAGAATAGAATCTGACTGCAGTTCAATCAATTCCATTTGGATATTCTCAGGCGCATTCTCAACGTTGTAAGAGTATGGTGACATAAATAGCGCAAAGTCCCGTTCATGTGAACTGAAATCATGAAAACACTACTTGAATTAATTGCTCAGTAATTCACGTTGGAAAACAAATCCTGCAAAAATCCAATCAAAGTTTACTTGAAAGTTTATATTGTAAAATAAGCCGATATGCAAAAAGCCCCCTGACCTACACTCCGAGGGAATTTTTCAACAATTTCACCCTGTGGAAGAATACCATAATAAAGCCTTATGCAATAAATAAAGGAAGGGTAGTCATTGTTTTTACTAAAATTTGAATAACTTCTGAAATGTGACAGAAATTGTGTTTGTGTCAAATTTAAATATTCCCTTACTAAAAACTAATAGCAAAATAGAAATAATATAGGCAGACAGTGTGATTTTTCAAAATTTTTGTTATAAAATACAGAATATTTCAAGTTCAAGTAATGCCAGGTGAGTTTTTTCACATCTGAGGTGTTACCAGACATATAAACTTTACCTATGAAAAGTTTCATTTTGATAACACACAGAAATAAATAGTTACAAAATTTGGCACCATGGACACCTATCCTGTCTCCAGAACTGGGGGGCAAAAAGTATAAATATGTAATTTATATAAACTAATATATTTATATAAAATCTACATAATTCCTCACATACATGCACACACACACCCTGCCCACATCCCCCAAAAAATAAAAATTACACATTTTTGTTCATTTTGTTCATCTTTAGAACATTGCTTTTTTAAAATGTGGGTATGTTATATATTGTTGGACACATCTTAATTGCAGATATAAAATGGTATAAAGCTTGCACTGGCATAATCCACTGAGCCACAGCATCCTAACAAGAAATGCCAGCTGCATTTTGCCTGATACATTTATTGACCTGTTCTTTTATTGTGAATATCTCACTAACACTTCATTACACAGTGATGTGCTTGGGCTGGTTATATTCAGCAGAACATGCTGTAAATCTTGATATATAAAATGTCTATATTAGCTGTTGCTTTATGAAGTTATATTAGACAACACATGAAAATTCCATCTCCCAAGTGGGCAGGAATGGTTCATTTGCATGCCAGGGTGGCAGATTTTGTTCAAACATAGCCATGCTCATCTCTATTATTTACCTAGTTTTCTGTTATTCCTATTATATCAGTTATGTACAGCCATATAATTCTAACACATTTATTTTATTCTTACTACCCCAGCAGTAACACAAGTAATTTTTAATGGATCCCTTATTCTTCTATGGCACTTTATCTTTTGGCTAAAAATTAAGTTACTATGCATATTTGAAATTATACTACTGTTCATCCCTTCATGTATAGTTCTAAGCTGGGCCTATTCTATACTTCCTGCTCCTCAGTTCCCCAGTTTAACAATCCTTGACTCATATGCTTCCCCAATGCATTGGTATCCCTTCTGTTCAGATGTAACCCATCATGACAGAAGAGGTCTCGTGTTCTAGAAGAATTCCTAATGCCTCATAAACGTTTGCCTCTCTGTCCTACACCAAGATTAGATTTGAGCCAAGCATTAAGCCTTGTAATCTCCTCAGTCTTACCTGGACTGGTGCACATCACAGGCAGAACTTCAGAGAAGTTTCAAATTGCAAATTCTGCTAGGATTTAGTGACACAACGTATAACTGCATGTGTAGAATTTACACTAAAACATGGCATACAGACAAAAGTGGAAATGTCCGTATGCACAAAAAAATTCAGATGCACAAAACTGTATGTAAGCCAACTTCCACGTACTATAACTCAAGCATGAAAATTAACGCATGTGCATGCGCCTGCCGCCCCACAGTGATTCCTCCCAGAGTTACGCCCCTTTGAATATGCAAATCAACATAAACAGCCCGTTACGTTCAGCATTTTGTGAAAAGATAATGGTAAAAGCACAAAATAAAAAAAAACTTCAGTGAATGCAAAGTAGAGGCAAGGAAAAGCGTATTATTTTTGACATAAGAAGTATTATAAGCAACAAAATGAAAGTGATGGACTGATACAGCATGGCGGAGACACACGAAAGTACAAGTTCAGAAAGTCACACAGTTTCCAAAATAAAAAAGAAGTGGTCAGATGTCAAAGTTGAGGAGAAAAGGTCGTAGCCCACAGTCAGAGTGTCACACAGAAGTGTATTAGGGAATAGAGAAAGAAAAAATATCATCCATTTGGTATTGAAATTTAACATTTTTACTTTCTATTTGTCATACTTTATATTTACTTATATTAAATTTCATTTGCCACCAACCTGCCTATGCTTGTATGCTGTCCAGGTTCCTATTTAATGATTCAATGGATTCTGGGTTATCTGCCAATCTACTTAGCTTGGTATTATCTGCCAACTTAACCAGCATGTTATTTATAGTCACATCCAAATCATTTATATAAATTAAAAAAGCAGCAGTCTTAGCACTGAGCACTGTGGGACACCACATTAAACATCAACCAAATTCAGATACAGTTCTTTGCACCATAACCCTCTGCATCCTGTGTTTCAGCCAATTGTGGAACCCATCTACACACTACATCCCGAATTCCCACCTCTTTTAATTTGATGCCCAGCATCTCAAGTGGTACTTTATAAAATGCATTCTGAAAGTCAAGAAAATAATATATGCTCCACTTTGATCGTATTCTTTTGTTGCTTCCTCACAGAATTCCAGCATGTTAGTTAAATACAGCCTCGCTCATTTGAGCCCATGTTGAATATTAAGTAAAACTCCTGTTCTTGCCATGTGTTGCTCAATCTTTTCTTAATATTCCCTTCCATTACTTTACCTATGATGCATTTAAAGCACATTGGCCTTTAGTGCTTGGATCTGCAGATCACCCTTTTTATATAACGGGATAATATTTGCAATTTTCCAGTCCTTTAGAATTTACTCAATGCACATGACTTCCTAAAACTATGTGTCAAGGGTTCTATGTTTATTCACTAACCTCCTTAAGTACTTAAGGATAAATATCTGGTTCTGATTATTTGTTTGATTTCAGACTATTCAATTTAAGCAGTACTTCTCTTTCTACTGTTTCCAGATCCTTAGAAGTCCTTGTTACAATTGGAAGGTTACTCACTTCCTCACATGTAAAGACTACAGAAAAATGCAAGTTTAGAGCATACTGTCTGTATATTGTAATTTCCCTTTACTGTTCCTGATGCACTTCGTCTCCTCCTTTACTGTTATTTTACTACTAAAGTACTAAAAGAATCTCCTAAAGTCATCTTTCGCCTTATCCGCTATGTTTGTCTGTCTTTTTGCTTCCCTAATATCCTTCTTGTTGGTTGCCCTCATGCTATCATTTGACCTACAATTCACACTGGAGTTATTAGTCTTATACACCTTTATACAACTGTTTTTTTTTCTTTGCAGCTTCTTTTTCAACTTATTTACCCACTGTGGAGTGTCTTTAATTTCCCACTGATTCCAATTTTTGGGATATACCTGTCCTGCATTATACAGTATGTAAAATGTTTTTAAACCTGTTCCACTGCTCCTTGGCTGTCTCCGCACTTAACAGCTTATCTCACTTTTCCTTTTTATACTTTGTCACATTTGTTCAAAACTTGCCCTACTGAAGTGAAACTAGTTTTGGTCTTTGCATTTGCACTATTTTTGAAAACACTGCGAACTGTACTATTTTATGATCACTTGACCCTAGAGGTTCAGTCACCACTACACCCTCAATTCTAACCTGATTATTACAAAATACCTAATATAAACAGGCTTCATCTTGTGTTGATGCTTTAATATATGGTGTTAAAAAACAAGTCACTGATAACGTGTTAAAGATCCTGCTCTTGTACTTCACAGTTTGCAAAGTTAGAACAGTTATTATTCGGGGAGTTAAAGTCCCCCATGACTATAATATGCCCCCTGTACAGATGCCTTTTTAATATTTCAATAAAGATATGTGTTGAAATTATTAAAAAGATCACATTGAAGTTAATGTCTGCATTGGGGGTCTATAGCACACTCCTAAATAAAGCCTCTTTATGTAATACATTCCAGGAAAATCCAGAGATCCTCACTAAGATGCAGCTCCTCCTAAGAAGAGATGCATTTAAATTCTGCTTGACATAAATTGAAGCCGGTCCTCCTTTTCTGCTCTGTCTGTCCATTCTAAAAATGTTTAAGCGTCTTATTATTTAGCCAGGTTTCTGTTAATGCTATATGTAAGAGCCGTTTGCTAGTTATTTAATTTATATGAATGTTTTACTAAATATTAGTGTATAATCTATGGGAGGTTCCAATAACCCCCATAAGTTGAATTGAATTGGTATATTCTAACTATTTCTAGCCTCTCTGACTAAACATTATTCTCAGTTAGTGATCAGTCTTGCCATGTGTATGGCGTAGAGAGCACATGGATTTAAACCATGCCTTGCATCTTTTGTGTGCCAAGTGACATGAAAGACAAAGTACTTAATTATATGTGCTGTGTCATACATTTAAAGCATACAGAAGAAGAAGTAAAGAACCTTCGAGTAAAGAAACAACTAAAGATTTACAAGAAAAGTTTATAGAAGATACATTTTTTCTAATTTTTTGCCTTTTATTCTACGTGTATAACAACTTTTTTCTTATTCTTGTGTGTAATGTTTGCTTTGAATTTTCACTAAATATTTTAAAACAAACTTTTGGACTGAGAGATTTCTTTTGGCATGCATTTTACCCGTGCTTGAACTTGCCTTACACTCCTGCTGCAACACTATACTATCATAATTATGCTCAGCTACATACAACTCCAACTCCCTTCTTTTATTTTTGATACTTCTAGCATTAAGGCAAACTATTTTTTATGTGTTACTTGTTTTACTTTTGCGCTTAAGTATTAGGTTAGGATTTAAATTACTGTGCCTGTTTATTTTTACACTATTGCTTGTCAATTCATGTGCAGTTCTAAACCCGTCTTGTCGTAAACTCTCTGCCCACCCTTTCTCTGGTTTAAACAATCATCAACTAAGCTAATCATATGCTTTCCCAAAACATTAGTGCTACTATGGTTCAGACATAACTTGTCACGGGTTACCTAGACTAGCACATGGAACAAGTAGAACATCAGGAAAGATTACATTGTCAGTTCTGCTCTTAAGCCTAGCACCTAATTCCTTAAATTTGGATTGCAGAACAAACAGCCCATACTTATGATTTTCATTTTGTTCCAGCAAGGACAATGACAACTCCACAACCGCTCTGGTGAACAGCCTATCAACCCTTTGAGGGAGATCTCCCACCTGTGCTTCAGGAAGGCAACATACTGTGTGGCACTCTCTATCTGTGGAGCAAATCTGCATCTTAATCCCCTAATGATCGAGTCCCTCACTAGTGCAACCTGTGTCTTTCTGATTTTGAGGTGGCCTGTTGGGGCTTCTCATGTCTGCCTACCACCTCAGAGTCTTCTGAGACACAGTCCAGCTGCATAGCTTTTAAAACAGTGTGACACTTCCAATTCTTGGGTTGGACAATGCACACCCTTTGAATTGCACCCAATGACTGTTACCAACCTTTCTCCAGCTCTCTGAGCTGGAGTTTCCTCTGTACCAATTTAGGTGTGCACTGTGGACACTTTTTCTATAGTGTCGTTTCTTGTGACTGAAGACAGAGAGATATAATTAAAGTTAGTAAAAATCTTTTATTGATACACACCAGGCAAAGGTAAAATGACAGAGCAGCACAGTCCTAGGACACCTGCCCTCCGTCTGCCCCGAGGGGTCGGTGTCCCAAATTTTTATAGGGCTTTTGTCTTATGACTTTAGTTAAACAAGTATTTCAAAATATTAGCCTAAATCAGCACTAACAGAAATCTACAGGTGGAATACATCTGTTAGTTTCCTTAGTTTGGGGCTCGATGAGTCCACACTTGTGGTTTTTTTTTGTAGTAACCTTAAAACAAGAAGTAGCACTTAGCACGCATACTTTGGGCAAGGTCTACATGACCCTTTGTCACGTTCGCCATGGGCAAGCAGGGTCTGCATGGCTCTTGTCACGCAGACCCTGCTTGCCCATGGGGATAGTGACAAAGGGTCATGTAGACCTTGATTCATCAAGCTGTTTTGTATTTTTCCACATTCCCACATTTCCACATTCCCCCATTTTGAACAATCTGGGTGTGACAAGGGATAAGGGAAAGTTAGACGGCAGAGGTAAGAAGTGGGGAAGGAGGAGGAGAGAGGGAAGGGGATGAGAAAACTGAAGAAGCAATTTGGAGTATACATTCAGGCCATTCCCATTGTTCCTGTCTGCCAATACAGGGGGCAATTGCACAAAAGTCAACCTGTAATGAGGCAGTCTCCTCCGCCTGGAAAGTCAATGTCACTCGTGAAATGGATAATGGAAGGAAAAAACAGTAAAAGTGTAATCAGAATGAGTATGAATGTTAGGGATGCCATCTTTTGCAGTGTGAAGTGTGAATCCAGGCGGGCAATCCTTCAACTTTCACTGTGTGCGGTGTGGACAGAAGAAAGTGGAATGGTCCTCTCCACCTAGGCTGATGCCAGTGTTTCCTCCGAGTGTCTCGAACCAGGATCCAAGTGCCTAAGGGAATTGGCGAGTTAGTCGACGGAGCCTAGTCCTCCAGGCCTGATTAACCTGCTAGTGGATGTCCTTCAATGAGGCTCGGAGACCTGCAAGACTGGAGAGAAGATCATTGTCCACAGTGTGCAAATTCACATTACCTAAAACCATGCCAACGGGCATGGGACGTCCAGTCAGAATTTCAAACGGCAACAGTCCTAATTGCCGGTGTGTACTTCCCCTTTATCCCATTAGGGCCAGAGGCAAAACGTCCGGCCAGGGCAAATTTGTCTGCTCACAGATTTTTGCTAATTTAGATTTTAGGGTGCCATTGCACCGTTCCACAATGCCTCCACTCTGAGGATGGTATTTACAATAATGATATACATTGATTTGAAGCCAGGTAGTTAATTCATTTATAATGGAATTCACAAAGTGAGTGCCATTATCTGTTTGCAATTTCTAGGGTATGCCCCACCTAGGATTGATTTCTTTGATTAAAGCTTTGGCTACAGTTTTAGCATCATTGTGTTTAGAAGGGATAGCTTCTATCCATCAGGAGAAGACATCGACAATCACAAGGCAATAACGGTAACCTTTAGATGGTGTTAGTTCAATGAAATCCATTTGGAGGTGTTCAAACGGACCCATTGGATTAGGAGCAACGGTGGGACTTACCTGGGTGCCTTTACCTACATTAAACTTTTGACATAATGCACAGCGTCTGCAGAACTGCTCTGCATATGTAGAGAAGCCTACAGCTTCCCAATGTTTTTCAACATCTTGAACCATGGCGTCTCTTCCAGCATGGTCGAGGCCATGGGCAATTTTTGCCATACCTGGAAAGGAAGCCTTTGGGAGGAAAGGTTTGTTGGTTTGCTTATGAGTCCAGATTCCATAAGAGAGGGACCCTTCTTTGGACCATTTTTTCTTTTTGATGTCCGTGGCTGCACTCTGTAAAGAAATAATTTAATTATCAGGGTCCTGGTCATTCCTCTGTTGGAATAAAGAGATTGGTGTGTTACTATATGCAGCCTTTTTAGCAAAGTATTCAGCTAATTCATTTCCTTTGGTGACAGGATCCTGTTTTCCTGTGTGAGCTTCACATTTAACGATCACTAGCTTTGATGGTTTAGTTATGGCTTCTAAAAGGGATTCGATTAGCTTTTGATGTTGGATGGGCTTGCCAGTACTGGTCTTAAATCCCCTCAATTTCCATAATGCTCCACGATCATGGCATACTCCAAAGGCATATCTAGAATCTGTATAGATTGTTATGATTTTTCCTTCGGACAGCTGACATGCTCGAGTGAGCGCTATTAATTCAGCTGCTTGTGCACTTAAACTTGATGAAATTCGATTTGCTTCCAGCAGGCGGTCCCCTTGGACCACTGCGTAACTGGTTGAGGGTGCTCCGTTTTCCAATCGCAAGGAACATCCGTCCACAAAAAACATTTCTCCAGTTTCTAAAGGTGTTTCCTGTACATCTGCTCTAGGCTTTACAACCTTTGCTATTTCATCATGGAAATTATGCAGTTCACCTTCTTTGTAAGTTGGGAGGAGAGTGGCTGGATTTAAAGTGGAGCATCTTTCAATTGTGACGTTTGACAAAGTACAGAGTACATTCTGATAGTGTATTGCCCTAGCAGTAGTGAGATGTGAGGTCTTAGCCTGTACTAAAATGGAATGTACAGCGTGAGGCACTTTTAGTGTTAGGGGGCTCATGAGCACTATATCTGTACTGGCTAGCACAGCTTCTGTTGCGGCAGCCACAGCCCTAAGGCAAGGCGGAAGTGCTGCAGCCACAGGATCCAATTTTTTCGAAAAATAAGCTATTGGCCTTTGTTTGTCCCCATGTATTTGTGTTAGGACAGCATTCATATATCCCCCCTTTTCGTCCACAAACAGAGTGAATGGACGAGTGTGATCTGGAATGCCAAGCGCAGGCGCAGAGATAAGGGCAGTTTTTAAGTCACAGAGAGCCTTCTCAGCCTGTTCATTCCATTGCACCTGGCCAGAGAGGGGGATGCCAGGAGTTTTAGCCAATTGTTGCAACGGCTGTGCTCTTTCAGTAAAATTTAGAATCCATTGCCAGCAGTAACCTAGAATGCCCAATACAGACATAACCTTTTGTTTTGTGACAGGTCTGGGAAGATTTTGAATGATGTTAATGCGATCGCTAGAGAGAGCTCTTGTTCCACAAGTGATGTCATGACCTAGATATTTTACAGTTGTTTGAATTAACTGCAGTTTAGCCTTTGAGACTTTATGGCCATTGTCCCCCAGAAACAACAATAGTTTCTGAGTATCTTGTGCACAATCTTCTTCTGTAGCACTACATAACATAATGTCATCTACATACTGTATTAATGTACTACCTCGATCTGGCCAGAACCCTTCTAAATTTTGAGCAAGCGCTTGTCCATATACACAAGGGGCTTCAGTATATCCCTGAGGCATGACAGTCCATGTCCAGCCTCCGCTTCGGGAGACAGAGGATACTGGGCACGGTGCTGGTGGAAGGAAGATTTTGGGTAGATCACCAGAGGCTCACAATTGGCTATCCTTCCATAATCATTCTTTCCCTAGGACCACAGTGAATCAGGGAGCATAGAGAGCCAAGAAGGGGAAGTGGTTTGCAATTAAAAAACAGAAAGGGAAGGACGGCACAAAGCACGATGTACTAAAAAATCAGTTTGAAGCACAACTTTAGTTATCAAATGGTCTGAGGCATCAAAAATACCTGGGGCAACATGTAACCAGTCTGTTCTATTAAGACATTGTTCTACCCGTGGTCCGATTTCCACCTAATGGACAGTACTTGATTTGGCTAAAGTAACATGGGGTACTGCACCTCCAAGATAGAAAATACTTTGTGAACATGTAAGATGGATGGACGCAGCAGCTCTTGTAGATGAAATGAAGATACAGGGGATGTGAAAGGTTTCGGGGCAAGTGCCTAAAGAAAGAAAAGATTCTAGCCAGGGGGTGTCTAATTCTACAGGGAAATATTGAGCAGTACAGTGTAAAGTGTCAGGAACCTGTAAGTGGGGAAAAAGACAGGAGGGAAAAGAGTATAAGGCTTTAAGGAGGATGGTGTGTGGGGAAATATTTAGAGTCCATGCTGCAAAAGAGGGTTTGGGGTGAGGGGCGATTTGGCACAATAACTTGGGGGATGAGCATGAAAATCCTTGGTCAGTCATAGAAATAGAGAGAGAAAGCTTCATCATGAGATCCCTTCCTAGAAGATTAACAGGGCAGGGCTGATTTAAAAGAAATCGGTGTGTTAAAGTGGAACCACCAGAAAGCAGCTGAACTCGAAGAGGTTTTGAGACCAGTAAAACATGTGGTTGTCCAGATGCAGTAAGCACGGTTACAGTTTCGTCCGAGGCAGGGACCTTAGCCAGCGAGAGGGTGGACCGAGTGGCCCCAGTGTCGACAAGAAAAGAAGTCTCAGTGCCATTAACAAGCAATGTCAATAAAGGATCAGTCTCTGAGTTTATGAGTGAGCAATGGCAACTGAAGCGAGTGGTTGGGGGTCCCTGCGTGTTCCTATGCCCAATGCTGTTGATCTGGTGTGTCAGAAAAAACAGGCGGGGGAGGGTGTAAAGGGGTTTCTTGATTGTTCAACGGATGGGGCTCCAAAACCTCGGCCTCGCCCTCATCCTCGACCCCGGAAACCAGCTCCTCGTCCTCTTGTGTAATAGTTCATCTGGGCGGCTATTAGCTTAGATTGAGTGTCAGACTCTTTTTGCTTGCTTTGTTTTTCAGCATGTTCCGCGTGTCGCTTAGCTTCCTCAAATGTAGCGGACTCCCACTTCGCACTCTGGTCTGTAT
This sequence comes from Polypterus senegalus, assembly GCF_016835505.1. Taxonomy (NCBI): domain Eukaryota; kingdom Metazoa; phylum Chordata; class Cladistia; order Polypteriformes; family Polypteridae; genus Polypterus; species Polypterus senegalus. The sequence goes on from NC_053166.1 coordinate 100,002,988, forward strand.
GTCAGATCTTAGTCCCAAGACAAAAGGTGGAACCGCAGCACAAATTCGATCATCGGCATTCTCCAAACCTGAGTGATTAGCCATAAGGTCTTGAATTCTATGTGCCCACTCATCAACTGTCTCGTCTTTCTTTTGTTTAGCGGCTGAGATAAGAGACCAGTCTGTGCCTTTCTTATATTTTTCTGCAATATTTTGTCTCAATGATTCCCATTGTAACTCAAAATCAGCCTCTCCACCGGCACCCTCTCCATGATGAAAGCTTTGATTCCACACCCAAAGCGCACCGTTTCTATGTCCCCAGGTGGTGCAGAGTTTCCGTCTTAATACTTGCGTCCACTCTGCAGCATTAGGCTTATACATACTGTCCAATTGCTCAAGCTGTTAAACAAACTTCAGCCCCCCGACGCCCTTAGGTTCGGGCAGCTCAGAAACCACATCTTTTAGTTATCGATATTGCTCATCAAAGAAACCTGGTTCATCTGTTACTTGGGGTGCTGTTGGTGCATTGGGAGGTGGAAGTGGAGGGTCAGGTGGTGGCTGGTAAGGTGGGGGAGGTCAAATAACAGGGTACAGGGGATCTTTGCTATTGTTATTCTTCTTTTTTTTAACTATCTGTGGTCCCGGATCTGTCTGAACTTTCTGCAACGCAATCAACAGCTCTTCCTTTTCTTTTCTATCCTTTCCCTCATTTGCTTTCAACAATTCATTCTGCTTCTGTACCACTTCCAAATTCAGATCTTTAATAACCAATTCCCATCTGTCATACATAACACGGACCTTTGTTACAACATCCTCGTACATTTCTACATAATATTTTTCTAATTTCCTGTATCTCACTTGCATCACCTGTCCCTTCAAACGGCCAATGCCCACCGCTTTGCTTATTCCACTTTTTACATGCCTTTTTGAAATCCAACCCTGTCCTTTTCTCTATTAACTTCCTGGGTGACCCATGTTTACGTGGCGTCTGTTGATCCTCTGACAATAATCCTTCCAGCATAAAAGACTTCGAACCCCCGGAGCGCTGGTTGGCAGGCTTGCTGTTATGTGTTCCCATTATGTCCCCTTGCCTTTCCCCGAGCCCTGTGTCAGATTTTCCTTTAAATACCTATCCTATTCCTTCCCCTGTCCAATGAACTATTGGAGTGCTGAATGTGCCATTCACCCGTCCCTAATGTTCCCCTTAATATTCCCAGAGGAAGCATACCGCACTATTTTCTTACAAAGTACATCGACTGTCACAGTGCACGGCGAAAGCAAAGTATGTATATTCCAGTATGTAGATAAAAATTTCCTATGTTTCCTAACAGCAAGCCTATGCGGTGTACAAAAACGGGGATTTCCCAGTACTTACCCCAGCCTGGGAGTATTTGAGCTCTGTTTGGAAATCCTTTCAGTCACTGTGGATCAGCCGAAGAGGAGACCGGGGTCTCCTCACGCAGGAGCCGCCTCAGCACAGGGCAGTCCTAACTTTTGCCGGAGCTGCTTACACTGCTGCCGGGGCCCGTATTGGCGGCAGTCCGCTTAAAAGACGGATCACTGAGGTGGTCCCGCTCGAGGAGTCAGCCGGCCATCTCTTGCCCCATGTCCGAGCGCCAGAAAACTGTGGACACTTTTTCTATAGTGTCGTTTCTTGTGACTGAAGACAGAGAGATATAATTAAAGTTAGTAAAAATCTTTTATTGATACACACCAGGCAAAGGTAAAATGACAGAGAAGCACAGTCCTAGGACACCTGCCCTTTGTCTGCCCCGAGGGGTCAGTGTCCCAAATTTTTATAGGGCTTTTGTCTTATGACTTTAGTTACACAAGTATTTCAAAATATTAGCCTAAATCAGCACTAACAGAAATCTACAGGTGGAATACATCTGTTATTTTCCTTAGTTTGGGGCTCGATGAGTCCACACATGTGGTTTTTTTTTTGTAGTAACCTTAAAACAAGAAGTAGCACTTAGCACGCATACTTTGGGCAAGGGTCTGCATGGCTCTTGTCACGTACACCAGATTGATCAAGCTGTTTTGTATTTTTCCTCAGCACACTGTCCCTCCAAAGGACACCTGGGTCAGGTCCACTAATTCTCTACTACAACGCAGGCCAGAGCTGGCATCTCTTGCATATACAGCCTTTAAGGAAGACTGGCTCTTCCAAACTATCCTCTAAAAATTCCAACATCCTACAGAACTTGCATTTCACTTGCCTCTTTATTAAAAAATGGTTTTGGATATTTGAAACTACTCAACCAATATTTGAAATTTAAATTTAAATCTTAAATTATTAAACTAAAAAATTTTATAGATTAAAGAATGAATACAGTTATTTTAGTCTTATTTTTATGTTTTATTAGTCATCGGTTATTTTAATGTTCTGATGTTTACTCCTTCTGGTCCCTTAAGCTCCTTTAATACTGTAACCTCAACTGCCCGCTGCTTGTATTTCTTTGAAGATACCTTTACTTTTTCCTGTATATTTTTCTAACTTGTTATTACTTGCTTTGGAACTCTCTGTTCACACTGTTTGAACTCCTTCTTATTAAAGGACACTTATACTGTTGCTGTCTTATTTGGTCTGCTTTTCTGACTGTTGTCACAGGCGGCTGGGGGTGGATTCCAGCCGGGACGCCCGAGGGGACCAGAGGAGGGCTGGTGCCTCCTCTCGACCATGAGGGGCGACCGCCCTGGTTTTGTTGGTGGCCTCGGGTAGGGGGCTTGGAAGCCCAACCCTGTAGCGGCCTGTGGCCACCACCAGGCAGCGCCCCGGTGCCAGAAGAACCCTAGAGCCCAGCACTTCCGCCACACCAGGAAATGCTGGGGGGAAGAAGAATGGGGACACCCGGAGGGCTTCCGGGTGTGCAGCCGGCACTTCTGCCACACGGGGGCGTGTCTGAGGAGGAGTGTCAGGAAGTAGCTGAAGCCCATCCGGGGTGGTATAAAAGGGGGGTGGAAGAAGGACGGAGCAGGAGAGAGGACTGAAGGTGGCCAGAAAAGCAGTTGGTGACTGTGAGGCCTGGACTTTGGGGGATCAATGCTGGTGGCACTGGGTTGTGCACTAACAGACTGTAAATATTTCCTGTAAATAAACATGTGTGTTGAGTACTAAACGAAGTCTGCGTGTCTGTGTCCGGGTCCCGTTCCACACTGTCAAGAATCGTTTTATCCTGTATAAGCTTTTACACACTACTACTACCTCTTACTAAGATAACTCACTTACTGAATATCTGCTGTTAGTTATTTACTTTTTTACTTTGTCTGGTTCCAGAGATGCTTCCTCACTAGACATCTGTCTACTTATCGCAGAGCCTCTCTCTCAATTCAGTGGCCTACCTGTACTTAAAATATATAATTAAATAAATAAATATACAGTTATCAAATTTCTATATTGCTTGTTTTTATCAATAAATTGTATTATTTTGTTTCTTAAAAATTTGTGTGTTTCAGTTACTTTGATATGAGTTTCCCGCAGCAGAGAAAAGTAAGGTAAATAAAGTAGGAGCCTTACCGAATTATTTATGGCATTGCTGAAGACAAGTCAGATGATTAATTAACCAAAGTTGAATCTCTTCTCATTCTTTCACTATCATCTCACTGTTACCAGAAACACTCTCCAGCGCCACAAGATTTTGAAAACGTTTGGAAACTTCAAACTCTGGGGTTGATGCCCCTGAATAATGTACACTTCTCTTGTGGTTATGTTCAACCCACCTATTTTTAAGTTTCTGATATGGAGTTTATTTTGGGGGGGCACACTAGCTCCCCAATTCTTTACTACAATGCAAACTAGCCACCTCCTCATGTTCAGCAACCGTAAGTTTCAGGTGTTAGATCAGCTTGTATCTCCCACAGATGTAAGATTCCTGGAAATAGACTTTATTGAAGTGATCTTCTAGAAAGTTTAACATCATACAGGGCTTGCGTTGTACTGTCCTCATAATTAAAATTTGTTTGAGCAACAATTAATCTCTTTTACAATTTAATATAATTTTAGTAAACTTTAACAAACTACAGGACCTGTTTAATTAGTAACTGATCCCCATTAAATCTTTTTGTCATCTGATTAAGGTACTCTCACTACTAACTACTTTCTGTCTTATGCTGCTATTTAACTTTAAGTTGCCCACTGAATATGATTTTACTTCTTACTGTTTGCCTTAATACTTTTGTATTACTAAGAAACTCTTCACTGCCTCATATTTTTAACACAATGCAATTGTAAATACTGTGTTTATATGGCCTCCTTTTTAAATGTGTACTCTTTACACAACCCCTCGTTTCTGTGCTAAGCCAAGAAAGAGCACCACAGATGCAATGTTTGCTCTGAGGATGTTGATGGAGAAGTATAGAGAAGGCCAGAAGGAGTTGCATTGCGTCTTTGTGGACTTGGAGAAAGCATATGACAGGGTGACTCGAGAGGAACTATGGTATTGTATGAGGAAGTCGGTAGTGGCAGAGAAGTATGTAAGAGTTCTACAGGATATGTATGAGGGAAGTGTGACAGTGGTGAGGTCTGCGGTATGAGTGACGGATACATTCAAGGTGGAGGTGGGATTACATTAGGGATTGGCTCTGAGCCCTTTCTTATTTGCAATGGTGATGGACAGGTTGACAGACGAAATTATACAGGAGTCCCTGTGGACTATGATGTTTGCTGATGGCATTGTGATCTGTAGTGATAGTAGGGAGTAGTTTGAGGAGACCCTGGAGAGGTGGAGATATGCTCTGGAGAGGAGAGGAATGAAGGTCAGTAGGAACAAGACAGAATACATGTGTGTGAATGAGAGGAAGGTCAGTGGAATGGTGAGGATGCAGGGAGTAGAGTTAGCAAAGGTGAATGTGTTTAAATACTTGATATCAACAGTACAAAGTAATGGGGATTGTGGAAGAGAGGTGAAAAAGAGTGCAGGCAGGGTGGAATGGATGGAGAAGTGTGTCAGGAGTGATTTTTGACAGACAGGTACCAGTAAGAGTAAAAATGTTATATGGGTTGGAGACGGTGGCACTGACCAGAAAGCAGGAGACAGAGCTGGAGGTAGCAGAGTTGAAAATGCTAAGATTTGCATTGGGTGTGACAATGATGGATATGATTAGAAATGAGTACAGTAGAGGGTCAGCTCAAGTTAGACGGTTGGGGGACAAAGTTGGCTGGCCGAGCAACGTTTCAGCCGTGGAATGGCCAAATGGGGGAGGCAGCTTGATGGATAAGGTCTCCAGGACTCTAAAAATATCCAAATCTTATTATGTTATATCATCTACTGTTAAATTCTGCTCCGTACTTCTAAAATTTTTATTTTTATGCTGTATTAAGGATTTGTTCTGTTCTGTGTATTGTATTGTATTGACCCACTTCTTTTGACACCCACTGCACGCCCAACCTACCTGGAAAGGGGTCTCTCTTTGAACTGCCTTTCCCAAGGTTTCTTCCATTTTCCCTACAAGGTTTTTTGGGAGTTTTTCCTTGTCTTCTCAGAGAGTCAAGGCTTGGGGGCTGTCAAGAGACAGGGCCTGTTAAAGCCCATTGTGGCACTTCCTGTGTGATTTTGGGCTATATAAAAATAAACTGTATTTTATTGTATTGTAAAGTCGGAGAGGCGAGATTGCGCTGGTTTGGACATGGGCAGAGGAGAGATGATGAGTATATTGGGAGAAGGATGTTAAGGATAGAGCTGCCTGGAAAAAGGAAAAGAGGAAGGCCTAAGAGGAGGTTTATGGATGTGGTGAGAGAGGACATGCAGGTGGTGGGTGTAAGAGAGCAAAATGCAGAGGACAGAAAGATACAGAAAAAGATAATCCGCTGTGGGAACTCCTAACAGGAACAGTCGAAAGAAGAAGAAAGAAAACATTTCTTTAATGTAAAACAATGACACCTGGATTGTAACATTACCTTTACCAAAAGAATTTTAGGATTTATTTTTTAGTTAACAAATGTAGATTAATATTGTGGGGGAATAGTGAGGGCCTGAAAAGGGTAGCATAGGACACAGGATAAACCCCATGGCAGTTTTTAAAGAAAGAGAAAGAACTATACTGGTGCAAGAACAGATACTGTATTTGTAATTATGGAGAAGCAGGGTCAACAATGCACGTAAGATAATGCAACACCATGGGTCAGATTACATGACTTACAAATTACTCTAAAATAAGTTGATCAACAGCATAATACAGCAAGTCTGAAGCTGATAAAAGAAGGTTATCAAAATTGCTTTTTACTATTTATATTAAAGAACTATGATAATTCATTAAGAACTTAACATATATTTCCAGATTTGAAAATTGACATTGATAAATTATTGATACATCTACACTTAATATATGATAGAAAAAATAGCTGAAATCAAGTGCTTCTTATAGTCGTAAATGAGAATTCAACATTTCTCTACTGACAGTTTTCAACAATCTTCTTTTGCAAAATGCTCCAGTTCCCCCAGATTTAAACTATGTCTTCTCCCAACTGTGGTTTTCATATCTTTCCACAAGTATTCAATGTAATTTCGATCTGGACTAATTGATGGCCACTTGGGAATTGTCTAGTGGTTTGTCTTTAGCTATTCCTGGATGTTCATATCATTGTCTTGATGGAAGACCAATTATTTTAAGAGATCCAACAATTATGGGTTCAATATTGCATTCAAAATCCATTGGTAAATCTCCTGGTTCCATGATGCCATACATAAATTCAAGACACCCAGTTCAATGGGTAGCAAAACAGCCTTAAAATATCAGTGACTTTTCTTCATGTTTGACTGTAGGAATGGAATTATTTTCTTTGATGTTGTTTTTGTTGCTTTCTGTAAGCAAAGAATTGTGCTTTACCACAAATATATACAGTAATTTGGTCTCAGGGGTTGGTGGCAGAATTGGCACTCCAGCTACCATTAAAAAACCTCACACTGGTTCCACTCTAACTGAACTAGCGTGCTGCTGAGGTGTCACCCATTGCATGGCTGCACTCGAGTCCTAATCTGGGATCCTGAGTTGGTCTGATGTGTGGTGGGTGCGGTAATGCACTGTATCAAAACGTGCTCCTAACCTCCTCCTCCTCTCCTATCTTTAGGTCCTTGTCCCACAAGGACTTTGTCTTGTTCTGGTGTGTTTTGGTAAATTCCAGATGGGTTTTCTCATGTTCTCTGTTACCAGTGGGGTCCTCCTCAGTCTACTACTATAGAGCCGTCTTTTGTTAAATTGGAGATGGATGTTGCGAGTTAAGCTGTTGCACCTTGTGTCTAAAGCTCAGCTTGAATCTTATGGCAGTTGATTCTTTCCTGTAATGTTGGTCGATTTTTTTTACTTGCATCCATTTCCAAGAAGATTGGCAACTGTGACGTAAGCCACAGACATCTTGATAGTATTGTGTAAGGTGGACACAATAACATGAAGGTTTTCCTTGTAGACTTACACTTTTCTGTTTCACCTCCTCACACACATGACATGAAACAGCAAAATGAGACAGAACTTTTCTTGATTCACACCGGACAAATATGTGCTTTCGATAATGAAGTCTCCTACAACTCATCACAGTAAACTTTACTTACAAATTAAGACAAAATCACATGCTTGAAACCCAAATATTTCTCACAACTTCTAAAATTGTAAGTGTCCAGTCCAGTGTTAGATAAGGTAAAATTGAGTAATTGTTCCAGTGTTTTTATGTTGATGACTGCAAACAAAAGAACCCCATACCTGAATATCAAAAAAAAAATAATAATTTTAACAGTTTTCTGTAAGAATTTGAGCATTATTTTAACCACAGCTGTACAGTGGAACCTCGGGTCACGACTGTAATTCGTTCCAAAACTGCACTCTGCAGAAAGCAATAGTGGCCACCATTAGTTTTACTGAACCAGCATGGAATTTAGGTGTTATTTTTGACACTAGGGTGTCATTTAAAATACACATTGCAAAACTATCCAAAACATGTTTTTTTGCTGTATCTCTGTTTACGTTGCGTTAACATAGTTTACTTCAAGCTCAAGATGTCCATAATTAAGCAGTGATGTACTGCTTCAATAGCGATGGAAACAAAAGTGAAAATAATTAAGATGGTAGAGTGAGGCAAAAACATGGTTGACGTTGCTCATTTGAGTAACATGAATTGTTCAACCATCAGTGTGATTCTAAAGAACAAGGACAAGATTATGGAACATATTTTTGCTATGTATGCCAGTTCGTTAGACGTAAGCAATTCTATTGCGATCAGCTGACTGAAAACAGGAAACAAAAGAACTTGGTTGTTTGTTGTTAAAATGCACTTTAAATCAATACAAAAATACTGTTTGTAAATAATATGTGGGTCACAGACTTGCACAAGAGAGAAGGTTAGTCCAGATTTCTAAAAAACGATCAGTTTTATTGTCATCTGAAAGTTATCCAAACGGGAGCTGTCTCTTCAGCGCTGTAAGAAACTCTAGCATGCATGTAGTGATGCTGTTGTCTTTTGGTCACTCCCTTTTTAGACTAAAAGAGTAAACAGAAAAGACAGAAAAAGTGAGAAAACAGTAAGCAAACACACGACCAAGTCAGCGGCTGGTTTTAAACGTTTCTTGTATCAATCAACGGGTGACAGACGCGTTATGCATCGAGCCTCTGAACTTGCAGTTTTACCAGTGGCAGAGAAGCAATCCCTACTTGTGTTGACACAGTTTTGGCAGAAAGCACAGTTGGGGGGATGTCAGGGTTTCAAAAATCTCACAGTAAAAATATTAACTTTTAAAGGCTATTTATACTTCAAAATAGATATTTGAATTTTAAAAGCTATTTGTACTGTATGTAAGAGTGGAGGAGAGAGTGGTACGCTAGGTCTGCATAGGCTCGTTCACTACTGGTAAGTGAGTCTACCGTACTGCGATCAGCAGCAACAATGGGAATTAAAAATAACTTTCAGTTGTTTGTTGCTTGTTGTTAATATTTACTAGAAATATAGTATATAACAAAAAATACAAATATGAACTTTTAAAAGCATTTTCTTATGTGCAAAAATGTGTACATGTACATTTTCTTTAGGAGTTGAGGGTTGGCAGTTGTTCTAGGCTAACTTTGCTGGACTTACGAACAAATTGGACTTGCGAATGTACTGTCTGAATGGAACTTACACTGGCTTCCACTTAAGCTTGGGGCTGATTTCAAAATTCTCTTTTTAACTGCTCTCCGACCTATGGAAAAGTCATCTTGGATAAAGGAGCATTGAAAATCATTGGATGGAAAGATTCAATCATCAGATTGGACAACCAAAACAGAGGGTATAGTTGACCAGTTGGCCGAAGTCTCCACTTCTGTGACTTTGTTTTTGATTTTCTCTTTTACAATTTTAATCTTTTCAGTTGTCATCTGGCCATAGTTCATCAATTAATTAATGGACAGATACTGTCTACTTCAATTTATGTTTAATCAAATTTTACCTTGTTCTCTGTGTGTTATAACAAATCTGCATTTGTATGTATACCAGTTCTGTATTTAGTAATTAGTATACTATTTACTTGTATTGTAACTTCAGAATTGTTCACAGTGCTCTGCACCTACTCTCAGTGAAGAGCCCAATACAAAAAATAAGTTGTATTTTAAGTATTGTACAAAAGAATCACAACATCTAAGGTTGCTCTTAGAGTTCACAATAGGCCAGCAGCTATTCACATATTGCACTGAAGGCAACATAAAAGTTACAAATAAAAAGTACAGACAACTAGAAATTCTGACAGAAAAAAATACCATACACAAACATAGTTAGACATCAATAACAAATGCACTGTATCACTCTTAATGGAAATTGTCAAGGTATTTGATCATTCCGTGTTGGATGTCAAACCCATGAAGACACAGATGAATGTAGAGCTTTTACTGTCCTTTATAAAAGAATGGGATTCTTTGAATACATTTGAATTAAAAAAAACTTACTATGGAAGCAGCCTTAAATTAAAGGAAAAGCTGAAAAATTAGATTAGGCCAAACTATTATTGTGTGTTATAAAATAAGGAAAGAAATGAAGATGTCAAAAAGAATTGAGGTTCCAGTGCAAAGTCCCCCATTTATTTCCAGAAAGGTAATACAGGTGATAAACGGCAAAAAAGCAAAATGTGTTCTTCAGTCGCATTAATGTGCCTTTTGGTCACTCTCTTGTCTGACACAATGACATCCTGACATTTCTTTGTCATAGTTATTTTCCAGAATTGAAGTCCTGGCCTGTGATACACTGCAGTCTCCACACCCTCCCCCTTTGTTCCCTTGATATCATGCACTGTAAGGCTTGCAATGATAACTGTAAGTATCCAAGTTTGCTGAGAAGGCCATGGATTTATTTTATGGCAAATTAAATAATATGAGAAGCATTAATGTTAAGCACCTGGTAGTCTCATGGATGTGATTCTCAAACTAGAATACATGTCTTGGGACAAAAGGTTAAAAAGTGTGTAGTGAATAGTGGCAAAATCCTGCACTACAATGGCTGTACTCACAGGACTTCTTCCTAAAACACCCACCCCCAGTTCCTCCAGATTGTGCATTTTAAGCAAAGGGTTTGAGGGAGAGAGCAAAAGATGCTGAACATAACACTTAACAATGAGATAAAATAAAAAGCAAAAATTGCCATTATAAATTCAGGAGCTCTGTAGCAAAAGGTGATTGAAGCTTAATAATTAATTTTGCAAATTGTAATGCATTCTGTGACAGCTGAGACAAACAGATATGCAGATGTACAGTAGACCAACTCTACATGGCTCTACATGTTTGAGAAGTGCTTCTGTTTGCTACGATAACTTTCTGCCATTTTAATATGATAAAACAAGAAACCGAGTTTAGATTTGGACTTCATGCCGATAGCAATTGCTGAACGAAGTCAATCTTATCTTACTTCAGTTTAGTCTAAACTCAGAAACCTATCGGGACAAAAATGGCTCCTGGACCTTCTGCATTTTTCAATAGGGAAAAGTTATCCATATTAACAAACATGACATCATTGTAATCTATCAAAACGGGATTTAAAAAAAAAAGATTTTGCTATAAAACTCAAAAGCTGCCTATAAAGAAAAGGGGTATGAATAATTATTATTTTGTTTTTGTTATCGAGAAATCTTCATACATATAGTTTATATAAAATCAGCGGGGTGTAGTGTCTTTTTCAGTTATTCTAACATAATTAGCAATTACATTTTGCAAAGGTCATGAATAATAATCTATAATAAATATAATCACCTAAAGCTACAATGTGAGTTGTGAGATATATAGGTGGATGAGCTTACGATGTCCTAGATAATAAACTATCTGTTGGGCAGACCACAGTTTGTGAGACTCAAGGTACTAGTTTTCTATTAAAGACGTGAACAATGGAGCACCATAATGAACAGTCCTCTCTCCTTTTCTCTTCACTCTGTAGACCTCAGACTACAAATATGACTCGGAAGTCATGCCATTTGCAGACATTCTCTGATGATGCAGTCATGGGGCACATTGATAAGAGATATGACAGTTTAAACTGGTCTCATAACACAGAGGAACTATATAAGAAGGGGCAGAGCAGGCTCTTTTTTGTTAGAAGACTGTGTGTGGGTAGTGACATACTTCATATCTGTTTCAACTCGGTGATGGTCAGTGCAATTTTCTACACTGTGTTGTGCTGTACTGGGCTGGTAACATTGCTTCAAAAAAGGCAAACCAAATCAACAAGCTTATTAAAAGGGTAGGCTAAGTTATGGGACACATTCTGGACTCCCTGTAGACAGTAGTAAATGAGAGAATTAAAACACAGCTGAGTGCCATAATGAATAATGCTGTACATCCTCTCTCTGACACACTAACACTGAGTACTTTCAGCCAACAAATTATTCAGCCAAAGTGTTTCATAGTAGTAAGGAGTCGATGCCTCTGCCAATCAGATGGGCAGATGTGTGAGAATTTGTCCATTGGCTGATGTTAATTTCTGGTCAGTGATGTGATACCTCCAAAAAGAAAGCATTTTTCACTCACATCAAATGCCAATCAGGAGTTCAAAAAAAGACAAAAGTCCTACTCTAGCTAATGCACAGCATACCAGTTTATAAAGCTTCTACTATATACAGTTGTGCTTGAAAGTTTGTGAACCCTTTAGAATTTTCTATATTTCTGCATAAATATGACCTAAAACATCATCAGATTTTCACTCAAGTCCTAAAAGTAGATAAAGAGAAACCAGTTAAACAAATGAGACAAAAATATTATACTTGGTCATCTATTTATTGAGTAACTAGGGGGCTTTGCCCCCTGCTCGCCAACCCCCGTGTTTGGATTCTTTTTTTCTTTGAATTGTTGTTATTTCATTAGTTTCACTTTTATTTTAGAACTTCTGTAAAAACAATATTTGTAATCTTGCTGAATCTTTTTAATGAGGTCAGTGAGACGTGTGTTTAATGACTTTGTACCATAATTCAGGATAGGTTTCTCTGTTTGGAATTTCAGCACAGACAAAACGATCTACATCATCAGCAGTTAATCATTTTTTTTTACAAAGTAACCAATAAATGCATGTGCAGTAAACACTGTTTTTGAAATTCTCAAGATTCTTTATTTGTCACATGCATAGTTATACAGGACAACACACAGTGAAGTGCATCCTGATCTGCTTATCAAAAACTGTGCAAAGTTAGAAGAATATCAGTTAGATTAACAAAAAGTCATAGATTGAAAGATAACAGTATAGTAGAACATAATAAATAAGTAAAATTATGTGAATAAAGTAGAATTAAGTGTTAAGGTGCAATAGTGTAGTGATTATTGTACAAAACCAAAGTTACACTAGTGCATAGTTAAATGGGGTAGTTTGTTTTTTTTGCACTACTGCGATCTTTACTTTTTTTTTTATATTTTCTAATTTATCTACTTTCATAATCTCTAACCTGCTCTGTATGTGTTTAGCGCCAACCTTTGTAAACGTCTTAAAGAAGTTCTACTTTGTCTTTTACTCATTGTCTTTTTTTTTTATTTTATTAATTTTATTACAATCAAGTTTTTACAAAAAGAAAAATTAAGTTAAGAACAGATCGATCCCCACCCCTGAGAGAGAGAGCAAGCCAAATGGCGTTAAATTTAAGGCTTGTAAACATACCTAAATTAATAAATTCTCTGTGCTTTATGAACTTATTTTAAAATATTACTGATTAGATCCTGCCATGTTTTGAAAAAAGTCTGTACTGAGTATTTGATTTTTTCCAACTTCAAATAATATAACACATTGGTTTCCCACTGACTTAAAAGAGGAGAGTTTGGGTTCTTCCAGTTTATCAGAATAAGTCTGCGTGCCAAAAGTGTAGTGAATGCAATCACAATTTGTTTGTCTTTCTCCACTTTAAGCCCCTCTGGAAGAACTCCTAACACAGCTGTTAATGGGTTAGGAGGGATTGTGAGTCCAAGGCTGTCTGAGAGGTAATTAAAAATTTTTGTCCAGGATAATGTTAATTTGGTGCAGGCCCAGAACATGTGACCCAGTGAGGCTGGGACTAGGTTGCAACGTTCGCAGGTTGGATTATGCCCTGGAAACATTTTGGAGAGTTTTAGTCGAGACAGATGTGCTCGATATATAATTTTAAGTTGTATAATTGTATGCTTTGCGCATATGGAGCTCGAGTGAATTCTCTGTATTGCTACTTTCCACTCCTTTTCTGATATATTAATTGAGAGATCTTTTTTCCAGTGTCCTCTTGGATCTTTGAAAGGGAGGGATTGTAAAATGATTTTATATATTGTAGAGATGGAGTCTAAGTCCTTGAGACTGAGCAATATATTTTCCAGCATGAATGAGGGTGCAAGATGAGGAAAATCTGGAAGGTTTTGTTTAACAAAGTTTCTGATTTGAAAATAGTGAAAGAAATATGTAGCTGGAATGTTAAATTTGGAATGTAATTGTTCATAGGATGCAAAGACGTTGTCTATATAATGATCTCTAAGCAAGTTAATTCCAAATTTTTTCCAGATAATAAAAACCGCATATGTTTGTGAAGGTTGAAAGAGGTGGTTCTCTTGCAGAGGTGCCACAGATAGAAGCTTCTCCGTCTTAAAATGCTTTCTACATTGGTTCCAGATTCTAAGTGAGTGGAGCACAATTGGGTTATTTGTATATTGCCGATAGCGTGTGTTTTTTGGAGCACAGAGCAAGGAATACAAAGAAGCACTGCTAGATTTTACTTCTATTGCTGTCCAAGCCTGTGTATGTTTTTCTATTTGTGTCCAGGTTCTTATCGCCTGTATATTTGCTGCCCAGTAATAAAACTGGAAGTTAGGTAGAGCCATGCCGCCTTCTGCCATTTGTCTTTGTAAGGTCGCTCTTTTGATGCGTGGATGTTTTGAATTCCAAATAAATGAGGTTATTGTTGAATCTAATTGCCTAAAGAATGATTTATTAATGTATATTGGGATGTTTTGAAATTATTCATCTTAACAGTGTTAATTCTTCCAGCTAGTGTGAGATGAAGGGTTGACCATCTATGCAAGTCTTGTTTACTTTTTTTCCATGCAGACGGCAAAATTTTGTTGATATAGAGCTTTATGTTTACTTGTAATGTTTACCCCTAGGTATTTAAACTGTTCTGCAATGATAAAAGGTAGGGTATCTAATTTAATATTATATGCTTGAGAATTCACTGGAAAGAGTACACTTTTATTCAGATTACCATGTCATCTGCATATAATGAGATTTTCTGTTCCAGTCATTCTCTGCTAATCCCCTTTATCTGATCAGTATTTCGACAATGTATTGCCAGTGGTTCAATGGCAATCGTAAACAGCAGCGGTGACAAGGGGCATCCTTGTCTAGTGCCACATTCTAGTTTAAAGTAGTCTGAGCAAATGTTGTTAATGCAAACTGAGGCTTCTGGGTTAGTATACAGTAATTTAATCCATGCACAAATGTTTGGGCCATACCCAAACTTCTCCAATGTAGTAAAAAGGTATTTCCATTCAATCATGTCGAATGCTTTTTCTGCATCCAATGATAATAATATTTCTGGGGTGTTTGATTTAGTTGGTGAGTATATTACATTAAACAGGCTTCGAAGATTTGAAGATAAGTGCCGGCCCCTAATAAATCCAGTTTGGTCTTGTGATATTACCGAGGAGAGCACTTTCTCCATCCTTCTGGCTATGATTTTAGAGAGTATTTTAACGTCGTTATTCAGAAGTGAAATTGGTCTGTATGATGCACATTGTAATAAGTCCTTATTTTGTTTTGGAAAGACAGTGATTAGTGCTTGGCGAAGGTTTGTGGAAGAGATTGGTTATCTCTGGCTTCTGTAAATGTTGCTAATAGGAGGGGAGCTAGCTGAGCGGAGAATTTCTTGTAAAATTCTGCAGGGTAGCCATCAGGGCCTGCTGCTTTCCCGTCTTGGAGTGACTTTATAGCATCTAGTAATTCTGATAATGCCAGAGGTTTATCAAGTTCCTCCACACTAAAGCGTCTATTTGTGGTATCTGTAATGTATCCAGAAATGCATTAGATTGTGTATTGTCTTCTTTAAACTCAGTAGTATATAGGGATTTATAGTAGTCTCTGAAAGTGTGCATTATATTTTTGTGTTCGATGATTTTATCTCCGTTCTGTTAGTGATTACCGAGATTGCGTTGCACTTCTTGCTTGTGAATTTGTTGAGCTAAAAGCTTATTAGCTTTCTCCCCATGTTCATAGTAATGATGTCTGGATTTGTAGATTAGTTGTTCAGTTTCTTTAGTTGTCAAGAGGTTTAATTCTGAATGTAGAGCCTGCCTCCTCCTATGTAGAGTCTCGCTTGGTAGTCTGGCATGTTCTTCATCTATTTTAGTAATTTCGCTTTTATCTCTGCTACTTTCTTGGCCTCGGATTTATTTCTGTGGGAAAGATATGAGATAATCTGTCCTCTTAAGAAGGCCTTAAGAGTTTCCCAGAGTATTCCTGCAGAGATCTCGGGGATGTATTTGTCTCTAGAAAGAATTTGATTTGTTTGGATATAAATTCAGTACAATTCTCGTCAGCTAATAGAAGCGGTTGAGGCCATCTGCGGGTGAGTGTATGGGGCTTAGTAATTTTAGCTCCAAGATCATAGGTGCATGGTCAGAAATAACAATAGCATCGTATTTGCAAGATTTAATCTTAGGCAAGAAGTTATTGTCTATAAAGAAGTAATCAATCCTTGAGTAGCAATGATGTACTGGTGAGTAGAAAGAATATGTTCTTGAATTTGGGTTTAAAACCTCCAGGGTCTGATAAGTTGTGATCAGTTATAAACTTTGTAATTATCTTTGCGGTGTTAGATGCCGTTCCCCCTGTGGAGGAAGTCCTATCTAAAAGTGGATTTAGAACACAATTAAAGTCCCCAGCCATTATAACTTTATGAGTGTTCAGATTGGGAATGGATGCAAATAAATTTTGTATAAATTCCTTATCATCAACATTAGGTGCATAAACATTTATCAAAATCATTTTACAGTTAGATAAGTCTCCCATGACCATTACATATCTCCCTTCAGGATCCAATACTACATCTGATGCTACAAATGGTACTGTTCTATGTATGAGAATTCCCACACCTCTAGTTTTCTTTGTAAAACTAGAATGGAACATTTGGCCAGTCCAGTCTTTTGCAGCCGGAACTGATCCTTGCTTAGTAAGTGGGTTTCCTGTAAAAATACTATTTTAGCATTTAGACCTGTTAGGTGAGAGAGTACTTTCTTTCTCTTTAATTTGTGATTCAGGCCTTTAACATTCCAGCTTACGAAGTTAACTGTCCCATCATGGAGACACTGATTCTGAGTTTTTGATGTCATTTTATAGTCTTAACTGGAAGTGAGACAGCTTCGGTCTTAATTTCCTATTTCCCCTAGAGTTGTTGCCATGCAGCTTATTATTACGTTGGTAGTTATAAAGATTGAGAGGATAGATTAGGTATAGATCAGGCCTGCTCTCTTTCTCTCCCCCCCTTAACCCCCACCCTCCCTTTTTGCCTCCCCAAGTGAGGCTAAAACCCACTTCACACAGTCCCAGTCCTCTGACATACCCAGAGACAGAGCACGTCCAAAGCAAAACAAGCCCCAATGCAGCGGCGCTTTAGGGTTAAAAGATAGAGATATCTCTTACCAATATAGTCTTAAAAGAAAATAAATAATTTTGCACTTAAAATATATATATAGTCTTCAGCAATTTTAGTGCATTAAGATGATACACCTAGATAATAAACCCGGGGGATGGTGTTAAAAATGTGTCCAGAATAAGCATAACAAGTCTTGGATGTGCTTTTTTTTTCAGTTCCACTTGTTCCGGGCTGATAATTACTTTCCTTATTTTCTGAATTTGCATCTCGATTATTCTTTTTTGATCTTTTTTCTCTCCAATGTTTTTGATTCTCTTTTCACCATGCTGCTTTCTTCTTCGCTTAGATGTTGACATTTCATTTATAATGTACTGTCCTTATACGCTTTATATGTGCTGAGAGCCGTGAATCTGTGTGTGCTCAAATCTTTTAGACGACTGAATGTTTTGCTGCCTCTTGGTTTATTTGATATTGATTTTAAGTAGGGCGTGTCTAGCAAGAATCTCATGTTCCTCCTCATTGTGAGACGGTCCTGGGTCAATCACTTGGCACAAAGTCTCATGTTTAAGGTTCCTGGCGAGATGCTCTGTGGCCATCTTGCGGTTTCTTTTAAATGTCTTCCATGATCTTAACGTGAAGATCACGACTCAACGCCCTTGTGTTTCTCTCCAGGATTTTTTTTTTATAATAGAGAGAAACGATCGAATATTACATATTTGTGTGTGGCAAAAGTATGTGAACCTCTAGGATTAGCAGTTAGTTTGAAGGTGAAATTAAGTATTTTCAATGAATGGGATGACAATCAGGTGTGAGTGGGCACATTGTGTTATTTAAAGAACAGGGAATCTATCAAAGTCTGCTCTTCACAAAACATGTTTGTGGAAGTGTATCATGGCACGAACAAAGGAGATTTCTGAGATCCTCACAGAAAGAGTTGTTGATGCTCATCAGGCTGGAAAAGGTTAGAAAACCATCTCTAAAAAGCTTGGACTCCACCAATCCAGAGTTAGACAGATTGTGTACAAATGGAGGAAATTCAAGACCGTTGTTACCCTCCCCAGGAGTGGTCAACCAACAAAGATCACTCCAAGAGCAAGGCGTGTAATAGTCGGCGAGGTCACAAAGGACCCCAGGGTAACTTCTAAGCAACTGAAGGCCTGAGTCATGAGTCCACCATCAGGAGAACACTGAACAACAATGGTGTGCATGGCAGAGTTGCAAGGAGACAGCCACTACTCTCTAAGAAAAACATTCCTGCTCATCTGTAGTTTGCTAAAGATCACGTGGACAAACTAGAAGGCTATTGGAAGAATGTTTTGTGGACTAATGAGACCAAAATAGAACTTTTTGGTTTAAATGAAAAGTGTTATGTTTGGAGAAAGGAAAACACTGCCTTCCAGCATAAGAACCTTATCCCATCTGTGAAACATGGTGGTGGTGGTATCATGGTTTGGGCCTGTTTTGCTGCATCTGGGCCAGGGGCCTCATGTATAACGCCGTGCGTAGAACTCGCACTATAACATGGCGTAAGCACAAAAGCTGAAATGTGTTTACGCACAGAAAAATCCAGATGCAGGAATCAGTGCGTACTCCAACTTCCACGTTCTTCCGCTACATAAATCCCGATCAGTGTGAAAACTAACGCTCATGCACGCGCATTATGTAACGCCCCAAATCCTCCCAGAATTACGCCTATTTGAATATGCAAATCAATATAAATCGCCCTTAAGCGCAGCCCTCTGTGAAAAGACAATGGGAAAAGCACGGGGGAAAATATAAGAATTTCAGCGAATACCAAGTGGAGGCAAATGAAAAACATACTATTTGTTCAAATAAACCGTGGTATAATCAACAAAAGGAAGTTGATCGAGTGACATAGCGTGTTGGAGAAACTTGAAAGCTCACATTCACAAATCGCACAGTGCAGGAAATAAAAATGAAGTCACATATCAAAGTCGCTGTGAAAAGCCGAGTTGTAAGCCCACTGTCTGAGTGTCATATGAAAGCTTATTAGGGTACAGAGAAAAAAGGCACACAGTGAGGAAAAAGCACGAAATGTCAACTTCAATCTCGACATTTCCACTTTAATCACGTAGTTTATTTTGTCATTAAAGTAGAACATCATAAACTTCATCTTAAAATCGTTTAATTAACCAGTTTCTCAAATCACATCCTAATTAAAGTAGCACGTTAAATGCTTTGTTTTGTATTTGATCTTCTATGTGCTCTATGTGTGTGAATCACTACTTGCTTTTTAAACCGGCTCTCTTCCTCCAACTGGACACAGAATCAATTACATTTGTGATATTACAGCTCTCTGAATAACTAAAATACTGAGATGTATACGTGATGTAATTTTCATGATGATAGGAGTTAAAGCACGTTATTAAACATGTGTTTCACTTCGATGAAATAATTTATTGCAGCAGTACAATCAGGGGCGGCTCTAGGCTTGTGGTGGCACTGGGCAGAGGAAGAATCGGTGGCTCCTTCGCCTGCCCGTCAGCATAGCCGCCTCGTGCTCATGACACAAGCATTTAACTTTTGCCGAAGTTTGTCGCTGTGTTTTTAGCTGTGTTGTTATTTTCTCTTTCTGTTTTATATTCAATATATATTGGCGTAGCCGTCACTGCAGTCAGTGCTTTTCTTTCCCCAAGTAACCGATCGCCATACAATCAGCTCTGTAATAGACGTTATTCTTCAAAACGTTTAAAGAACATTGAAATATCTTCGTAGTACATGTTTAATTATTCTATCCTTAACGACACTCCCAGTGAAGAATATAGATTATTTAAATGAAGTTAAAGTTTTATCTATATAATTTAATCAACATATTTTGCTGAATTTCACCTTATAAATGATATCGTTTCTGTTTCTGTACCGCGAGGTCCGTACAGGAAAGGCTTTAAAACATTTTGCAGTGTCTGAGACAGCGTGTCCTTGAAGCTGTATACCGATAATTCCCTTTTCGATCAGCTGCTGCTGTGATTCACACTCAGATACAGTGATATAAATACTCCGAGTGGTGCAGTGAGAGAAATATTGAAAAAAAAAATCCGCTGTGGCAACTCCTAACAAGAGGAGCTGAAAGAAGAAGAAGAAGAAGAAGTGAGAGTAACAACGCTAAAGCAGTTATGGTATTTGAAATACTATGGCTATTCCCTGGACCATTATATTGTTACAAGTTAATTACAATCAGATGCATTACACTAATAAACAATATGCGGTTAGTTTCGGTGTATTTATAAAGCCGCGTCAGGAAAATAAGGTGTAACCACACAGGAACAGTAGCACTGCTTTGACGCTGGGTGCCGCCAGTCTGCAAAACCGAGCGGAGAACTTGCGTACGACAAGGCATGAGGTACCGTGGAAAAGTGCGTGGAATTACACCAAGTGTAGGTTTTATACTTCGCGATTTGAACGTGGAAAAGTTCTTATGCAACGTTTCTGTGCGTACGCACCGTTTATACATGAGGCCCCAGGTTGGCTTGCCTTCATTGATGGAACAATGAATTCTGAATTACCTGTATATCAGAGAATTCTAAAGGAAAGTGCAAGGACATCTGTTCATTAACTGAATCTCAAGAGAAGGTGGGTCATGCAGCAAGACAACAACCCTAAGCACACAAGTCGTTCTACCAAAGAATAGTTAAAGAAGAATAAAGTTAATGTTTTGGAATGGCAAAGTCAAAGTCCTGACCTTAATCCAATCGAAATGTTGTGGAAGGACCTGAAGCGAGCAGTTAAAGTGAGGAAACCCACCAACATCCCAGAGTTGAAGCTGTTCTGTATGGAGGAATGGGCTAAAATTCATCCAAGCCTGTGTGCAGGAATGATCAAAAGTTACCAGAAATGTTTAGTTGCAGTTATTGCTGCACAGGGTGGTCACACCAGATACTGAAAACAAAGGTTTACATACTTTTGCCACTCACAAATATGTAATATTCAATCATTTTCCTTAATAAATAAATCCATCCATCCATCCATTTTCTAACCTGCTGAATCCAATACAGGGTCACGGGGTCTGCTGGAGCCAATCCCAGCCAACACAGGGCACAAGGCAGGAACCAATCCTGGGCAGGTGCCAACCCACTGCAGGACACACACAAACACACCCACACACCAAGCACACACTAGGGCCAATTTAGAATCGCATCCACCTAACCTGCATGTCTTTGGATTGTGGGAGGAAACCGCCCCACATGCAAACTCCACAGGAGGACCCGGGAATGTAATATTCAGCAGCGCTCATTTTCCTTAATAAATAAATGACCAAGTATAATATTTTTGTCTCATTTGTTTAAAATACATGTCCCAGTGTTTCTTCCATTCCTGGAAACATTGTACTAATCTTTTGTTATCCTGTCTAGAGCCTCTTGAGATTCTTTTTCTGGATTCTTTCCACGGTAGCAAATTGTATTCTTCTTTTTGTTTCAGAAACAAAAAATAGTCAAGCAGAGTGAGATCTGGGTCCTCATGCATAACAGAGTGTATAGAATTCACAGTAAAATATGGCATACGGACAAAACTGGTAATACACGTACGCACAAAAAATTCCAGATGCATAAATTTGTGCATAGACCAACTTCCACATTCTTCCGCTACATTAATTCCCGTCAACGTGAAATGTAACACATGTACAGGCTTCTGCCACCCCACCCTGTCTCCTCCCAGAATTCCGCCTCTTTGAATATGTAAATCAATATAAATAGCCCTTAAGTTCAGTGTTCTGTGAAAAGATAATAACAAAAGCATGGGGTAAATAGAAGAATTTCATTGAATACCAAGTGGAGGCCAGGAAAAATGTACAATTTGTTAGTTTTAGCACTGGTATAAACAACAAAAGGGAGTTTATCGAGTGACATGAGTGTCGGAGACACTCGAAAGTTAAAGTTCAGAAAGTCGCACAGTGCCCAAAATAAAAAAGAAGTGGTCAGATACCACTTCCACTTTAATCACGTTGTTTATTTTGTCATTAAAGTAGAACATCATAAACTTCATCTTAAAATTATTTAAGTTACTAGTTTCTCAAATCCCATCGTAACTAAAGAAGCACATTTAATGTTTTGTATTGTATGTATTTTTCTTTGTGCTCTATGTGTGTGAATCACTATGTGCTCTTTAAATGAGCTTTCTCTTATGCTGACAGGACACAGAATACATTACATTCATGATATTACAGCTCTCTGAACAATTTAACTATTAAGATGTATACTTGATATAATTTTCATCATGAAATGATTTAAGGCATATATTAAACATGGGAGCACGGTGGCACAGTGGTAGCGACCTGCTGGCATCCAGAGATTATTCATGCTTCCTGCAAGACGTTTGCAGCGCCGTGCGCAACCCTCAATGAAATAATTTATTTCAGCAGTACTGTATCTTTCAAATATACTAACCCCCAATTCCTGTCCTTCCTTTTCTTCTCTATGTAATCAATCGAAACACAATACGTTTTTTAATAAATGTAAAACCTTCTCTAAATGTAGAACTCTGATTCTTCTAAACTTTTAAGGAATATTGAAACATCCAGTTTCGTCCCAGTCCCTGCAAGTGTACAGCGTGAGGCAGGACTAATCCCTGAACTGGCAGCCAGTTCATTGCTACCGCTGTCCACTGTGTTCACACATTTAATTATTAACAGTATACATTATTTAAATTAAGTTAAAAATTCATCTGTATAATGTAATATGCATGCTTTACTGAATTTCAACTTAAAAATGATATCAAGAGCTCCAAGAAGATAGCTCTTGGAAATCTAAATAGACTTAGGAGCCAGTCATCATTATATGTAAATACACACTTTCTTCTATTGAATTGAATTGAATTCTTTTACTGTGATTGTATGGTAAAATGAAATACAATATGTAAATCCTACATAAACATTTTCCTATTAAATGATAAAATAACAGTGATAATAATAATAATATGATAAAAACAATGGAAAATATGCAATACGAAAGCTTAAGTGGCTCAGGTTGTGCAATATTACAACTGTAGTGCAAGTTTACAGTGAAGAAATTGTACTTATAAATACAAATAGTTCTGCCAGGAGCACTTGATGGACTGAATGAGTGTTTTTATAGCTCTTGGGATGAAACTGTTTCTGAACCATGAGGTCCTGTCAGGAAAGATTCTGAAGCATTTGTTGTATGGAAGCTGTTCAAATAGACTGTGCACATGGCTAAGGCAGCGTGTACTCGATGCTGTATCCTGATAATATTTTTTCCGATCACCTGCTGTACAGTTGAGATTCCACCCTTAGATACAGTGTTAAAGTACTTTGAGTGATTCACTGTGAGTAACAATGCTAAAGCAGCTATGGTATTTGGAATAGTTTGGCTATTCTGTGCACCATTATGTTGTTACAGGTTGGTTGCAATCAGATGCATTAAATTAATAAACAATATGCAGTTAATTCACTATGAGAAGAAGACAAGGAGGTGCAGGCAGTGTGATGCTCTGGGCAATGTTCTGCTGGGAAACCTTTGTTCTGTCATTCATGTGGATTTTTCTTTGACACCTACCATTGTCACACATGTGCGAATAGGAGTCAACCAAAGGGCTTGAATAATGTTAATTTCACGTCCGACCAGGGGGTGGAGGGGTGCACCAACTGTGTCTCTGGATTCCTTGCAGACCATTCTTGGGAAATCCCACAGGGTTCAGGCGCCTTGGATGACATCACTGCCATTTCGGGCCCGCCTTTAATGACGTCACTTTCTGGTCCCGGGCCTGATGACGTCACTTCCGGTCCCGTCTCTGATGACTTCATTACCTTCACTGACCTTTAAAGCCACCATTTTGTTTGTATTCATCAGTTCTGTTTTGGACTCGGTCAAGTAAACAATGTTCTGTTCTACTAAGCCTTTTTGCAGCCAGAGGACATTTTATGGGTGGCTGCCCCAAACCTTTACGAACGTCTAAGTGTCGTTCTTATCACACCACCTATCTAAAGACTGTTGCAGACCACATACACCCCTTGACAGTCACCTCTTTAAACAGAATGATGTACACTTCCACAATACAAAAATTGTTATAAATGGTTTGAGTAACATGACATATTTCAAGGTGTTGACCTGGCCTCTAGATTCCCTAGATCTCAATCCGATCAAGCATCCATGAGGTGTTCTGGAAAAACAGACAGTCTGATCCATTTAGGCCCCACCTCGCAACTTACAAGACTTAAAAAATCTGCTGCTAACATCTTGGTTCTATATACCACAGGAGACCTCCGGAAGTCTTTTGGAGCCAATATTTTGTTGGTGGTTCCCCAACATTACACAGGCACTTCACGCAGCCCTATTAAGGCTGGAGAAAACAAGCAAACCTCTGCAGTTTGTTAAATGGGCTTTGTGTGCCTTTCTTAACTTATTGTGTTCTTGTATTTTTTCTTTTGCTCTGATTTTAACTATTCTTTCAGATTCTATATTGGGACTTGTTTTCTACTGGATTGCCTATTTAAGGCAACTCATTATATGCCTTTTATGCTTCTCCATACCCTCTTTCATTCAGTTCATAACCACTGACATCTATTTATCAACATCCTTATCAATTATCCTTTAGTTCTAAAACATTGTCTGTGTTGACATGGCTCGGCCACTGCAAAACATAGACCTGGATTTCTTTTGCAGCTATTCCACTGTACACATCAAGATCTCCTTCAAGGCCTATGTTTAGTACGTTGTATAATCCATTCTTGCATTTTGCCTTGAGAATTGTCGCAGTGCTCTGCACTTGCACATGACGAGGAGTGCTGTGTATGAACAAAATAGTTTGTACTATTGTAATTCGGAGGTGGCAATGATAGATTTGCCATCTACTTCTGCGATGTGGACTACTTGTGCTCTGTTTTGATTATTGTATTTACTCCATTTTTGACACCCTTTGCACATTTAACCTACCTGGAATGGGGTGTCTCTCTGAATTGCCTTTCCCAAGATTTTTTGTTTTTTTCTCTACAAGGTTTTTTTTTTGAGGAGTGTTTTCTTGGCTTCTTAGAGAGTCAAGGCTAGGGGGCATTAAAATAACAAGAGTTGGTAAAGCCTGTTGAGGCATTCTTTGTGTGATTTTGGGCAGTATAAGAAGTTGTTGTTTATCTACTCTTCATATACATCACACTGTAGCCAGGTATAACATATCCCTCTTAATGGGTTTGGCAACCATTAAGAGGATCTCTTTTTGGGGTAAATTGTGTCCTGTGCTATAGGAAACCTCATGAGCATTAGAGAGCAGTATACTGTATATTAATTGAAGAGAATGACCAAACCTATTATTCAAGACAGTGATCATTACATTTGTATTTACACTAGTGTGTGTTAGAGCAATCAATTTTAAAATGTTTATTTGGACTTTTTATTTTTAATTGTCTAATTTCTTTGTATATACTTTTTCATAGTTTTGATTTTAATCTTTTCTGAGCATGAATGTATATTCTTTATTTTTATTCTCTCCTTCCAGTACCATGGTGCTTTGTCTAGGTTGGCACTCACTTCTGACCAAATAGTGTTAGGTGATACAAGCTCTCGAAGGCTCTACAATAAGTCTCCTGACTTTTGTCTCACTTTACTTCAGTCCAATGTTGAACCACATTCTGTTTTTTTCTTTAGTTCCCTGTTTCACCTAAAGAAATAGGCAAACCAGTTGCTTGTCTATATGGGCAAAGTAATTGTGCCGCCTGTAAATGCCATTGCTGTTTGTAATGAGTTAAAGTAAAAAAATGATTCAATGTTAGAACATAATTGTCTGTCTACAGCTTTCTGAGTCAAACAAGTACAATTTAAAAAAATAATATCTTCCAAAAAAAAAACTGATGAAAAACACGAAAACAAAAATATCTGATTGAAAGATGTAAACAAATAAAAACTGTAAACATCTAATAATAATAGTAATAACACTATAGTACTGAACCAGGCCAAGGTGAGCATACAGCTAGCAATAAAACTGAAAACAAAGTCTTAAGTGAAGGAAATAAAAACACTTGGATTCACTTGGCTTGCAAGTGTGTTCAATACACACATTATGCACACTACACTACAACCAGTGTCAGAGCTTGGTCCGCATTGCTGTCAGTAAGTTGAACCCATTTCCAGTGAGAGTTGGACTCCGCCAGGGCTGCCCTTTGTCACTGATTCTGTTCATAACTTTTATGAACAGAATTTCTAGGCACAGCCAGGGTGTTGACGGGGCCCGGTTTGGTGGACTCAAGATTGGGTCACTGCTTTTTGCAGATGATGTCCTGTTTCCTTCATCAGACCATGATCTTCAGCTCTCTCTGAATCAGTTCGCAGCTGTGTGTGAAGTGGCTGGGATGGGAATCAGCACCTCCAAATCTGAGACCATGGTCTTCAGCCGGAAAAGGGTGGAGTGCCCTCTCAGGGTTGGAGACGAGATCCTGCCCCATGTGGAGGAGTTCAAGTATCTCGGGGTCTTGTTCACGAGTGAGGGAAGAATGGATTGTGAGATCGACAGGCGGATTGTTGCGGCATCTGCAGTGATGCGGGCTCTGCATCGGTCTGTCGTGGTAAAAAAGGAGTAGAGCCGTAAGGCAAAGCTCTCTATTTAACAGTCGATCTACGATCCTACCCTCACCTATGGTCATGAGCTAAGGGTAGTGACCGAAAGAACGAGATCATGAATACAAGTGGCTGAAATGAGTTTCCTCCGCAGGGTGTCTGGGCTTTCCCTTAAAGATAGGGTGAGAACCTCAGTCATCTGGGAGGGGCTCAGAGTAGTGCCATTGCTCCTCCGCATCCGAATCAGATGAGGTGGCTCGGATCAGGATGCCTCCTGGATGCCATATTTAAACTGGTGGTGTGTTATCATTGGTATCAGCATTTTAAATTAAAAAATAAATTCTACAATCATCTACATTATATTGGATTCTTCAGCTATTCAGGGAAAGTACTTTTACGTAGCTAGGAATTTTGCTTTGTTTCTTTAATCATGAATTTTGCCTTCATTTTGACTTTAGCTCGTTTCCTGACTATTATTTTGGTGTGCCCCAAATTTACATCTGAATACCTTCATCCATGTTTCTTTTACTTTTAACCCCTTTAATGGGAAGTGTGTCTTTAGATCTGTGCTCTGCATGGTTCTGCCGTCTAGTGTAATTTTTTTTAAACTCGGTGGTCAGAGATAGTGGCAGAGGTAGGGACATTGTTTGCTTGGGTGAAAGTTTTATGGTAGTTTTGAGACAAAAGAACCCCTAGCAGTACTTTTTCTTTCACTTACCCTCAGTCTCATTTCTAAGGGAAAAGGATTTAGTTTTAATGTTTATTTTTAGTGGACGGATGTCTTTCTTTTAGCAGTGTACCTTCGCAGCTTTTATTGTGTGCAAAGTTACAAGCGTGTTTTGAACATTCTTATTTTGTGAGTGGTAAATCAGTTAGTAGTTTTGTCCATGCTTTGGTGGTTAATAAGTTTCTTTTTTGAGATTTGTTCCTTCTGTGTAGCAGTTAGACATGTGTTATATGATAATGAAGGATATAGTGACACTGGACAAGTTTCTCCAAAGATGTATAAAATCAAGCATTTCTTTGACCATTGCATTTGAAAATTTTCTGGAACTTACATTCCAGAAGGAGATCTTTCAATCGTTGAAAGTTTACTGCAATGGAAAGGCCGTCTAGGGTAGACGGTATAAATTAAATAAAAAGGTAAAAAAGATCATGTCTTAGGATGGAATCCTATAAGCTTTGTGAGGTAAAAAACATATATGTGTGGAATATGATGATGTACACAGGAAAAGATACAGAACTTGTATACAAAGCAGGAAAGGTTGAATGCATAATTTTACAAAACCATCACAGATTGTGCTAACACTTGTGGAAGCTACTGAATCAGGGTTATCTGATAGGACTAGACAATCACTACAGCAGTCCCAAGCTGTATGAATTTTTGAATTTGATGGAAACTGATACGGTAGGAATAGGAAGATCAAACAGAAAGGACCTGTAAAAATCTGTGATGACAAAAAATTGAAATCAGTAGAAGATGCTGCTGCATTCAGAAATAAGTTGATGGCTTTGAAGTGGAAGGACAAGAGTGATTTTTGCATGCTGAGCAGACATCTCATAAGAGATATGTAGTGTTTTTGTCACACAAGCAGAGGAGGGAAATTATATACTGCTGCAGAGACTGCAATGTTCCACTCTGCACTGCTCTGTGCTTCTGTGCATATGTTATAATAAGTTTGTTATAATATTAAGAACTAGCAAAATACCCGCGCTTCGCAGCGGCGAAGTACTGTCCTAAAATTTTTATTAAGAAGAAAATTAAACCTTTTTAAACTGAGGGAAAATACACCAATAATTATTTGTTAAGGATCTCTTTGGATACCACATTGTGAGTTCGGCCCTCCGGTTGTAATATGACCAAGCTGTGCGCTGAGCTTACTCTTGAGCATGCAACCTCCAGTTGGCCAAGTGAACAGTAATCTTGTTTCAAATCTCACAGCTTGGATTGCTGCTGTCATAATCGGTTTGAGTTTCATGGTTTGTTTCAATTATGATAGTATTTGTAGGACTTGTGTTGAAGAGACATTTGGCATCTGTCAAGCGTTGTAAGTATACAACCGGCTTCATCGATAACTTCACATCCAGCTTTTAAGAGTTTAAACATTCATAAACATCAAAGTGTCCACTACTGAAATTGTCACCTGTGAATCTAAGATGTTTAAGAGGCATTGGCGGTTGTCGAAAGATGTAAAATATTTGGCCATTTCAGTACACTTGAAAGCGACAACCGAACAATTCAGTGGCAGCCATCAACTCACATGCAGATCCATAGGTGAAGGGCTTAAGCATTTCACTCTTATAGTGCTCATGTGTAGTATAATTATCTCCTGTACCGTCATCAGTCCACACCTTGAACCTGTCCCAGTCATTCAATACATAAGACACAATATTCCTCCGAAATATCAAGAGTAAGCCTGATATGGCCGTGCAATATGTAACACAGAGAATGGAAAAGGTAGGTGCCATCTCTGGGCATGGAAACCACTCGGTAAGTGACAGTTCTTTGATCGATGGTGATCACCTCGTTAGACATGTTAATGGGGGTACGGTTGGAATGATAAAGGAAATGGGTACCTGAACAATGTAAAGTAAGTCTAAAATACCTACACAATAACTACAATCGTAATAAATGAACAATAAAACAGCGGAGAAGCTGTGGATTAAATAAAAATGCCGTAGTTATCAGCAGGGAGATGTGAATCCCGTGGCGAAGCAAGGAAGGGAATATAGAGACAGGAGCGACGGATGGCCTTATATAGGCAGGCAGCCAACAACGTGGGAGGCGTTGGGATGGGGGACCCAACGCCGCCTCACACGGTGACCAAGCTGCAGGCTATGGACGTATATATGTTAGTAAGTAGGATTCAGTTAGCGTTGGGAACCCGCGTACCAAATTTCTTGAAGATGGGCCCTTAAGTAACAAAGACAGTTGAAAAGTTCAATATGGCGGCTGACAGTGGCATCATACCACCGAAATAAGTACGTACATTGGTTTCGGTTAGCTCAGGGAAGCCGCCTACCAAATTTCGTGAAGATGGGGCCATCAATAAGAAAGTTCAACATGGCGGACGTTGTCGACCGTTATGACAGTTACGCGTAGAATTTCGAAATGAAACCTGCTTAACTTTTGTACGTAAGCTGTAAGGAATGAGCCTGCCAAATTTCAGCCTTCTACCTACATGGGAAGTTGGAGAATTAGTGACGTTGGAAAGTTCAATATGGCGGCTGACAGTGGCATCATACCACCGAAATAAGTACGTACATTGGTTTCGGTTAGCGCAGGGAAGCCGCCTACCAAATTTTGTGAAGATGGGGTCAGCCTTCTACCTATACGGGAAGTTGGAGAATTAGTGACGTTGGAAAGTTCAATATGGCGGCCGACAGTGGTGTCATACCATCGAAATAAGTACGTACATCGGTTTCGGTTAGCGCAAGGAAGCCACCTACCAAATTTCGTGAAGATGGGGCCATAAATAAGAAAGTTCAACATGGTGGACGTTGTCGACCATTATCGACCGTTATGACCGTTATGACCGTTATGTGTAGAATTTCAAAATGAAACCTGCTTAAATTTTGTAAGTAAGCTGTAAGGAATAAGCTTGCCAAATTTCAGCCTTCTACCTACATGGGAAGTTGGAGAATTAGTGATGAGTGAGTGAGGGCTTTGCCTTTTATTAGTATAGATTGGGTCACTGCATCTGTTTTAGATCTTTTTATATGTATTTTTTAATCTTTTTCTGTGTAACATGCCATGAAGAGCTGAGCCAGATTTAGCATAGAGTGTCAGCATTCAGAATTGCTGGGCCAAGCAAAGCATAAAGACAGACAGGGACAGCTGGAAAGCTGTGTTGTAAGTCCTAAAAAGGATTAAGTGTCATTTGAACCTACTGTTTGATGTTCAGCACGGAATTGTTTGCCTTGTTTGGAATTGTAATGGGAGCCTGATCGTGTAGAAAACAATATAAAAAAAGATGGAGCCTGTGTGGATGAAAGAGATTGGTCCAAAATCCACCTCCGTTGTGACAAAAAAGCAGTTTCTACACGACTGAGTCCCCAAGAGAAATCCTTGGTGAAATGAAGCTTGCCTGTTTCTCCTGTCTGTACAGCAACATAAGCCACATTAAACAAGCTAAGTATATTCTGCCTTTTCTGTGACTTTGTCGCCGCCTATCACTGAAAAGAGGGATATCGCCGTTATTATTTATAATTATTTAAATATAGGTTTATTAAAACGCCGCAATATAAAAGAACATATTTCCAAGGAGCTAACACTCCCATCGGAATCAGCATACCACACGCAACTGGAGTACTAAGTGAAAAATGGAAAATTTGCACATATTGTAAATAAATCTACAAAAAAAGCATGAAATTAGCTTATTGTTGGTAACAAAAAATTGTTTCAATGATTTTGTTTGTAGTTTAAAAATGTTTTTCTTCCAACAATTTAACTTGCATGTAAATTAAATAATATTCTAGTACAATTCAACCATTTCTATTGATAGATAAAAAAAACCCCACTAGGGGAGCGACTACTGAAAAAAGGGCCCCAATTAAAGGGGTTAATACTTAGGTACCTGAGTTAGAACATTAGAACAATCTAGACGAGAACAGGCCATTCAGCACAACAAAGCTCACCAGACCTATACACTTATTTATTCCAAAAAAACATCAGGCAAGTTGAGTTTTGAAAGTCGCTGAAGTCTGATTGTCTGTCACACCACTTGGTAGCTTATTCCAAGTGTCTATTTTCTTTGTGCAAAGAAAATCTTCCTAATGTTTGTGTGAAATTTACCCTTAACAAGTTTCCAGCTGTGTCCTGTGTTCTTAATGAACTAATTTTAAAATAACAGTCTTAATCAACTGTACTAATTTGTTTCATAATTTTAAACACTCTAATCATGTCACCTCTTAAACTTTGTTTGCATAAACTGTATAGGCTCAGCTCTTTTAATCTTTCTTAATAATTCAACCCCTATAGCCCTGGAATCTCTTCTCTGGACATTTTCTAGTGCTGCTATGTCTTTTTTGTAGCCTGGAGACCAAAACTGCACACAGCACTCCAGACTCTTGCACACCAAGTATTTATTGCCTCAATCACAGCCGCAAGTACAATTAAGCACAAGATAGCACCCAGCAACTCTTTGTCTTCTCTCTGTTTCTCACAAATCACTGCCTCCTCCACTCCTCCTTGCAGGCATTATCCACCTTTCTTCTAACTTGACTTGTCCATGTAAGGCAGCCAGCTCCTTTTACCTAATCTCTGGGAGTCATTCCGATGGCATGATGTTGCAGCTCTGAGGAACTTCCCGGTTAGGTTGGATCCCTGTGAAGTAGGGACTCCCAATTCCTGCAGCTCCTCCTGAAGGCCCCCATGGGACCCAACAAGGTTGTCCCACGGGACTACAATACCCAGCAAGCCTTGTGGGCACCTATGCGGGGATCCAATCCTGGGCTCGCTGCCATCTACACTGCTGAAAAAACATTACTTTAACATGGCTTTCTCCTAACTTCACTTTAACTTAATACTGATACTCTGTATGTTCAATTCATCATAATAACTATTCATAGTGGCTCTAAAATCCGTACTGACCCCTACTCTCTCTTCTGTTTCTTTTTCCGGTTTCTTTGTGGTGGCGGCCTGTGCCACCACCACCTACTGAAAGCATCATGATGCTCCAACATTGATGGACTGAAAGCCAGAAGTCTACATGACCATCATCATCAAGTCCTTCCATGAGAACCCTAAATACAAAGAAGACTGTTTCATTTATGTTAGGTAGATTGCCCAGAGGGGACTGGGCGGTCTCTTGGTTTGGAATCCCTGCAGATTTTATTTTTTTTTCTCCAGCTGTCTGGGGTTTTTTTTGTTTTTTCTGTCCACCCTGGCCATCGGACCTTACTTATTCTATGTTAATTAATGTTGACTTATTTTTATTTTTTGTTATGTCTTCTATTTTTCTATTCTTCATTTTGTAAAGCACTTTGAGCTACATTTTTTGTATGAAAATGTGCTATATAAATAAATGTTGTTGTTTTTGTTGTAGTGTCCTTGGGGAGACAAAGCCCTATGTGTGCCGCTGGGTTACAGGTGAGGGGACAATGTCTTTCATGGCTCCCCTGGGTACAGGGCAGGAAACAGGCAGCCCTAAATATGGAGCTAGTCATACTGACATATACACCTAAACTGCTGATTGTTAGGCACATTGCAGCCACTGGGTTATGAGCATATGAGGCTTGTTTACCTCACTGAACCCACCAGCACTACTGCCAATGAAGGAATGCAAAGATCTGTGTAAGAATCTTTACCCAGTTTCTAACCATGCTCACTTCTCCAAGCATTCGCTTAATTTTATTTCCATTGTTTATTTGCACTTGTATCTGACTTTTGTGGGGAAGAAGGAAGCACAAGTTGAAATTAAAATACCATTGCTCAGTAAACTAACATAAAGAGAACGTGCAGCAGACTGCATCCAGGTATGATAATTGGACCCATGATGTCCGAACTATGAAACTGCATACTACAATGCTTACACTAACTTACACTTAGCAAACTTACACTAAAATCAGCACTTACAAATCAATGTAGCATCAAGTCCTTCATCAAATGCGTCATTCTCATTACAGTCAAAACTGTGATCAGAATCTGAATCAAATTTTGTGTGTAACAGTGTGTAAAAATGCACTATTGCAGAAGCCATTAACTTCCTGTCTTTTACCCACAGCTGTAACATGTCATATTAATGACCAATCGTAGATAACAATATATGATTAGAATGGCTTGATTTTCAGCTATCCAGTGTTAATGCGCCCTTCACTGTATGTGGCATAAGGCAGGTAGGTCTTTGATAAAAGCAGATTCACTAAGCTGTGATACGCTGTTTGCCTCAGGGTATATGTGCATATATCATAAATCATACATTTTCATGTTGTCTGCTCTCTTTCATTAATATCTGAAAGAAGACATCCTTGGGTAGGTAAAAATACCATTATTGTTTTTGAATGACTTGTTGGTTTACTGCAATATACATAAACAACTTTTAATTATGGCTGTGTCCTGCCAATTGAACATTTCATGCATAAGTGGCTACCAGGCAAATTTACACCCTTACCAATTTGCACATAGAGGTGGTTGGAGGATGCCACAGCAACACTTCTGAGTTTATTGTATGAGGACTTGAAAGAACCAAAAAAAAAACACGTAAGATTTCTACTTATAGATTTCCTGTCAACTTTTAATAGAATTTAACCCTACATTTTAGTTGACAAACTGATTGATAAATTCTGTTTGGACCCTAACTTGGTGGGGTGGATTTTGCTGGACTTTTTAACTAACAACACAAAGAGTGTGTGTTAATGGCTGTTTTTCTGCTAGACCTAACAGATCCATGGGGACACCTCAAAGCTGTGGTCTGTCTCCTGTTTATCTTATATATAAATGACTACAGGAGTTCACAGAAGAACAGACATAACCATAAATTTGCTGATGGCTCTGTCATTGTCAGTCTGCTACAAGATAAGGAGGACAGACATGGACCGATTGCTGATGAATTTGTACAATGGTGTGATGGTTCATTTTTACAGCTAAATATCTGTAAGGCAAATGATACAATTGTAGTTTTTAAATGCTCCCTTTCTCCCACTATCTCAACATACTGAGATATATATAAAAAAGAGATAGTTGATGTGAAGGAGTAGTATAAATATCGTCAATCACTGATAACAAGTTAAACTTTCATCTTAACACAGAACAAATTTGTAAGAAGGGGCAGATACGGTTATTCTTTCTTAGGAAATTCAATAGTTTTAAACTGGACAAAACCATACTTTTTTAGTATTTTATTGAATCTGTTTTTACATTTGCTTTTATTTCTTGGTTTGGCAACCACAGCATTAAGAAATATAAACTATCATAACAACATTGTAAAATTATTGTTTTGCAGCAAACCTCTGTGACTGAACTGTACCGCTGCCCCGGGAGAACAACTCACCCCAGGTTACCGCACGATTAGAAAACTGCTGGAGCAAAGCAGTTCAATGTCAAAAATCTATCGGGCAACGTGACCAACACTCATCCTTTTATTTGACCCCTCACCAGCTCAGCATTAAACTACAAGCCATATCACAAAATAAAGAAGAGTCAAAAGAATAACACATATATATTTTACATATAAAAAAAACAAACAAAACAAGTACATAGCAATTAAAACCACCCCTCCCGGTTTAGGAGCACGATATTCATGAATAGGAGAAACCATTTTGTCCAAATAGGTTTATTGTCCTTACTGTTTTTGGCAAAGAGAAATCCTACCGGAATACGCTGGCCGTCGAGCCGATAACAAAAAAGTTCAATCCTACCGGTCCAAGGAAACCAAAGAAAAAACAGAGTCCGTCTTCAGAGCATGTCTCCCTTGTATCACTGAGCGAACACAAAAAAAAAAACTTTTTCCAGCAGATATTTTACTTAGCGCTCGTCTCTTCTCTTTGCTACACTACAAGATGTCGCTCTCTCTCCCCTTCTTTTCTGGTGTTTAAGTCACACCAGCACCAACCTCCTTGACCGCGTTATGACCTCCCCCTTAAAGGTGTATTTACAGTGTCCACTTTCCTTACAATGCACCCTAAGGAGCAGCAAACTGCCCAGGGAATAATAGCACATGTGGCATCCGCTACAAAACTATATTACAAACAGGTTATATTGAAGGCTCAATAACCATCCTCTATTTCCTAAATATAAATTGTTGCAGATATAAGTTCTCAGGTATAAAGAGCAACAAATTTAAGAACTCTTTTATTTCTACAACTACAAGCATTTTGATTTCTCCTGTTTGTGGGGATGCTGCTGAATTCTGAGTTATTTTGTGTGTGGATTGAGGTAATTATCCTTCTTTCTACTTATCTTGAGTGTTTGTACTTATAATAACACTGGTTGTCAATTGATAGGTCTTGGTTTATTTTCTTGTATCTAGGTAATAGCACTCCAGCCACCAAAAAAACCATTTCATCTGAACTAGTGTGGTGCTGAGGTGTCACCTATTGCAGGGCTGCACTCAGGTCCTAATTCAGGATCTGGAGTTGATTTGTCATGTGGTGGGTGCGGCATTGTGCTGTGTCAGCACATGCTCCTAACCTCTCTTTCTGTGTAATAGTGTCTTATGTTTTCTACTTTCCTGCTGCAAACAAATTTTCCACTGGGATAATTCAAATCTACCTTATGTAAGACAGAGATATATATTCAATTAGAAAGCCCAGATATGAGCTGTTGCTTGTTTGTTTCTAGACCAAGTTATGTTCTTTCATTTTTAAAAGTAAGGAAAATAACAAACATGCATGATGCTCAGGCTACTCAAGCTTACCCACACTAGAACATGACATTACTCTCATGATGTGACAGAACTTACAGCTCTTGTATGATGTAGTATTCCTTTTTGGTTTCAAATGTATCAATTAGCTGGAGAATGTTCGGATGACTGACCCTAAAAAATAAAAACAGACAAATATTAATTTACAAATAATGCATGCATTTCACACTAACAAATATCAATACACTGAACATTTTTCAGTATTGGTAGTCACTGTCCTGAGCTACCACTTGCTACAGCAGCCCTAGTGTCTCTTTTTATTACTGTGGTTTATACATTTCTACTCTCTTATTCGTTGTCAGAAATCTACATAGAGTTAAATGTTAATATGACATGAAGGAAATTTCAGTTGCTCTTGAATTCGTGACACACTTTTTATCCTTTCTTGTCAATACTGTTGAGGTAGCACTGAAGTTTATGACATAAAAATTGACAGCACCCTTTTGCAGAACAAAGCCGTGCCAGCTGGTGGAGCTGCTACTGTGTTGTAAAGGAAGGATTGTGATGAATATGGCCTACATGGAAAACAGGAGTTGCTGTTGAATAAAATTGGTGAGCTCCTGACACATACACTAATCATGGGGTATTCAAATATTTTCAGTTAATGTGGTTAATGTAAAATTGGCTAAGAGTTGAAATTCCCAGATCCATGGTAGTATTAGATAGGTTTTAGACAATAGTGCACACAGAAATTGCAGATAAAATGGCAAAAGGAACAGGAAAAGATACGCTCTTTTGCATTTTGAACCATACCACTGTTATAGCATGTGGAGCTACTTGATGTTGAACATAAATCTGGCAAGAGACTTTTCACTGTTTATTGCTTTTATTGTGCATATTTTCTTCCTCTGTTGATGATGCAGTCACATGGACATTTAAAAAAAGTATTGATTTTAGTTAGAAGCAGATAACATTCCATACAAACAAGTCAAACTTAATAAAGCAAAATTCCACCCTGATCCAAGGGAAAGAGATAAGAGCCAACAAGCAAAGCTACTCTTTAAAAGCAGCAAGAAAAGAAGAGTATCCTTTTCCCCGAAAAGGAGGCTTATTCTAAAATGTTGCTGATTAGATCTTATCCCTAGTATATATAAATGATTTACATTGGAATATAAGTAAAAAGCTGGTTAAGTTTGCAGATGATACCAAGATATTATCTATCGATAATTTGGAATCTATTATATTGTAGCGACCCATGGTTGAGTCTTAAAGTTTCCAGAGCCGTGCTCAGCCGTGCACTTCCCCCAAGCAGGTCGGCCAGCTGAATGCCAGCGCCATGCACGCAGCTGTACCTAGCTCATAAAGCCAGTGAGCACTCGTGTCCCATACACCGCACGACTCCGAGTGTCTTGGCAATCATTGCTTAGATGAAATCTTAGCAATAACACAGCTCTGTCCTGTTGTATCTCTTTATTAAACAGATAGCCAGTAAACAAAGCTCAATCTCATTGCATAGCCATTGCCAGGGTCATTAACGAAGCCACCTTTCTCAATGATGGTAGCTATTTACAATTTAGTAACCCCGGACGGCAATAACCCAAACCCATCCCACCAGTTGAACACAAACACATACAACAATTACAACAGGAACAATAATTCGATTACCTTGCTAATTTAACACAACAGTAAACTTTACATAAATTACCCACAATGCATCACGCCGCCAGCGCTCGCTGCCGGGTCGCTACACAATCATTACAGAAGGACTTGGAAAGCATACAGGCTTGGGCAGATTTGTGGCAGGTGAAATTTAATGTCAGTAAATGTAAAGTATTACATATAGGAAGTAAAAATGTTAGGTTTGAATACACAATGGGAGGTCGGAAAATTGAGAGTATACCTTATGAGAAGGATTTAGGAGTCATAGTGGACTCTAAGCTACCAACTTCTCGACAGTGTTCAGAAGCCATTAAGAAGGCAAACAGAATGTTAGGTTATATAGCACAATGTGTGGAGTACAAGTCCAAGCATGTTATGCTCAAGCTTTATAATGTACTAGTGAGGCCTCATCTGGAATACTGTATGAAGTATTATGTAGCCAAAATGTAGCCAATAAGCCATAAGTACATATGTATTTTTGCACAATGCCTCCAGGCCTCATTGCTACCTTCAATAACAGTAATTCCTCTATCATTGTCATCATCTGCTGTGTATAATACATTTTATGAAGGGTCATATAGAATATGATTTCAAAATTAAATATCAAGTGATATAGCTTAGGGAACATATTAAGCACCTGAATAACAGAGAATACAGAATATAATACAGAGTCTAAATTGAATGAGATGGAACATAAAGTGGAGTAAAAAGTGAACATGATTAGTGCCCTGCTTAAATATGTTGAGTACTGCTTTAGAAATTGTTAGCAGGGACATATAATACAGGTAAAGTTTTGTAGTTTCCTAAAGTACTACTCTCTGCCATACTACTTGGTGACTTATTTCATGTGTCTGTGGTTGTCTGTGTGTAGAAAAACCTCCTAATGTTTGTGTTAAATTTACCAAGTTCCCAACTGTGCCCCAGTGTTCTTGTTGAACTCATTCTAAGGTAACAGTCTCAATCAATTATACTCTTTCCTTTTATAATTTTAACACTTCAATCATGTCAACTCCTAATTTCCTTTTGCTTAAAATAAAAAGGCTCATCTGTTTTAATCTTTCTTCATAACTCATCCCCTGTAGTCCTGGTATCAGCCTTGTTGCTGTTCACTGGACTTTTTCTGACGCATGTACTGTATGTCTTTTTTGTAGCCTGGAGACCAAAACTGCACAGAGTACTCCTCATCTATGTATTGTAAAGCTTCAGCATAACCTCCTTAGACTTGTACCCCACAAATTATGCTATATAACCTAACCTATTACCTATATAACCTTAATGCTTTCAGAATACTTCCTGGAAGTTGATAGTGATGACTCCACTACGACTCCTAAATCCTTCTCATGAAGCATACTTTCAATTTTAGACCTCATATTGAGTATTAAAATCTTAATCCGGCACATATTTGTTCAATCTGGTATGCTGTCTAAACTCTTCTGTAATGACTCAACAGATTACTAAACTAGGCTACCGTGCATATTAAAAATCAATATGATCCAACATCTTCAGACAGGGACTGTGATTCTGTTTTAATTACAAGATCTGTGAAATTCTCCCTAATCCTCTAAAAACATTTACCTTATTCTAGCTGTCTGAAACAGGACAGTGTTCACACTTTTTGAAAATGCAACAGACTTCACATATATAACATAATGGTGAATGGACATTTTATTTATTTATTTTTAATGAGAAAAAAGTATAAACATTCCTATCCTTGGTTTGTTTCTCACGTACAAGGAGTCATTTCTTATTAAGATTTCCTATTCATTATTTAGTTAAATAATCTGCAGTTTGGTTCTCTTTCATTTGAGATGAGACTCTACTTTTGTATTTCAGATTGCAGATAAATCTTTTGTGTGGATTACCTTACAAAATAACCTAATAGATAGCAACTGCAGATACAAATTGTTAATCTATCCCCTCTGACCTATTTGTGTGTGCTTTACTTAATTGTAGCGTCTTGTCTCTGAAAGGTAAGCAGGTGGCACTGTTGTGTAGCAGGTCCACAGCTCATGTCCAAAGGCCACTTTTTAAAATAAATAATCATCGCACTCGTGGCTTAGCGAGGGGGCATGGTTTGTGTGTGGCCGAACGGTTCCAGGGGAATTTGTGATGCGGGCGGTTCTCACTTAAGTGCACAGGTGAGGAGTCGTCCTCATCCGTAATTGTTCCCGGGAGCGGCTGATTGCCACAGCTGATCCACGTCCCCGTGATAAATAGAAGTGCGAGGTGGCTAGCAGGGGAGAAAAAAAAAAAGTAAGAAAGAAAAAATGGGTGGAGGTTGCAGGAGAGGAAGGTGGCTGGAAGCAGGTAGAGGAAAGCTGGTGCAGGAGAGAAGGAGAGTGAGCAAGCGCAAGCTCGCACTGTATGCAGGTAGCTGTGTGGTGGTGGGGTGTTTGGCTGACACCCAAGGGCCGACGGTAGTGGTTGCTCCTGCTGATTGCTCCTTGAGAGCAGCAGTGACCAGGAGCAGGTTGGCTCACTTCAGCAAGGGCAGCGGGAGTCAGAGATTTGGAGTAGAATCCCCAGCGTGAGCGCCCTGGCCGTTTGGGGAAGCCAAGCCTGGCAGGGGCTAAACGAAGCCAGGGATTGGGAGGCCACCAGACCAGTCAATCAGAAGAAGGTCAGCTGCATGTAGGTCAGGTGCATAGCCTGGATGGGAGAAGCAGGGGTGTCACCAGTAAAAGAATGAACCGTGCTTTGTGTTTTTAAAGAGACTGTTTCTAGCCATTGTTTTAACCTCGTTTTTTTTTCCAATGGATTTTAACCTCTACAATTTCACTCATTTTAATGGATTATTTATTTATTTACTTTGAAGCACTGCACTATTTATCTGAACACTGTTTTGCTGTTGCTGTTTTTAATAAAAGCACTTTGCAGTTTTTGTACCATCCCCTTGCTATGCTGTGCCTCACTGCCTAGCTCATCAGTGACATTACCGACGGTGTCAGGTTCAGGGCTCCCAGAAGGAAGATGGGAGCATGCAGCGAATCCGCATTATCACAGGCACTAGTTGTCATTCAGATATCACAGTTGGCGGTAATCTGTCAACACATAACAAAAAAAAAATAAACTCCCTACAAAATGTCACTCTATAACAGTGAACCAATCAAAAACCTCTCAACTTTTTATAACCACTTTGATTATTCCACTCATCTGTGACACCTTATTGCTGAAACCCAAGCAAGTGGGATATAAGAAAAAAAATCCTTGAATGTGGTCAGTGTGCTTCCCCCAGGATGTCTGGTCCCTTAGGCAATTACCTAGATCACCTAAGCGATGTGCTGGCTCCATTTATTATAAACCCAGGCAGTACTTGTGGACAAGAGAATAAGAGGGTCAAAGCTGAAAATATGAGCGAGAAAAGGGCACAATTATCCATCCATTATCCAACCCACTATATCCTAACTACAATGTCACAGGGGTCTGCTGGAGCTAATCCCAGCCAACACAGGGTGCAAGGCAGGAAACAAACCCCGGGCAGGGCGCCAGACCACCGCAAGGGCACACACACACGCACCCAGCACACACTAGGGACAATTTAGAATTGCCAATGCACCTAATCTGCATGTCTTTGGAATATGGGAGGAAACCAGAGCACCTGGAGGAAACCCACGCAGACACGGGAAGAACATGCAAACTCCATGCAGGGAGAACCTGGAAAGTGAACTCGTGTCCCCTAACTGCAAGGCAGCAGCGCTACCCACTGCTCCACCAAGAGCACAAGCAGAAATGCATAATAGAAATAAACCATAGAAATGGTGCACAGTAGGCGCAGGTCCACTCCACATATATAACCAGGGCATAGCCTTCTGGGAATTTCACCAGGGCAACCATCTTATGGTGCTTATTCCTACTTCCCACTATAAATTATTGGCCCTTTTGCAATCACATACCCAGGGCAGATGGACTGTAGCAGCCTAGTGATGTGTTTGAAGTGCCTGAAGGGCTTTGTCTGCAACATGGCAATCACCAAGCTGCTTTTATGCCAACTCCTCCAAATAGTCCTGTCCTCCTCAGAAAGGTCTAGACTATCCAAGGAGGTTGTTCCACTCAGGTTTAGATCCAGGTGCATGATCCTATTATTTCCATGGCACACCTGGGTAGATCTTACGGAGCACGCAGGTTGAAAAACATTGCTCTAATCGACTGCAGCTACTTTCATGATGCTTGAATTTACCAGAAAGATGTTTTAGGTCTCATGCCCCCATCATTGTACTAAACACTTTGACAATTTGAAACAGCAAACGGGAAAAACAAAAAAATGCATTACTTACACCATATCCAGCTAACCAATTCCATTTGTCATAAAAAGAGTGGAAGAAATCTATGTATTCTCATCCTCGATCACTTGCCTGCTGCTAAATTCTTAAGTAACGTTGGTCCAGGCTCCTTTAGCTTCGTTTTTTGTTCAAACAAATTATTTATGAAGTGAGTATTTCATTAAAGAAATAACTGAATTTTCTTTGATTTCTGAAGTTCCACTTGAAGTTTCCATCTCTTTAAAGTTGTGCTTGCTCATCTGTAGTTATGACAATGGCGGGTGTAAACTGTGAACCATTGACGTGAACTTAAAATAGCTTATTGACAATTGTCCAATCACGTTAGATTAAAAAAAAAACTAAAACAATACTAATTTGCTTCCAGTAAATGTGGGGATTGTATGGGGCCCAGTGAGCTGTCCCCCCCGAAAAATATGAAAACAACCAATTAAAGGGCCACCTCAGGTCACTTGCTTGTCAAAAGAACAAGGACTTGCATACTGTACACTCTCATTTGGCCAGTGGCCTTAACTAAGGAAATATAGTATTCACACAGAAATTAAACAAGTCGGAACCAATTTTTAGTGGATGTTGACATGTACTGATTCCAGGCACATTGTGCAAATAAACAATTTTTTTTATGATTATTTCACATTACCTAATTCATTTAAGTAGAGTTTTAAAAAAATTTGGGGAGGCGGGGGTGGTGCCCCAGCACCCTGCATTTCATACTGTCACTGGTCATGACCATGCTCCAAGCCATCCTCACTGCTGGGATGAAAATTAACCCAAAGAAATGTTACTGTGGTCTGTCTGAGGCCAAATACCTGTCCTACATGATAGGATGGGGCAAGGGTCAACCCCCCTGTGCTGAAAGGTTACAGCCATTCTGGACTGGCTCTTGCTGCAAATAAAAAGGCAGGTACAGGTTTTCTGGGACTATGCCTTTAATGGATTTGACTTGCAAATAGGCCCTGAATAGTGTGGTGTGGACTCCCAAGGCAGAAGCAGAATTTATCAACCTAAAGAAGCCCCTGTACTAATCTTGCCTGACTTTTCTCTGCCTTTGATTCCAACCTGGGGGAGTATCTAAATCAGTTCATCAACAGGGCTCAACACACTGTCCTCTACTTCAGCCAGAAACTGATGGATCAAGAGAAGTGGCATGTAGCAGTTGAGCATGGAGCCCTCGCTATGAATTGGATAATTACCCAGTTGCGGTAGTACTTGCTTGAGTGTGAATTTATGTTGGTGACAGACCATGCCCCATTGCAATGATTCGTCACCAAAATGGATTGCTACATTCAGTCTTACAAATACAAGGTACTGAACAACAAGGGTTCTCTCCATGCCAACAACAATATCCCCTCCTAGATCCAAGACCTCATACCTAGACCTGCCCATCTCTCTACAGATGCGCAAAGGGGTATGCAGTATCACACACATATACACAGCGGGAACACCTTCAAGGATTTGTCATGGTGAGTATTTTTGTCCCATAGAGACTGGGGGCATTGTTTCTAACTGTCTCTTCCTTATTCCCATAGTCCATAGGGACCCAAACCTGACAAAGCCTGACCCAACTTCCAGCCCTGCCCCTTCTGGGCTGTCTATATATGCTGACCTTGCAGAAGAAGTGGTAACTTGAACCCAGATCACCACAGGAGAAGAAACTGCACACTACACATTAAGAAGGAAGCCCCAGAAAGTTACAGCAATAGCT
This sequence comes from Polypterus senegalus, assembly GCF_016835505.1. Lineage (NCBI taxonomy): Eukaryota > Metazoa > Chordata > Cladistia > Polypteriformes > Polypteridae > Polypterus > Polypterus senegalus. Next base: position 100,046,455 of record NC_053166.1, read on the forward strand.
GAATGCATTTGTTTTTGTATCTTTATGTTGATTTTATGTTATAAAATATAAGGTTGTGCACGGAAATTGACCCAACAATTGAACCTGTGTCTGCATTATCTTTCCACATAGCCAAATTAATTTAAATGACAAAATTACATCACTTCTTGTTTTTACTGCAGTTAACTATGGAGAACAACTGAGATCATCATTATACTGTATCTAACTATGAATGGTAGTGAACCACTGAAGTAATACCCTACCAGCCTTATGACATACTGGCTGAGGGTACTCCTTCATTTGTTATATTAAGGCTGTCCCTAACAAGGAATTTGAGAGGACATGTTATACCTTAGGAATAAATAAACAGAGCAATATTTGTTCTGACACCACGCAGATGAAAGATAATTTTTTTTTAATAAAAGACCACAAGAAGAGATGTGAGCCAGAAAAACGAGCAAAGATTCATAGCCATTAATTCAGTTAAATACTATTGTCAAGCCAAAAAATTAAAAACCTAAAATTGTAGTAAAAATTATGTAGATTTAGTTAGACCTCCTTTTTTAACTACATAAACATACACTCTTCTTTTCTTAAGAGAAAATACTTTTGTGTCAGTTGCCCAGCAACACTGTAATAAAACTCCACAAAATGACAGTGGAACAGAATTCAAAATGGCATTCAAAAAGGCTCCAAACAGTCGTAAATATTCTAGAATAATCTTCTAGAATGGTAGTAACCATTTTTATCATATTGTTTATCATATCAACTTCTAAACCTTAATGTTTGCGTACATAAAATAAAACAAAAATAAGTCTCATGTCATAAGTCTCATAAATAACATGCACAATAAAATCAAAAATAACACCAGTCATAACAATTTTGTAACAGTGCTTAGACGTTATATCAGCCATGCATGAGTCACCCATACCGTGAGTTGGAGTTCCATCACCAACTCACCTATAAAAACTGCAGGCTTGTAAAGTTGCAAACAATGTTACAATGACCATCTATGGGCAAAATGATCTATTCTGACACTCAGTGCTTTTGCTACAACATTAAAATAAAATGCATAAATACCTGAAATATAATAGTTTACAAGAAAAAGGATGCAGGGAAGAGAAATAAGCATAAGATATGCAATGTTTCCTGGCTGAAACATGAGAACACCAGTGCCAATGAATCATAGCTAGTGCTAATAATTTTGTTTTTACAGTATCTATATTAGCTTTTTTCATTGTTTATTAATTTATTGCTTTTTAATTAATGTATCTGCTTCTTCGTTACTGTAATATTTTTCATAACTACACAGTCTTTATTAGCACTATATGCTCTATTGATATTTCAGTAAATGCTCTGGCAAATACAGTAGTAGTATAAGCCAGGGCTTATATGTCAAACTGTCTATCAAATGATTAATGACATTAAGCCTTGCCCCTTTCCTCTCATGGGTGAATTTGCATACTGGCCCCACCCCCTCCACGTGATTGGCGGATGTAAATGCAATCCCGCCCCAGGCGCTGGATTTGTGAATGACACCCTGTCCCCGCCCAGACTTGAGGTAAGTGTCAAGAGCATTTTGACGGATGTCTGCCTCCTCCTTAACCCCAACCCCACCCCTCCCACCTGCTTGGCCGAGGTAAGTGTCAAGAGCCGTTTGATGGATATCTGCCCCCTCGTTGAACCAACCACCACCACAACCACTTCCCAGCCCCCCTCTCCCTAGGACAAGCCCAGACATGCCCAGGGTCTGCCTCAGCCCCCCCCACTTCCCAGCCCCCCTCTGCTGAGGACAAGCCCAGACATGCCCAGGGTCTGCCTAGGCCCCCCACTTCCCAGTCCCCCTCTCCCGAGGACAAGCCTAGACACGTTGAGGATCCGGCAGCTACATTTCCAGACATGCCTGTGCATGAAGGTTCCTGCCTCAGCACCCAGTCAGGCAGCACCTATTTGTTGGCTGGCCCTGCCACTTCCCAGACCCTTCTCCGGAGGACGTTTTCTTCCTTCTGAAAGCCCTTCTGAAAGTGCTGTATAATCCAGCAGCTCATCTTCTTGGGCTCTATCTATGATTTTAATATTAACACGAGATTAAAATATCTATCTAACCTTTGCTTTATCATTTGTAAACCACTTTCTATCTAAGTCAAAAGACTTTTTCCATCTCACTGAAAATCTTCATGTAGAAAGATCTAAGTGTCCAACAACTGAATCTTCCATCTCACAGAAAGGCACTTTACAGCCCCAGCGGTGAAGTAGGTTTCCCGAAGAAAGCAATGTGCCAAAACTCTCTACACAGCAGAGTGCATGTGGCTCTCAAAGCTGACAGGCTCTGCTAGCGCCCGCAAGCATATCTCAGTGTGCCGGCTCTCTTTCTCTCTCGTTGACACGGGCTGCGTGCGCCCGCTCCTGCTGCTGCATGAAGCGTGCTCACAGTCCATTTTGAGCACCCATCCCCCGCAGGGGGGAGGATCCTGCGAGCTCGCTTGCAAACAGCTGCCTGCGCGCGCCCGCACCCCTGCTGCTGCGTGGAGCTTTCTCGCTCGCTCGCAGCCCTGCAGTCCAGGAGAATAAGTTATGTGTATAACTTTTAAAGTTAAGGGATTTTAAAAATCACACACACAGTTAAATAATATGCAGCAGTTCCCTTTAAAATCATGTTTGAGACGTCTAAAAAATATCTACCCTCGGCTGTATAATTTGTAATTATATTAATTATTATAATTATAATTTGTATAAAAATCGATCTAAAACAAGCCGTTTTCTATTCAAACTCACCCCACATTTTAAATACATGTATCTTCAGCTGGCCCTAAATAAACATATAGTGGAAGCAATCATTTAATTTTTAAAAGTTAGACTGCCTTAAGGCACGGTGGCGCAGTGGTAGCGCTGCTGTCTCGCAGTAAGGAGACCTGGGTTCGCTTCCCGAGTCCTCCCTGCTTGGAGTTTGCATGTTCTCCCTGTGTCTGTGTGGGTTTCCTCCGGGTGCTCTGATTTCCTCCCACAGTCCAACGGCATGCAGGTTAGGTGGATTGGCGATTCTAAATTGTCCCTAGTGTGTGCTTGGTGTGTGGGTGTGTGTCCTGCGGTGAGTTGGCGCCCTGCCTGGGATTGAATCCTGCCTTGTGCCCTGTGTTGGCTGGGATTGGCTCCAGCAGACCTCTGTAACCCTGTAGTTAGGATTCAATGGGTTGGAAAATGGATGGATGGATAGACTGCCTTAAACAGATCGGACATCTGGGGATAGAAAAAGCCATTTTAAAATATCATATTGCTATTTCAAACACAAGGAGGTCAGAGCAACCGGCAGCTGACACCAAAAATGTTTACATATATACAAACCCCAGAAGATCTGATATGAGATTAAAAGTCTGTCTGAAATCAGACAAAATACATCTGCTTAAAAAGAGCAAATTTGCACTTTAAAAAATTCTCGATATTAAAATCTTACCTTTAATCAGATAAATTCCATTACTTGTCCATTTTAAATGAATAGCACACATTTGTTATTATAAATTACCGTTCAAACTTCAAAAAAAAATTCCTGTTTTTTTACCTATAAAATAAACCTGCAGATGGTCTTCGTTCTCAGATCCCTGCTCGCCACTCAGAAAGACAAGATGACTGCTAATTTCTACGAAAATGTTGCGTCTTCATAACCTTACTAGAAGAATGATTTCTAATTTTAATGACTAGAACTAAATGAAATATAATTATTCTTCATACAGCGTATTCTGCACAGATGGACAACCAGGATAACGGTAAGGCCTATTCATGATTATTATAAGCGTTAAACGAGCATGTCTTAAAAATGGAGGGCTTAATCCTTATATTTTTTTATTTTTCCTTAGAGATCTATATTCAAATAGACTCGGAAAACGGTAAGGCCCTTTTTAAGACGTGCATGGTTTAATTAATCGCATGAAATCCGGGCATGCATGTGTGAGCTTTGGGGGGCGTGCGCTTGAGTGTGATTAGGCACAAGGGGGAACGTTGTTTTAAAGTGTGAATGCATTTTGTTTTGTAGATGATAACCCTTTACAACACAGATCAGCTTCTCAGACTTCCCCTGATTTGTCCAATGGCTGTAAATGTTATTTTTACAGCTCAGTTTATCAAAGAAACGTAGGGGGCATACAGAGCTCCAGATTTTGTAAAAAGATGTCTTTAACTGAGTAGTTCATACTTTATTTCCAGGTCTCAGTTCCCGGGGTGCTTTAACGCAAGTGTTGGACGGTTCAGAAAATCTATCACTGTACCATAACTGGCAAACTCCACAAATCCCGCCCCCCTCTGAGAGCAGCGTTCAGCATTCTCCTTCGCCATTTGAGTGCAGTTTTTGTTCGAATCTCCTGCCATCTCCTCCGCAATCGCCGACGCCTTCTAATTGTAGCGAGCAGTCATCCCCTCGGATGTCCCTTTTGCTGTCAACGCCTCACTCTGACAGTGGATCTCGGCGTAGATATCGTTATTCACCCCGATATTCCCTTTGGTCTGACAACGAAGAGAGACATCGAGAAAGACTGGTGCAGCTGACTGAAAACATTCGCAGATTACTGTGGCTGTGACAATTTGTAGAATTAGAGGCTCCTGTGTACTGTACAATTCCATACCCAAAATGTGTTTACATTTGATAAATCTGTATGCTTTTTACAATGCTCTAATCAGAAATTAAAGGATAGGTTTTATATTACTTTTTTTCATTAAAAATAAGATTGACTGCAAATTATTATTTTTTGTGATCATAACTGTAACCTTTGATTAAATTTAGGTCATGGACTTGGTCTCGTCCGATGCGAGAGATGGACGTCTGAAGTGGAGCTCCGCTAGCAGTGGTGCTATTTTTCATATTATTTGCTTATTATTCTGAGATATCCTGTATTTATTCAACCCGAGAGGGACCGCTACAGTATATGTAAACACATATAAACATGGCCAACAAGAAGGGGGTCCGAAGAATCAAGACTAAAGCTACATCCAAGCTACGATCAGCAAGCCCTAGCTCGAGATACGGCCTCTCAGAGACGGACCTGGATCAGATGGGCGAAAGTACAGACTCCTCGGGACCACGGTCCGCTACATCGTCGCCGGCTGAGAGCGAAAAGGGGAGCGAAGGTGCGATCGTGAGTGCAGATGTGGATAGCTCGCCAATTGGAGAGGATTACCTGAAACTGGAAAAGGCCGGGAGGTCCGCGGCTTCAGTTACGCAATTACGCTGACTGGAGCAGCGGGGACACCGGCTTCAGCAGAGTCTGCTGCTTCATCTACGGTACAAGAAGGCACAATAGAGCTATCTGAACTGAAAGTGTTGCTCGCTGAGCTCACGCAAGATATAAAGAAAAGCGAGAAGGCTAATGAGAAAGCAACGGCAAAGGCACATGAGAGACTGAAACAGGAGATGAAACAGGCCAATGAATGGCTGCGACAGGAAATCCAACAGGCAAATGAAAGGCTGCGACAGGAATTCCAACAGGCTAATGAAAGGCTGCGTCAAGAGGTACAACTTGAACTTCGACAGGTGCTGGGTAAAATTGAAGAGCGCATTGAGAAAAACTCGGTTAAACTGAGCACGCTTGCTGATCAATTGGAGCATCTTAATGAGACATTCACGAATCGGATCGAAATGGCCGAACATTCAGCTGCCAGTGCCGAGGAAAGAGCAGTAAATGTCAGTTCGGAATGTAAAAAACTCGGAGAAAAACTTGGAGACAGACTGGCTGCTTTAGAAGATGGGAGTAGAAGGTATAATGTCAGAATTGAAGGCCTGCCGGAGAATCGAGAAAGTTCAAACCCTGTGAAATTCGCAACTGAACTTTTTTCTAAAATAATTGGCGGGCGACTTTAAAGCAGAATCTGAGATAGCAGCGCTTACGCGTCGCGGATCAAACACCGTTCAGACCCTGACCAAGATCTTTTATAGTTCGTTTTGAACGATTATCATTTAAGTTAGAGGTGATGGCACTCCTCAGAAAAAAGAAAGATATTATATATGAAAATAGCCACATTCGTGTCTTCCCTGACTTCTCTCCAGCAACAGCTATTAAACGCGCAGCCTTCTATAATATTAAACAGCGGCTACGGCAAGCCAGTGTCAAATACGGCCTCCTGTATCCGGCAAAACTGAAAGTGGAATGGCAGGGTCATTTCTATGTCTTCGCTAGCAAGGAGGAAGCAGAAAATGAATTAAGAAAGCTGATCCCGACTATTCTGATACATAATTGTGAGTCATGGCGGTAAATGATAATGCTAGGATTAATAATCTACTGTCTGATCTATTTGTTTTAAAATACGGGTTTTTTGTCAGCATATATTCTCATATTCTTATTATTACTTACTTATTACTTATTATTACTTAGTATTACTAGGGCGCTAAATGTTTATGTTTTATTGTGCTTAATTATGTTTTCCTCCTCTTTTATTTTTTTCTCTTTTTCTTTTCTAATTATTTCATGCGTACCCTAAATGAGACTGTTCAATATCATACCCTTGGTTTACTGTTATTGCTATTACTGCATTAAGACTTGTTATACTTATTTTGGACACATCTTTAACACCATCACCTGGGTTTATTATCTGGGGATATCATCTTAATGCACTAAAATTGCTGAAGATTATATATATATACAGTAATCCCTTGCTATATCGCGCTTTGACTTTCGCGGTTTCACTCTATCGCGGATTTTAAATGTAAACATATCCAAATATATATCATGGATTTTTCGCTGGTTCGCGCTTTCATGGACAATGGGTCTTTTAATTTAGGTTACATGCTTCCTCAGTTTGATTGCCCAGTTGATTTCATACAAGGGATGCTATTGGCGGTTGGCTTAAAAGCTACCCAATCAGAGCATGTATTACATATTAACTAAAACTCCTCAATGCTATAAGATATGCTTCAGCGTGCTTTGTTTGCTTCTCTCTATCTTTCTCACTCTCTCTGCCTGACGGAGGGGGTGAGAGCAGAGGGGCTGTTTGCACAGAGGACAAGGACGCTCTTCTACAAAATGCCGCTTTATCGCGGTGCTTCTGTATACTTAAAAGCATGTATTGATTTTTGATTGTTTGCTTTTTCTTTGCGCCCTCTGACATTTTCTGCTCCTGACGGCGCCCTTTAAAGATAAGATATATTTGCTTTCTTTTAATTGTGAGAAAGAACTGTCATCTCTGTCTTGTAATGGAGCACAGTTTAAACGTTTGACTAAAGGGTGTTATTTCATGTCTAGAGGGCTCTAATAATGTTAAGAGTGTGGGAGAGTTTATAAGGGCTTAAAATATATAAAAATAACCATACAAACATATGGTTTCTACTTCGCGGATTTTCACCTATCGCGGGGGGGGAGTCTGGAACGCAACCCCCGCGATCGAGGAGGGATTACTGTATATATATATATATTAAGTGCAAAATTCTTTTTTTTTTTTCTTTTTCCTCTTTTAAAGACTATATTGGTAACAGATATCTCTATCTTTTAACCTTAAAGCCACTGCATGGGGCTTGATGTGCTTTGGACGTGCTCTGTCTCTGGGTATGTCAGAGGACTGGGACTGCATGAAGTGGGTTTTAGCCTCACCTGGGGAGGCAAAAGGGAGGGTGGGGGTTAAGGGGAAGAGAAAGAGAGCAGGCTTGATCTATATCTAATCTATCATCTCAATCTTTATAATTATAACTATCAACGTAATAATAAGCTGCATGGCAACAACTCTTGGGGAATAGGAAATTAAGACCTAAACTATTTCACTTCCAGTTAAGACTATAAAATAACATCAAAAACTCAGAATCAGTGTCTCCATGATGGGACAGTTAACTTCGTAAGCTGGAATGTTAAAGGCCTGAATCACGAATTAAAGAGAAAGAAAGTACTTTCTCACCTAACAGGTCTAAATGCTAAAATAGTATTTTTACAGGAAACCCACTTACTAAGTAAGGATCAGTTCCGGCTGCAAAAGACTGGACTGGCCAAATGTTCCATTCTAGTTTTACAAAGAAAACTAGAGGGTGGGAATTCTCATACATAGAACAGTACCATTTGTAGCATCAGATGTAGTATTGGATCCTGAAGGGAGATATGTGATGGTCATGGGAGACTTATCTAACTGTAAAATGATTTTGATAAATGTTTATGCACCTAATGTTGATGATAAGGAATTTATACAAAATTTATTTGCATCCATTCCCAATCTGAACACTCATAAACTTATAATGGCTGGGGGACTTTAATTGTGTTCTAAATCCACTTTTAGATAAGACTTCCTCCACAGGGGGAACAGCAACTAACACCGCAAAGATAATTACAAAGTTTATAACTGATCACAACTTATCAGATCCCTGGAGGTTTTTAAACCCAAATTCAAGAACATATTCTTTCTACTCACCAGTACATCATTGCTACTCAAGGATTGATTACTTCTTTATAGATAATAACTTCTTGCCTAAGATTAAATCTTGTAAATACGATGCTATTGTTATTTCAGACCATGCTCCGATGATCTTGGAGCTGAAATTACTAAGCCCCATACACTCACCCGCAGATGGCGCTCAATCCGCTTCTATTAGCTGACGAGAATTGTACTGAATTTATATCCAAACAAATTGAATTCTTTCTAGAGACAAATACATCCCCTGAGATCTCTGCAGGAATACTCTGGGAAACTCTTAAGGCCTTCTTAAGAGGACAGATTATCTCATATCTTTCCCACAGAAATAAATCCGAAGCGAAGAAAGTAGCAGAGATAAAAGCGAAATTACTAAAATAGATGAAGAACATGCCAGACTACCAAGCGAGACTCTACATAAGAGGAGGCAGGCTCTACATTCAGAATTAAACCTCTTGACAACTAAAGAAACCGAACAACTAATTTACAAATCCAGACATCATTATTATGAACATGGAGAAAGCTAATAAGCTTTTAGCAACAAAATCCACAAGCAAGATGTACGCAACGCAATCTCGGTAATTACTAACACGAACGGAGATAAAATCATCGAACACAAAAATATAATGTACACTTTTAGAGACTACTATAAATCCCTATATACTACTGAGTTTAAAGAAGACAATATACAATCTAATGCATTTCTGGATAAATTACAGATACCACAAATTGACGCTTTTAGTGTGGAGGAACTCGATAAACCTCTGTCATTATCAGAATTACTGGATGCTATAAAGTCACTCCAAGGTGGAAAAGCAGCAGGCCCTGATGGCTACCCTGCAGAGTTTTACAAGAAATTCTCCGCTCAGCTAGCTCCCTCCTATTAGCAACATTTACAGAAGCCAGAGATAACCAATCTCTTCCACAAACCTTTCGCCAAGCACTAATCACTGTCTTTCCCAAAACAAAATAAGGACTTATTACAATGTGCATCATACAGACCAATTTCACTTCTGAATAACGACGTTAAAATACTCTCTAAAATCATAGCTAGAAGGATGGAGAAAGTGCTCCCCTCAGTAATATCACAAGACCAAACTGGATTTATTAGGGGCCGACACTTATCTTCAAATCTTGACGCCTGTTTAATGTAATATACTCACCAACTAAATCAAACACCCCAGAAATATTATTATCATTGGATGCAGAAAAAGCATTCGACATGATTGAATGGAAATACCTTTTTACTATTTTGGAGAAGTTTGGGTTTGGCCCGAACATTTGTGCATGGATTAAATTACTGTATACTAACCCAGAAGCTTCAGTTTGCATCAATAACATTTGCTCAGACTACTTTAAACTAGAGCGTGGCACAAGACAAGGATGCCCTTTGTCACCACTGCTGTTTGCAATTGCCATTGAACCACTGGCAATACATTGTCGAAATACTGATCAGATAAAGGGGATTAGCAGAGAAGGACTGGAACAGAAAATCTCATTATATGCAGATGACATGGTACTGTATATATCGGACCCAGAAAATTCTGTGCCTGCAGTCTTAGCAGCACTCACAGAATTTCAAAAGCTCTCTGGTCTCAGAATTAATCTGAATAAAAGTGTACTCTTTCCGGTGAATTCTCAAGCATATAATATTAGATTAGACACCCTTCCTTTTATCATTGCAGAACAGTTTAAATACCTCGGGGTAAACATCACAAGTAAACATAAAGCTCTTTATCAACAAAATTTCGTCGTCTGCATGGAAAAAATTAAACAAGACTTGCATAGATGGTCAACCCTTCATCTCACACTAGCTGGAAGAATTAACACTGTTAAGATGAATATTCTTCCTAAGCTCCTTTTTATTTCAAAACATACCAATATACATTAATAAATCGTTCTTTAAGCAATTAGATTCAACAATAACCTCATTCATTTGGAATTCTAAGCATCCACGTATCAAAAGAGCGACCCTACAAAGACAAAAGGCATGGCTCTACCTAACTTCCAGTTTTATTACTGGGTGGCAAATATACAGTCGATAAGAACCTGGACACAAATAGAAGAACATAAACAGGCATGGACCGCAATAGAAGTAAAATCCTGCAGTACTTCTTTGTATTCCTTGCTCTGTGCTCCAATAAACACACGTTATCGGCAATACACTAATAACCCAATTGTGCTCCACTCACTTAGAATCTGGAACCAATGTAGAAAGCATTTTAAGACGGAGAAGCTTCTTTCTGTGGCACCCTGCAAAGAACCACCTCTTTCAACCCTCACAAACATATGCAGTTTTAATATCTGGAAAAAATTTGGAATTAACTTGCTTAGAGATCTTTATATAGACAACGTCTTTGCATCCTATGAACAATTACATTCCAAATTTAACATTCCAGCTACAAATTTCTTTCACTATCTTCAAATCAGGAACTTTGTTAAACAGAACCTTCCAGATTTTCCTCATCTTGCACCCTCATCCACGCTGGAAAAATTATTGCTCAATTTCAAGGAGTTAGACTCCATCTCTACAATATATAAAATCCTTTTACAATCCCTTCCTTTCAAAGATCCAAGAGGACACTGGGAAAATGACCTCTCAATTAATATATCAGAAAAGGAGTGGAAAGTAGCAATGCAGAGAATTCACTCAAGCTCCATATGCAAAGCATACAATTATACAACTCAAAATTATATATCGAGCACATCTGTCTCGACTAAAACTCTCCAAAATGTTTCCAGGGCATGATCCAACCTGCGAACGTTGCAACCAAGCCCCAGCCTCACTAGGTCACATGTTCTGGGCCTGCACCAAATTAACATTATTCTGGACAAAAATTTTTAATTACCTCTCAGACAGTCTTGGACTCACAATCCCTCCTAACCCATTAACAGCTGTGTTTGGGGTTCTTCCAGAGGGTCTTAAAGTGGAGAAAGACAAACAAATTGTGATTGCATTCACTACACTGTTGGCACGCAGACTTATTCTGATAAACTGGAAGAACCCAAACTCTCCTCTTTTAAGTCAGTGGGAAACTGATGTGTTATACTATTTAAAATTGGAAAAAATCAAATACTCAGTTAGAGGATCTGTGCAGACTTTTTCAAAACATGGCAGGATCTAATCAGTAATATTTTGAAATGATTTATAAAGCACAGAGAATTTGTTGATTTAGGTATTTTTAAAGCCTTAAATTTTACACCGTTTGGCTTGCTCTCTCTCTCAAGGGTGGGGATCGATCTGTTTTTAACATAATTCTTTTTTTGTAAAAACTTGATTGCTATGTATTGATTGTAATAAAATTAATAAATAATAAAAAAAAAAAATTTAGGTCATGCCTGCAAACGGCAGCAGCGGCAGGAACAGCAACAATGACAGCAACAGCAGTAATACAGACAGTGAGTATGAATATCCTGGAGGGCGTAAAGGTAGGAAAAGACTGTCCAGTGAAAACCTGAGACTATTAAAAGAGATATCTGATAACCACGAATATTGTTTAAAGCCCCATAAAATCCCCACCCCTCCACGATCTCCTCCAATTTTTCAATCACCATCCCCAGTGATACACCCAATCGACAATTTTGACCTCATTAATAATTTGCTCCAAGTTCTAAATTCTGATGAAATAGCCGTAGTTAACACTCTGCTGGAGCTTTTGAAGAATACGTCTTCTGAGGCCAGAACGTCTTCAGGCCCTTCACAACAGCCTAATGCCCTAGACATGAATGTAAAATCCCCACAACCTTCTACCTCAGGGATATCAGGGGCCTCATGTACATCAGGTACCTCAGGGACAAGTAGATCCCCACTTCAGCACTTACTGGTCAATGACTCGACTACATTGACCGACCCTGTAATACACCGTTCTACCTCAGGGGTCAGTAAGTTCTGTCTTCAACACTCACCTGTTGAAGCCTTAACAAAGTCGGATAATTCAAGTCTACATCATCAGACAGGATCAGGAGTGACTAATTTGTACGGGGTAAACTTGAGTCTCGAAGCCAACTCTCCACAGCCATCTATCTCGCATACGGAGAATCCTTCATCTCCAGAGCCGTCAGTAAGCTCCCCGCAACCCTCTACCACTAGATTAAATAATTTGTCTATAACAGAGCGTCCAAACTTTAACAATATCGAGATTAGACACTGTTTCAATTTTTCAGAGGCCTACACATTTGATTCATTCGCCAAAGTTTTTAATCATATACACGAGACCCTTCAGCAAATACTAGATAGTTTTACGAACATTTTGAATCCTAAGGATCTAGTGCACCTAGAATTATGTCCCGAATCCTTCAACCCCATTGATTTTTCCTAACCCCCGCGTGCACGCTTTCTGTTGAGGACTTTTTTAATCAAATTGAATTACTTCTTCAGAGTCATGCCACTATTTTAGCTGATTCCAGTCTCATCTGGTGGCGGGCCTCCTAAGCATAAAGCCTGCACCCTTTTCAGTGATATAATCGTTTAAAAGAAACAAGCACCTATGGATATCCTTCAACCTCGGATGATCAGTGTTGTTTTGCCAGGGGTTTGCTGGCTGTATTAAATGACAGGTTCAGAAACAACCAGAAATTTTATGAACAAGAGGCCCATCAACTGCATGTCAGGGTCGGGTTATCGATGGATCAGAAAGTAACGTCTTCAGATGTTGAAAAATTTGAGAGGCTAAATAATCGTCTGGTACCGGGCACTGAACACTAACGCTCTATTAAAATTTGAAGCGTCCCAGGACAGAAAACCAAAGACGGCTTTCCTGTTTTTGCACCATGAGCATTATTATGGTATTTTGACTCTAAAAGGCTTTCTGGGATTTAACTACTGTACATCTGCGATTTCTGCTACACGGGTTATTCTAGCCCGTCACAACATCGCTGCGAACAACACTGTGACATTTGTTTATCTACAGACTGTTGATGGGTTAACGGAAAGGCTTTTCGATGTTCTGATTGCAATCGTTTTACTCGTTCAAAGTTTTGCTTCGAACTCGTCAAAATGCGTAAATTTAATGAAAAGACGTGTTGGTCTGAAAGCATCTGCGATACCCATAAAGTCTGCGCTCTCTGCAACCAGAGATACATTGTGAATGTAGAGTCAAAACCTCACAAGTGTCGACCCAGACACTGTCGCGTTTGTAGAGCGGTCGTGAAAGAGTCGGATGAAAATCATCAGTGTTTTATTCAAAGCTTACCGCTATGACTGATCCACAAAAAGTAAGTGTTCTACGATTTTGTGCCGTCAAGATGACGGAACCCACATCCCAGATTACATCCACTGCATACATTGGAAGGGTCAATCGTGGAGTCAGTCCGGTGAGGACTGTGTGGCAAAATTCTTCCACAGATATCGACGCCCGAAATACCAAGATTACACGCTCATAGCTCACAATTCTAAGGTCTATGACGGCTATTTCCTCATGAAATATCTCGTTGAGAGCGGACAAACTCTATTTTTTACCTCTCAGGGTTGTAAACTAATGTGCTTTATAGAAGAAGATTATAACTTGAGATTTATTGATTTGTTGAACTTCTTACCTATGAAATTGAGCAGTATGCCCAAAGCCCTGGGATTCTAGGCTCAAAAAGGGTACTTACCCCATTTCTTTAACACCGCTGAAAATAAAAATTACATCGGACCGCACCCCAAGCCTAAATACAGTATTACGGCTTTCAATACATGATGAGCAAGGAAAAAGAGGAGTTTTTGTTTTGGTACGACTCGATTAAAAATGGTACCTTCAACTTTAGACAAGAAATGGCATACTATTGTTGAAACAACGTGGTTATTTTGAGAACAGCGTGCATGAAATTTAGAGAGGAAGTGCTCAGGATTGGTAATATTGATCCTTTTCAGTGTATGACCCAAGCTTCTCTCTGCCTGTCCATGTACAGACAAAATTGCATGCCTGATAATGCAATCAGAATAATTCAGAGTGATCATTACAAAAGCACTCACAAAGCTTATTCTAATATTTCTATTCAATGACTGATGTTTCTTTCCGAGAAGGAAAAAACTAACATTCGGCATGCCCTGAATCATGGTGAAGTAAAGATGGATTTCTTTTAACTAGATGGTTACGCCGAAGTTCAGGGTGTCCCGACGGCCTTTGAGTTCGCTGGCTGCTTTTATCACGGGTGTCCAAAGTGCTACGATGCACAAGCTAAACATCCTTTCACGGGGACGCCTTATGCCGATTTGTTTAGAACGTTTGACGACAAACTGAAGAAATTGCGTGAAAAATTTAATCTGATTGTGAAAGTATATTGTTATTATAAACAAATGAAATGCTTTTACCAGGATAGATTTACCTGAATTACATAGTATAATCTCTCAACTGAAACCCTCCACCTGCGTCCTTGATCCAATACCAACCAGGTTTTTCAAAGAAATATCAGATGTGCTAATTGACAATATTCTGGACATAGTTAATTTAAGTTAATCTTTCCAGACTGTCTTAAGACTGCTGTAGTTAAACCCCTGCTCAAGAAAAATAATCTTGACCCCTCTGCCTTTGAAAATTTTAGACCCATCTCCAACCTGCCCTTCTTAAGTAAAATTCTAGAGAAGGCAGTCATTTTGCAATTAAATGACCTCCTCAATAAACATGCTATTCTTGATAAATTTCAGTCAGGTTTCAGAACAAATCACAGCACAGAAACTGCACTCGTTAAAGTAGTAAATGACTTGCGGGTAAATGCAGACAGAGGCCATTTATCTGTTCTCATCCTCTTAGATCTGAGTGCTGCATTTGACACCATTGATCACAATATTCTTAGAAATCGCCTTAGTCAATGGGTGGGCCTCTCTGGCAGTGTCTTAAATTGGTTTGAATCCTACATGACAAGACACATGATATCCGATATGGTGTTCCACAAGGCTCTATCCTGGGTCCGCTGCTCTTCTCAATCTACATGCTTCCGTTAGGTCAGATTATCTCAGCTTACAACGTGAGTTACCACAGCTATGCTGATGACACACAGCTGTACTTATCGATAGCACCTGATGACTCCGACTCTTTCGATACACTAACACAATGTCTTACTGGTATTTCTGAATAGATGAATAGTAATTTTCTCAAACTAAATAAAGAGAAAACTGAAATCTTAGTAATTGGCAATAATGGATTCAATGAGGTTATCAGAAATAAACTTGATGCACTAGGATTAAAAGTTAAGACGGAAGTAAAAAACTGTAATCTGAATTTTAAATCGCATATTCATTTTTTCACTTAAGAAACATAGCAAAAGTTAGACCTCTTATATCATTGAAAGATGCTGAGAAATTAATTCACGCTTTTGTTTTCAGTAGACTAGATTACTGTAAGGCACTCCTCTCAGGACTCCCCAAAAAAGACATAAATCAAGTGCAACGAGTGCAGAATGCAGCTGCTAGAATCCTAACTGAGAAAAGAAAATCCAAACACATTTCTCCAGTTTTGATGTCACTACACTGGTTGCCTGTGTCATTCAGGATTGACTTTAAAATACTGCTTATGGTTTATAAAGCCTTAAATAATCGCGCTCCATCTTATATATCGGAATGCCTGACACATTATATTCCAAATCGTAACCTTAGATCTTCAAATGAGTGTCTCCTTATAATTCCAAAAGCTAAACTTAAAAGAAGTGGTGAGGTGGCCTTCTGCTGTTATGCACCTAAAATCTGGAATAGCCTGCCAATAGGAATTCGCCAGGCAAATACTGTAGAGCACTAAAACACTGCTGAAAACACATTACTTTAACATGGCCTTTCTATAACTTCACTTTAACTTAATACTGATACTCTGTATGTTCAATTCATCACAATAACTATTCATAGTGGCTCTAAAATCCGTACTGACCCCAACTCTCTCTTCTGTTTCTTTTTCCGGTTTCTTTGTGGTGGTGGCGCAGGCCACCACCACCTACTCAAAGCATCATGATGCACCAACATTGATGGACTGAAAGCCAGAAGTCTACGTGACCATCATCATCAGGTCCTTCCATGAAAACCCTAAATACAAAGAGGACTGTTTGACTTATGTTAGGTAGATTGCCCAGAGGGGACTGGGCGGTCTCGTGGTCTGGAACCCCTACAGATTTTATTTTTTATTTTAAAATAGGACTATGAGCTTCAGGATTTCTTAAAGCACTTTGAGTTTCCTGAACCTATCAATCCCCATGATGCCCTGTATAAAGGGTGCACCAATGCTATCAAATTATATCATAAGGTTCAAGGCAATGAGCAAATGCATTATTACAATTTTACAAGTCTGTACCCTTACGTCAACAAAACAAAAACCTACCCAACTGGCCATCCGACCTTTGTTTTTGAGGTGTTTGGCAATCTTAATAAATCCTTCGGGCTTGTTAAAATCACCATACTAGCCCCTCGCAATTTTTATTTTCCGGTCCTCCCTTTAAGAATTTGCAGTAAATTGATGTTCGCTCTGTGCTGTATGTGTGCAGAAACCCAGACATCCACAGGCCTTTGCCGTCACAATGATCGGGAAAGGTCTTTAACGAGGAACCTGGTGCAGTTGAAATAATAAAGGCCTTAGATAATGGGTACAGAGTTTTAAAAATTCATGAGATATGGCATTACGAACAGAGTACCGCAGATTTATTTTCTGATTACATCAAAATGTATCTGAAAGGCAAACAGAAGGCCTCTGGTTGGCCATCGTGGGCCCGTGACGAAGCGTCCTGCCAGCGCTATGTTGATGACTATTTCGAAAAAGAAGGAATATTATTGGAGCATGAAAAAATAGCCTCCAACCCCACTAAGAGACAAATTTCCAAGCTATTTCTGAATTCTCTTTGGGGAAAATTTGGTGAGAAGCCTAATCAATTGACCACGACGTTTGTTAAACACACCCAAGAATTCTTCAATTACCTGTTCTCAGACGTGTATCGGGTCTCCTATTTTGGCTTTGTCAGCGACGAAATTGCTCAAGTGCAGTGGAGGTATGCGGATGACAGATACATTCTACCCGGGCCTGTCAATGTGGTGATCGCCACTTTCACAACGGCCTATGCCCGCCTAGAATGGTACGACTTGTTGGATTGTTTAGGGCCAAAGATTCTGTATCTTCACAGCCTTGCCTGACTATTTAGGTGAACTCACCAACGAACTAGATCCTGACGACTTCATAGAAGAATTTGTTTCTGGGGGTCCGAAAATGTGCGTACCTGTATGCTTGAACAAAACGTTCAAAGGCAAGGTCTGCATGAAGGTAAAGGGCATTACTCTCAATCACGAAACGGTTCAAGCGGTAAACCTATACTCGTTAATAGATCTAGTGCATATTTTTGTAGAACACGATCTCACGAAAGAAATAACGGTTCATGGCAATCAGATTAATTAGAACAAAAAGACTCTGATGTTGCAAAATCGTCTACTCAGA
This sequence comes from Polypterus senegalus, assembly GCF_016835505.1. Lineage (NCBI taxonomy): Eukaryota > Metazoa > Chordata > Cladistia > Polypteriformes > Polypteridae > Polypterus > Polypterus senegalus. The sequence continues at coordinate 100,064,190 of NC_053166.1, forward strand.
AAAAGATTCAGAGCGGTGTACAACAAAACGGTTCTATTGCCTGATTTCACATCTCTCCCCTATGGATACTAAAGAGGGCTTTGATGTTAGACTTCAGCATCCGTTCTCAAAAACAGTCTCGGGACCCTCCTGTTTGGGCAAATCGCATTATGTGAAAAAGCTTTTGGAGCACGCGGACTATGTGCTTTCTCGCCACCCTGACAATATAGTCTGGTTTTATAGCTGTTGGCAGCCTCTGTACAACGAACTGTTAACCCAGTTTCCTAAAACTAGATTTTTGGAGGGGTTACCTCCCTCCTTATGTGACGATGAACTACTGCCGCCTGACTGAGTTAACTTGGTGATCGTTGACTATTTGATGGAACAGACGAGCCATAGTGAAGAGATAGAGAGGGACTTCACAAAATTTACTCATCACAGGAATTTGTCCATCATTTACTTTATTTTTTCAAGGCAAGAAAAGTAGAACGATAAATCTGAATGCCAATTACATCATGCTCTTTAAAAACCCTCAAGATAAGCTGCAAATCACCAATTTAGTGTGTCAAATGTACCCTGGGAGGGTTACATTTTTATTGGAGGCCTTTGAGGACGCTACATGGGCCCCTTACGGATATCTGTTGGTGGATCTGAAAGCTCATACGCCTGACGAATTTCGTTTATGGACCGGATTGTTTTCTCCCAACTGGCCTGTGGCATACGTCGTGAAAAGATAAAGACATGCAATTTTCCAAGTATCTGAGAAAGAGCCGGTATGTCGTGTAGAATAAAAAGAAATCTCCCTCTGCTTAAGACCCTGCATAGGGTCTCCTGTCGCTGTAAGAAAAACGCTGTTGAGTGAGGCTCTGGACGATTTAATTTACGCTCTGGCCAGAACATCTCTTAATACTTTAAAAGGCCATGACTTCCAGACAGTTCAAGCTGCTGAAGAAGCATCGTTGCTCCGTTAAAAAACTTGGCGATAAAAAACTGACTGTTAAAAAGAAAAAAGCCCTTTTAAATCAGAAAGGAGGGTTTCTCGGAGCCCTAATAAGTGCAGCCATTCCTTTCATTACTAATTTAATAGGTTCGAGAGTATAAATATGGAATAGACATGTAAGATGTACCTGGTTCCTCAACAACAAATGGCTCCATGGCAACAGAAAGCCCTAACTTCCACCGACCTTTTAAGCACTACGGAAAGTGAACTGGATAAACAAATGAAATTCATACTCGAACGCGGTGACTTGAGCGCCGATGCAAAAGTAAAACTTTATACGACCATTTTAAGTTACCTGAACTTTGTGAAAAAAGCGGATAAAGAAACTGGGTCTCTGATATTTTTTCTGCCTGCCGAGAGCAAGGAGGAGCCGCCAGGGGTGCTCAAAGAGTTCCTAGTACCCCAGAAAAACGGGTGTACAGCGAGATTTTGAAAAGTGTGCCGGATAAATCAAAGAAATATACCAAAATTATTTTACAGAAAATGTTGCATAACCCTAATACAACCTACTGGAATTACTTGAGAGAGTTTGTGTTTCACGGAGAACTGTTAATCTGTCACAAATATGGTCGATCTAATGTGGAACTTAACCACCCGTCAAGGAGACCTTTGGGCTGGAAAGAATTTGTTAAGGCCAGTTTGAACATTCTGGCCTCTGCCGTGCCAAACCTCGACACGAGAGAACTTCTAGAGAGTTGCAAAAAATTTGCCCCAGATGGGGCCTCTGCTGACACTGTCTCGGCCTCTGCTGCTGCTTCCGATACACCTGTTGGCAAAAAAGCCATATCTCGCAAAAAGAATGAATGAATTCCTTACTGAAATGTAATTATATTTTTGTTTAATAAAATATTACATTTGATTATACAGTCTGCTTATTCTTTATTAAGATAATTACAGGTCATAGAGCTTTGCCTATAGGGGTGATCCTGAAAACCTCCAGAAGTGTTCTTAGACAAGGTGCTGAAAAATTTTTGAACCATATAGTCGTTCTTGGTGACTTCATTAAAATACAAGTTCATGACCTCTTTATAAGAACGTCCTTTTTATCTGTGATGCAGGAAAAAAATACAATGTTGTGCGCAGACGGTTGAAAACCAACTTTGAAGCTGACGGGTATGGTGAATAATTTCTTTACAGTTTCTGTTTAAAAAGCTGTATATTTCCTCAGGAAAATAGATAAAGTCTGGTGGGGCGCCGTAGGAATCAAAAAAATCTCCAGTTCTGTCTTCCCTTAATCTCCAACCAAACAGATTTTTTGTGTACGGATTACTGGACATGAGTTCGTTGATCTGCAGGGTGTTCATGCTTTTTAGTAATCATAAAGTATGTTTCTTCTCTGATTTATTTCAATAATGTTGTCAAAGATGGCGTATACTATTAGATTCACAGTATGGGGTAGGGGCTGCCGAAAGAACTACATACTGAGAACTTTCATATTTACTACTACTTGGCAGTACTTGGCATTGGCGGTGGTGAGAGTTTGGGCGTGCCCTATTTTTTCAGAAACTTTAACTTTCTTGACAAAAACAGCAGCAGATGGAATGTTTACTTTGTAACACTTGGCATCTCCGGACATCAGACAAAATTCATTTTTGCTCCGTACTATTTTTATTCTGACGTCTGCCCCGTTTAAAATGTATTTTTCTTGAAAAAATAGGTCAGAATGAATAGGTCCAAGGAGTTCTACTGTTTTACCCTGAGCCGTATATCCGTTTCTTTTTTTGAATCCCTCATTTGGTCCGTCCAATGCTATGTTTTCATGTTCTTTCTAAAAAAGACCCGATGCAAATTGGAACTTGAGAGTTTCATTGCTGTAATTTAACAATTCCTCAAAAAGGGCCCTGTACGGGTAAAGGCTGGAACTCTGTGATATTAAGCGATCTCCCAGGGTTACATCCACTTGTGAAAATAAACCGGCTATCGGATAATTAACAAAGGCTACCTTGGCCACGGGGGCCGGATTAGTTCCATCGGCATTGACGATTTTGCATCGGATGTGTAGAAGCGTGTTATTTAGGTCCAAGTAGTCTTCCCCGTTCCCAGTAATCAGAAACTCCAGCTGGGTGACATTAGATAGAGCTCAAAGAGGAGGTACCTCGATGTAGTTGCTTTTTTCTACGCTAGTCTGAGTATAGCGTACCGTAAAGAAGTCCAGTTCGGATTTCACACACTCTTGGGACATTCGATGAATGAAAGACATCTTGAGTTAAAAAATGTTTTACAATTTCTTTTTTCTGCGGGCACGGGACTTATCGTTCTGTCGGAGAGAAGAAAATGATGTAAAAGCGGAACGGTGCGTCTTTTTGATGATCGGGGGTGCTCGTGATCCTGGAGGTCTCTTACGTTCAGTTTTCCTTATCACCATCAGACACGCCCCCGCTTGATTTTCTTTGCTTCCACGAGTCATTGCTCCTGACATGGCCCCTGTCACCACGTCTTTGACAATATTCTTAGCGGCTGATTTAATGTATAGTTTGACAATTTGGAATCTTCTTTTCAAGAGAGGCAAAGCTCTTCAAAACAGCCTGCAAAATATTCTGTCGATCCCAGAACCGTACATCACAGGGGCCTCGAGAACCCGGGTAGGCCATTGCCCGCTTGGGCTTCATAATAATGCATGTGAGGGCTAGGGTCCAGGTAAGATCTCATCTCTGTATTAGTCGTGTATACACCACTTAGAGGGTCTAAAATGTAACTTGACTATGACCTTATCAAACTGAAATGGAACTGGTTTGTTCTGATCCGTCTTTATTTCAACGGTCAAAGTATCAAACTGAGTCTTGCTGACCAGAGAGTAGTGCGGCTTGTCGTAGGTGATTGTGGTAATCTTATTTATTTCATCCTCAATATGTACGCATTTCAATAGAGGGACGTAGCTGTCTCCGACTCTTTGGTGAGACACAATGTCGCTGTAGACGTACAAGGTATAAAACCCCGCTCTAATATCCGTGGTGTAAGGAGCTTCATTCACCATGCCTAGGGTCATGTCCGCATAAGCTCCTAGTATCCTCCCCAACTGTCCCATGACATGCAGAGTTTTATCCTTCACAGTGCTTATGACGTAGAATCTTCGCTCTTGAGTGCTGTAGCGGAATCTCATGGTGTTTTCCGGTATCGGGGGGATTGCTGAACCGGCCTCGATGGCTTTGGGTTCTTTCGACACCACTTCATTCATCTTGGAGGTCACTTTCTCGAGGCTAGAGTAATAACCCACTGGAATAGTAAAAAATTTAACTATTCGCGGAGACACCACATTAAAGTCATTATCCGGTTTGTCTAGGGTATTCCAGATGTGCGGATATTGAATTTCGGCCAATGCAACTTCCCAGGGATCCTGTAGTTCGATTGGAGAGGCTAATTTGAAAGTAAATTCGGCGATGGTATTATTAGGGAAAACATCCTGGTAAGAATTGCTGGGAAGAACAATGTAAAAGTTTTTTCGCTCCATTGTGAACACACCGTGAATGAAATACTATTTTTAATTCTCAGTATTTAACATCTTGCGCATAGCTTTCAGGGATCCAACTGTTAAACTTTTCGGGCCATGTGAGCCATTTCACCAAAATATGCTTTTTTCTATGGATATTTTTTTCGCCAAAATCTTTTCAATCCTGAAGATGTCCGTACCTCAAACCTTTTTCAACTCTGCATCATAAAAGGAAACTATAATGTCTTTGCTGTCATAATCTTTTAGCTTGCAGACAGGTGGATCCTTCGGGACTAGTTCAGAAACGGTAAATACCTCGTCTGAAAATGTTTGCTCGTATTCCTTGGTAAAAGACTTTGAATTTATATTTTAGACTTCTTTTGGGTTTAGTTAGGCCGTATAAGTTTTTTAAGACTTTCCAAGAGTTGGAACTATTCACCTCGGCATGGGCCATTTTTATGTCTCAGTGATAGCTCAGATTATATGATTTCACCAAGTCCTGTAACCCCTGCAGATAGGACCGGGTATTCTGGGAGTTGAAATAATGCCACATTTTGGTCTTCAGAGTTCGGTTGAATCTCTCCACCACCTAAGCCCTTAATTCACTAATGGTGGTAAAATGTTTTATCCCGTGTTTATTGAACAGGCTTTGAAATTCCCCGATTGAGAAACTCTTTACCACTATCAGTCTGAATTTTAACGGGAACTCTACCTTCCTCCAAAATTTCTCGAAAAGCCCTTGTTACTTCTTTACCCATTTTGTTTTTCAGAATCCTGACCTAGGCATATTTAGAAAGAATATCTATACAAGTCAGTAGATACTTGTAACTTTGGTTATACTCGGCTAGGTTTGTCATATCCGCCAGATTGATCTGCCATTGCCCGTCTATATTGGAAACATACACCTTATTCCTTTTAAAATGGATTCTGGCCGGTTTATGTATCATGTAGGTGTAATGCCCCGATAACCAGTCGGACACCTCTTGGTCCCCTATATTGTGACCCGCTTGCAAGAGAGCTCTTTTCAAGGATTCTTTACCCCCCAAGGCCCTTGCGTTCTCAGAGTTATAATATGTTTTTTTCCAAGACTTGCTCCATCGCCGGTGATAAAACAGACACTGACACCACTTAGCAACTTAGAAAACATTTATTTAGAAGTCTGAATTGTTCAGACTGCTGAGGTTTCAGGTTCAGAAAGACCCACCAGTTCTATCATATCATCAAATTCCAGGTCATATTCAGTCCATAGATTCATATGAGCCTCATGATTAAGATTATGCTAACAAAACTCATTTGCCACACGGCGGGTTACAGAGTAGGAGTATTTATCCATTTCATAAAATGACTGCATTACAGTATCATAAATACTGGTATTTTCAAATTCATCCACAGTCTTTTCAACCACTGTGTCTATTTTGGGAATCGGCAGTAGAATATTATAATACCCCAGAACTTTCATCACCAGTTGTTTCAGCCTACTCTAGAATCCAACCCCCCCAGTTTTTTTTGACAATAGCTAACAAGCAGCCATGGGCATTCTTACTGATGGCTCAACAGAGAAAGCATCTCTGTTTTCAAACCTGTCACTTACATGTGACCACACTATATTTGACAATATTTAGGTGTTAGGCAATACACCAATCCTTCTCTTTTCTACTGTTTCTTATTTATTCCATTGATCCTGATACTTCACTGAACTAATTTATTAACTTCAATCCCCATTAGAGTAGGTCTGCAGCAGGGATCATCTTTAAGTCTGTACTTTTTTGATCTGGCTATAGATGTGTTGAGTCAAGGGATAAAAGGTCAATCACCCTGGAGCATGCTTTTTGCTGATTGCATTGTGCACCACAAAAGAGGAAGTTGGGAGGATAGAGAAGGGCTTTGGAAGATAGAGGGTTGAAGATAAATGGAAAAAAGAATATATGAGGTTTAATGATGATCAGGATTCAGAAGTTAGCTTACTGGGAGAACTGTCGAAAAGAGTGGATAAATTTAAATATCTAGGATCAATGGTAGTCCAAAATGAAAAACTAGATGCAGAGATACCCATAGAGTACAGTGTGGATAAAACATTTGGAAGAAGGTATAAGGAGTATAGTGTGATAGAAAAATGAAGGTGAAAGTTAAAGGTAAGGTCTTTAAGACAGTGGTAAGACTAGCAATAATTTATGGAGTTGAAACAAGGGCAGTTAAAAGAGCACAGACGAAGAAGTTAGATGTGGCAGAAATGAGAATTGTCATGCTTGGGTCACAGATTTGCACAGAGACACAGGAGGTCGTGGAAACACGAAGGATTTTTATTCAAACACTGCAAACACATGAGCTTAAAAGTGCTCCATGACAAGTCAGAGATGACAGTTCTGCTAGGAGCAGAGAGAGAGAGAGAGAGAGATAAAAGCAAACAATCAATTCCAAAACCGACAGGCGCTGCGCAAGGCTTTTAAGTTAGCGGAGTATCGCGTGAGGCTTGTATTACGCATTATAGCGCAAGTGAGAAGGTAAGGAGCAATGTGAGGGTAGTCTGTGTTTCAGGGGTATTCCCAGGGGCGTCTTTGTCCTCTTGGGGTGCGATCACCCCTCCAGCTTACACCCTCCCCCTCAGCATTATTCACATTCTCGTGAATCAAGCGACTCTCTGTACCAGGTTCAGGTTCATGTAGTCGTGATAATACATCTGCATTGACGTGTTCAGAGCCTGGTCAATGTTTCACTGTAAAGCTGTAAGGTTGTAAGCCCAGAAATCATCTCATGAGGCCAGAGTTTGTGTTTTTCTGTCTGTACAACCATTGAAGTGAAGCATGATCAATTACCAAAGTGAAGTTTTGACTCACAAGTAATAGCGAAGCGCTTCCACAGCCCATCTAATTGCCAAGCATTCTTTCTCAATTGTAGAATAATTACACTCCCTAGGAAGTAATTTCCTACTCAAATATGTGATTGGATGTTCTTCTCCATCAAAAATCTGTGACAGGACTGCGCCTATACCAAATGCACTTGCATCTGCAATGAGTCTCGGACATGCCCAGTTTACATTTCTTAGGGTTAGCAGTAAGGCCAGCCTGTCTCAAGCTTTCAAGAACAGCTTGAAGCCGCTCTAAGTGTGTTTGCCAATCATTGCTGAAAATCATGACATCGTCATGGTATGCCCCGGAATATTCAGAATGAGGACGCAGGATCTGATCCATCATACGCTGAAAAGTTAGAGGTGCTCCGTGAAGACCAAACGGGAGTCTTGTAAATTCATAGAGTCCATTAGGAGTCGCAAATGCAGTTTTCTCACAACTGCTAGCCTCTAAAGGAACCTGCCAATAGCCTTTTGTGAGATCTAGCGTGGAGATGTAGCTCGCCTGACCCAATTTTTCCAACAGTTCATCGACACGGGGCATCGGATAAGCATCGAATTTAGAGACCTTATTCAAGCGTCTGAAATCGATACAGAACCGAACCGTCTTGCTTGGGACTAATACGACTGGGCTGCACCAGTCACTTTTACTTTCACGAATTACACCCAGTGTCAGCATCTTTTTTACCTCTTCGCGCACAATATTTCGTCGCACTTCTGGAATCCGGAACGGCCAAATCTGTACGCGAACTCCAGTTTCAGTGGTGATTTTATGTTTTGTAATGTTAGTCTTGCCTGGTAAGTCTGAAAAGACATCAGTGTTTCGTTCTATCAAAGTTAACAGTTCTGTCTTTTGCGTGTCAGTAAGATCATTACCAATGGTAACATCAATCTGAGAAACAGCAGCCAAGGAAGTGTTAACCTCTTGTCGGTCGTGCCATTCCTTCAAGAGGTTAATGTGTAAAATCTGGAATGGTTTGCGCCGGCCTGGTATTCTAACCTTGTAATTTACCGGACTCACACACTCCTCAATAATGGTGGGGCCCTGCCATTTAGCTAAGAATTTGTGTGGATCCGAGGAAACCAGTACCAAAACACGATCGCCAGGTTTGAATTCACGGAGCTTACTGCGCCTATCGTAAAGATGCTTCTGAGTTTCCTGTTCTCGTTGTTGGTGTTCCGCAGCAATACAGGAAAGCAAAGAAATTCTGTCTTGCAACGAAATTAGTCGATCTGCAAAGCTTGGACCTTGAGCTGCTCTCTCGTTCCCTATCCATTCCTCATGTACCACATCCAGGATGCCTCGCGGCCACCTGCCGAATAACAACTCGAAGGGACTCAAGCCAGTGGACACCTGTGGTGATTCTCACACCGCGTACAAAACAAAAGGTAGGACAGTGTTCCAGGTTGTGGGATCATTATGAGCAACTTGCCTGATCATCTGTTTTAATGTTTTGTTAAATCGCTCGGTTAAACCATTCGTTTGAGGATGGTAAACAGTAGTACTCAGTTTCTTAATAGCAAAGCTGTCGCACAATTGTTTCATCACGCGAGAAGTGAAAGGTGTGCCTTGATCAGTTAAGATTTCTCTAGGGATACCAATACGAGTAAAAGTATCACATAGTGCTTTGGCTAAAGTCGAAGAGTTGGCCATTTTCAGCGCAATCATTTCTGGATATCGTGTCGCATAATCAACCAACACCAGCAAATATTGGTACCCATCCTTAGTCTTAGGTAAAGGTCCCACAATATCTAATCCCACACACTGAAAGGGAACTTCCAATATGGGCATAGGACAAAGGGGAGCCCGAGGAGGCTTATAAGCAGAGACGATCTGGCAGTCTGGACATGAAGTACAAAACCGTTCAACATTTTTTCCCATATTAAGCCAATAAAATCGTTTTGATAACCAGTCTCTAGTTTTGTCGACACCGAGGTGCCCCCCCAAGATGTGTGAATGTGCCGCGAGAGAGATAAAAGCAAACAATCAATTCCAAAACCGACAGGCGCTGTGCAAGGCTTTTAAGTTAGCAGAGTATCGCGTGAGGCTTGTATTACGTGTTATAGCTCAAGTGAGAATGCAATGTGAGGGTAGTCTGTGTTTCAGGGGTATTCCCAGGGGCGTCTTTGTCCTTTTGGGGTGCGATCACCCCTCCAGCTTACAGAATATTGAAATGGATGTGCGAAGTTACAAAAAAAGGACAGAATAAGAAATGAAAAAACAGAGGTATAACAAAAGTGGGTGAGGACAGGAAAGTAGGTTGAACAATGAATTGAGACAATGAATATGTGGGCAAAAGAGTGAAGGGAATGAAAGTAGAGAGGAAGAGAAAGCGAGGAGGCCAAAATGGAGATGGATGCGTAAAGTAAAAAAATATCTGAAGGAAAAGGGCTTGACTGACAAGGAGGTGTAGGACCAAGTTGTTTGGAGAAGGCTGATCAAGCACATCAACCACATATAGTCTGTTCAGTTGAAAGACAGAGAAATGCTCAGATGGGGTTACATCTCAGTCTGGCATTGTAAATGAAAGCCACATTTCAGTCAAACAAAGAACATTGCAATTCCTGATGTCCCATTGGAATTTAATACTGAATTTGATATCAACACTTCAACTAAGGTTGTTTCTTACTGACCTGTTCCTTGACATCTGGGACAAAGACATTATGATTGACGATTGGATCAAAGGGTTGATCGTGAACATCAACTTCCAAATCTGTGACAACTGGACAACACTTTTCTCAATACCATTTAAAGTCTTTTGTCAAGTTCTCCTGACCAGAACTGGCACAACTATTGATACCAAACTCATAGAAGAATAAGCAGAATTCAGGAAAGAACAAGAGTGCATGAACAGATCATTGCTCTAAGGAATATTATTGAGCAGTGCCTGGAATGGAACAGACAATGGCCCTGCTGCATTCTCCTCTAAACATGTTCATCTACAGGCTGTCACAAACGTGCACATGGGAGGCAACTAAAGGGCTCGAATAAGGGTAATTCCATGCCGGACCAGGGGCCTCATGTATAAATGGTGAGTACGCACAAAAATACTGCGTACTCCCGTTTTCACGCTCAAAACCTAAACTTTGCGTAAAGCCAAGCACATTTTCACACTAGCTCAAACTCTGGTGTACACAAGTTCTCTGCTCGGTTTTGCACCCAGTCTCAAAGCAGTGCTTTTGTTCTAGTGTGGTTTCCCTTTCTTATACACTGAAATTAACCGCATATTGTTTATTAGTTTAAGGCATCTGATTGTAATTAACCTGTAACAATATAATGGTCCATGGAATAGCCGAACTACTAAAAATATCATAGTTGCTTTAGCATTGTTACTTTCACTGCAGTACTACTCGCGCTGTATTCTTTCTGGGGCTAGCTCGCCACTGGAAAGATAGATGGATAGAATAATTAAACATGTACTACGAAGATATTTCAATGTTCCTTAAAAGTTTTGAAGAATTGGCATTCTCAGCTTACAGATGGCTTAACATCTATTACAGAGCTGATTGTGTGGCAAATGGGTATTTGGAGAAAGAAAAGGAAGGACAGGAGTTGGGGGTTAGTATGTTTGAAAGAGACAGTACTGCTGCAATAAATGATTTCATCGAAGTCCGTGCACGGCTCAGCAAGTGAACTTGAGCTTTCGAGTTTCTCAGACACTCTGTCACTCGATCAACTTCCTTTTGTTGTTTATGCCACTGTTTAAACCAACAAATAATACATTTTTCCTTGCCTCCAATTGGTATTTGCTGAAATTCTTCTATTTCCCCCTGAGCTTTTGCCATTGCCTTTTCGCAGAATGCTGAGCTTAAGGGCTATTTATATTGATTTGCATATTCAAAGATGCATAATTCTGGGAGGAGTTTGGGGAGAGGCAACAGGTGTGTGCACATGCATTAGTTTTCACGCTGACCGGGATTTATGGAGCGGAAGAACATGGAAGTTGGCGAACGCAGAGATTTATACATCTGGATTTTTTGTGCGCATGAATATTTCCACTTTTGTCTGTATGCCATGTTTTAGTATGCATTCTATGTACGGTGTTATGCATGAGACCCCAGGGGAGGGTTTAGTGCATTAATCTTTTCTTTGTTATCTGCTGCAGACCATTTATGGGAAATCCCGAATGGTCCTGATGATGTCACTTCTGATGATTGTCACTTCTGATGATTTCACTTCCGGTTCCAGCCTTGATAAATATGAAATGCCTGAGTTTAACACTTGTGATCAAACATTGCAACTTAGCAGTTCCTGAAAAGAGGGAAAGAAGGAAAAAGAACGTCCAAAAACAACATGGCAGAAAACAATAACATCTTCATTAAAGGAGATACACCTTACCTGGGGTGAGACTTAACATGTTGCCAAAGACTGGAAGCAAGAAGCAAGTCGTCTCAGCCTTATTTCCCAGTTGGGACAAACAGGACCTTATAAAGTGAATGTTTGCTCTAATTTTAATTAAAATAGGATATTCAGTTCCTATTGTATTATGGTAGGTGAATTGGGTGTTTTTCCAGTTAAGGAAGATAAATTGGTGTGCTAGCAGGTTATTGTGCATTATCATAACAGATTTTCTACTAAGCGAAAATGTCCATTCATATGTAGCAGCAAAAAAAAAAGATTTTACATTTTTTAGAAATATTGGGATCCCAAGCCTGTTTGTTCAAATAGGTTCTACATATGGGACATTCCCAAAATATATGAGCCAGTAAATCAGATGTCTGATGACACATCACACAAGTCTTGATCTGGATATATTTTGGATAGCCTAGTCAAAAAAGATATGTGCAATTTATAAGTTTGAGTGAAGTTAGGCCATGTTTTGGATATAATGATAAAAGTTGCATAATATTTTTTTGCTGACTTCAATTCATTATCTGAAAATATAATTAAAATGATCTGATTATAATATTATCTTAAAATATCTTATGGTATGTTCTTTTGGGAACAGTTTGAAGATGTTATCCATATCCTTATTATAGGTAGAACAGTATAGTGAGGGAAGTTTAGGAAAGCTGGCTAAATTGTTTATAGCATAATTACAAACTTGCACACAGTAAAATATATTTTTGATGATAGATAATATTTGTGATGTATTTACTAATAGAATGCAAATATACTGCCATTATAAAAATCTCTAAAGTTAAAATGTAACAGTTTTAAAGCATAAAAACAGATTGAAATTATAGTTCAGCAGCTGGCAATTGTACTTTGTGATTTAGAGAAACAGCAGGAAGCAGGAAGGTGATCACTTTTTAGCTGTACACTACACACATAGAACATTACTCAGGGGGTTCTAGTCACTGTACGGCTTTCTTAATCAGTATGTTTGATTTGTCCAGAAAAATAAGAAACCACTATTATTATTCATTTATTAGTAGGAAAGCAGATATTATTAGGTGTTGCTATTTCCAATAGTAGAAACCCATGTAAAAATCATCCTATTTGCTTTTAAAGTCAATTTAGACCTAGTGATAGCCCTATAGTGTACTATTTATATGCTTCTTCACTAAATTTTAAAATCAGGCAGATAATTTTAAGTAGTGTCATTACAAAGCAGCAAGGCATTTCATTCCCTTGGGTGTGTCATATATGAAATATTTGAAAAAAATTATAAATTAGTGCAACCTGGCCTATGCGACTCAACATTACTCTCTGTAATACTGATCAAATTGAAGGTATAAATAATTGCTCCTTACAAGGAATTCAAGGAGTTCAAAATTGAATTGAGTGGTAGAGGACAACTTGTTCCTAATAATTGGAAAAATGGACAGAAGGCAGACAGAGACACAGTACAATTGAAGATGGCATTGGTGATTCTGCCGCCTCTTCTGGAAGGCCAATTCATGTAAGATTTGTATTTAAAACTCTATCACATCCGTTGCACTGTTACATTTGTTGTTTTCCTAAAAGCTACACCCCAGTGTGAATTTTTTGCCCCTTAGGCGTAAAGTTCTGCTTATCTAATGACTCCTTCCAATAGTTCACTGTGAAATTGTTACAGTTTTGCTCAGGCTCCATCCCTGATTTTTGTTTTTATTATTTATGATTTTTTAATGTAAATTGTTTCGTTGACCTTGTTGATAAATATGTGTTGTGACAGGCGCTAGTCGTCCTTGCCCAGCCAGGATGCCCCTGCACACTATATTCAGGGGGAGCAGCCATGGATATTGAAATACCTCCCCTTGAACGCTAGTTGGCCGCCTCCCTGGGGTGGAACAGTGCCTCAGGCATCCTGGGAATTGCAGTTGGGTGCAGCCCTGTTGGGTCCCGCAGGTACTGCCAGGGGGCGCTGCATTTGAGACTCCTGAGCCCATGTGGGCAACCAATTCGTCACACCTGGAAGTGCAGCCGGAAATCAGGGATCAAGCACCTGGAGCACTTCCAGGTGAACTATAAAGGGAGTCAGCGACCACCACTCAGGGGCCAGAGTCAAGTGCAGGAGGACACAGTTGCTAGGAAGGAGAGGTGGTATTATGGTGTATGAAATCTGTACATTTTGGTTTCCATTATATTTTGTTCAAGACAAGACAACAGATGAACTAAGACAAATCAAAGCAGGTTTTCTTCCCTTACACCTTACTTTTATAACAGTTGTTCATAGCTTAGTGCTAATTTGGTTTACAGCCTGGGAAAGGAAGCCTGAGCCATGCCTCAGGCTATTGATTACTTTATGGATAGACATCTGGAACAACAGTTTGGTTTACAGCCTTCAAAAGGAAGATCTACTGACACCTCAGAGTACATTTGGTACTCTGCAGGTTTTGTTGTTTGGGAAAATGGACAGTGAATTAATTCATCAATCATTTTGACAGCCAGCCAATCAGGTGCATGTGTTGTGAAAGCAAGGCATGACATTTCATAATAAATATGCCTTGGTTTGAAAGCAACGTCAGACAGAAAAAAGCAAAGAGAAGAAGGAGAAGAAGAAAGTACAGAAGGATAAGAAGAGGAATGGACGAAGACGGCATGGGTCGTCAGAAAGGCATCATGAACATTAATTGCTAAATCAAAAGCCTCCCTGGGACATTCATCCTTGTCATCTGTAACTTTTTCGTAAGCTTTTTCTAAAGAGTACATATATTCAGACTTTCCTATCAGTACCTATTTTCTATTATTCTTTGTTTCAGTGGTATTATTATTATTCTTGTAACAAAGACCATGCTACTTATAACTTTCTATGTTTTGTCTTACTGTCTAGTGTGAATGAAGTAATAAGTTAGATTTCTTTGAGCACCTGGTGACAGCTGGATTTTTGCCATTATATCTGTGCAGCGAGGTTTATAAGGCTGAGAGTGAGGGTGCCACTCAATAGTTAGGGACAGTATGAAAAGAAGGTATTTTTGCCTGATAAATGGCCTAAAGTCAAGAGTGCTGAGTCTTTGAATGTTTAAATATATTCTTGTAGACCAAAAGTAATATTAAGGTCTGAGATATCACTAAAACATTGTATGTTATTCGTGCCAATAATAAGTAATTATCTTGCAGTGCTGAATGACAGGCTGTTATTCCTATAGCACTTGTGTGGTTTAAAGTGCTAGGGGTTAATAAGAGTGTGTGTGTCATTCATGGGAGGCTGTTGTGGATAGGGTCTGTGTGTATGCGTATAGCTATTTATGTGTGTGTTCATCTTAAAGTGCAACAGTAGACCAACCCGATAACAAACTTGAAAAGAACGCTTAACCTTGAGGGAACAGGTAAAAGGTAAAGTAGAGGGAAATACCATGATAATACAGGTGGTGCCAAAGACTTGGGACTGTGTTGTGTCTGTGGGTATGGGGAAGGTGTAGCCCACAGACAAAGAAAATAAAAGTTTATTTAATTTTACATGTGCCTCCTGTGTCTAATCTGTGTCGGGTCAGATGCTATATAGCTCTAATCTTACAGTGTTTAAGTGTCTTCTTTATGTAATTGCTTTTCATTATATTTTCTTCCTTCTTTCCTTTGCCAGACTTTAAAACCAACATTTTGTCACATGTGCATTCAGTTCCGTTTTGAACTGTGCCTGATTATCACTGCCTCAAAACTAAAGTGATGTACATCAACAGAACAACTCATGCACCAAAAACGGTAAGCTTCTTGAGAATTCAGAGGAATTTACTTATTTAGGAAGCCCCATCAGTAGCAGCGAAACAGCCAATAAATATATGAGGGCAACATTAAGGAAAACTCAACGTCTTTGTCAAACGCCAGTCTAGCTGGAGGTCAAAGCAATACAGCCTATAGACTAAGACTAAACTGTATAACAACAATGTCAAATTAGTTTTTTTGTATGGAGCTCAAGATCACATGATAATGACAATTTTTTTGCTGTATAGCACAAAATCACACAAGGAGTGCCTCACTGGATGTTTTTGACAGCCCCCCTGCTTTCACTCCCTAAGAAGAAAAAAAAATGACCCAAAAAATTCTTGAAGGGAAAAATATGGAAAAAATCTTTGGAAAGGCAATTCAGAGAAAGCAAATACAATACACAAAACAGAACACAATTAATCCTCTTCACAGAGCTAGAATGCCATTTTATCATTGCCACCTTAGAAATTCTGTACAATAGTACAAACTATTTTGTTCTTGCACAGCACTCCTCACCAAGTGCAAGCGAATTGTGCAGCGACAACGCTCATGTCAAAATGCAAGAATAGATTATACCACTCACTAAAAATAGAACTATCAAATATAAGGATAACATTTAGATATCAACATCAAAATGAGATAGAAGCTAATTAACATAAATGAAAAACAACAATATCTGTTCATCAGCTAATTGTCAAACCAGATATTATTGAGTGTTGATATTTCCAATAGTAGAAACCCATTTTACTCATTTAGTAATCTTCTTTTCATGCTTCTGTAAAACTTTTTTTAAAGTTGAATGTGGCACTGTAGTTACTGTTGGGACACTTATTTGAGGTCTTAGCAAGCCATAATGAATTAGCTGAGACATTAGCTTGCTACATCACCCAGTGCTTTTCATAGGTTTTAATAAACTTTGACTATTTTCATTTAGCTTTTATTAATTGCTAGCAAAATACCCGCGCTTCGCAGCGGAGAAGGAGTGTGTTAAAGAAGTAATGAAAAAGAAAAGGAAACATTTTAATAAAAATGTAACATGATTGACAATGTAATTGTTTTGTCATTGTCATAAGTGTTGCTAGTATATATATATATATATATATATATATATATACACACACACACACACACACACACACATATAAACATATATATACTATAAACAAACCTATAAACAAAAACAGTTCATATGAGTGACGCCATTCTAGGCGTCGGTGGCCATTTTATAAGGGAGGAGCCGGAAGTGGAGGAATGCTGGGAAGGAGGCGTGAGGGATGATGGGACTGCTGACGACAGGGAAGATGGCGGAGGAAGGGCGGAAGTGGACGCAGTGCAGGAAATTTCCTATGGCGGAGTGTCTTTTGTCCTGGAAAACAAAGGAGAAAGGTTAGTACCCGCCACTCCCTGCCGGCAAACGTCTTTCGATGTGGCTTAAGGTCCATCCACGGCCTCCTACTCGCGCATGTGTGACAATACACACACACACACATATATATATATATATATACATATAAATATATATGCATATATATACATATACATTTATATATATACATATACACATATACATATATAGCAAAATACCTGTGCTTTGCAGTGGAGAAGTAGTGTGTTAAAGAAGTAATGAAAAAGAACATTTTGAAAATAACGTAACATGACTGTCAATGTAATCAATGTAATTGTTTTGTCACTGTTATGAGTGTTGCTGTCATATGTATATATATATATATATATATATATATATATATATAAAAATACCAAGGCTTCAAGCGAGAAGTAGTGTGTTAAAGAAGCAATGAAAAGAAAAGGAAACATTTTGAAAATAACGTAACATGATTGTCAATGTAATTGTTTTGTCACTGTTGTGAGTGATGAGTGTTGTTGTCATATATATATATATATATATATATATATATATATATATATATATATTTGCACACACACACATAAACATATATATATATATACATATCTATACATATACACATATATATACACACACACATATATACATACATATATATATCTACATATATACACATACATATACATACATATCTACATATATACACACACAGCTATTTCGTATCAGTGCAATACGCTGCTTGTTAAAACGGATAACTCCCGCTCTTACGTGCAAGTCTGCGTGTATATTATGAACTATCATATTTGTTTAAGTTCTATTTAAATTTTAAATAGAAGCAATTTTTATTTAGTCGACAGAAATATCTTTGGTAGGAATGGTAAAAACAGACAGGAATATTATTCCTGAATAAATCAACTCAAACCTTAAACAACTTATAATATTTTGCTCTCCATAAAATATATCCTGTCTAAATTATACAAGTTAGAAATAAAGTAAACGTTAAAAGAACAAACATTCAAATTTCTTTACTCTTATGTAATTTTATATAAAAAATAAACTTAGATTTTAAATATCCCAAAAGATTTTGCTCTCCATAAAAATATATCCTGTCAAAATTATACAAATTCAAATATGAACATGCTGCATAACAAAACCTGGAAATATAAATAAAATGTGTTCCTTTCAGCAATAACAAATCAAATCATTCAGTTGTCTTTGCTCATATGTCATTTTAGAGCTGGACGCCTGGCATCTTTTTTTGGCAACAGGTTCGTTTCTGTTTGGTGTGAGGTTCTGTGTTGTGGAGATTCTCAGGATGGATTGCAGGTGCTCATCAGTGAGGCGACTCCTGTGTGCTGTTTTGTTAGTCTTTATCACTGAGAAGAGCTTCTCACACAGATATGTGCTACCAAACATGCACAAGGTTCGAGCCGCATGTAGACGGACTTTTTTTGTTCTTCAAAGTCACCAAAGCGCCATGCAAACTCAGTGCGCTCAGTTTATCAGCAAAGTGCTTATTTGGGAACACCGTAGTGACGACTTGGTTCAACATTACTTGGCAACAGGGAAAGTGGGGCAAGTTGCATTTGTGTCTCCCATAAAAGCAGCTTCACTTGAAATCACTTTGTGATTGTGCACGGGTAAAAACGTCCGCTGAAGTGTCAGATTCTTATTTAATTCTTCTGCTTTCTGTATCTTCTGCATTGCATTCAGGTCTTTCAGGTTACCCTGATGTTTTGTCTCATAGTGCCGTCTTAGATTAAATTCTGTAATTACAGCCACATTAGCTCCACAAATGAGACACACGGGTTCAGTAAACATATACTCAGCCTCCCATCGGTTTTAAAGGCTCTATTTTCAGAATCAACTTTTCTCTTCAGCATCGTGTGAGCTAGCTTCGCAATAACTTGCAGCATCATAAGCTAGACTTGATTAACGCGTAAGTGTTCGCAAGGCAGCTGAAGCGCTGCATTATGGGATCTGTAGTTTATTGTGTTACCAGCGCTTCATATACCCGGCCATTAATAACAATAATACAGTATATAAAATGATCTCGGGGCGGATATAATTACATGCCGGGCCGGATGTGGCCCACGGCCCTTGAGTTTGACACATATGGACTAAATAGAACTTGAAAAGATATATTTTTTCAAATGTGATTGCGCAATTCAGATAGAGTTGACGCGCACTACAGCCTGCATGCCTCAATAAGTCATCCTCCCTCGCTCTTACTTTTTTACCGCTCATCTAATGAATACACTGAGTATGGCTTTACCAAAACAATCATTGATGGCGAATAAAGTATCCATTATTCGAGTATGTAGATCGGGATATATATATACATATATATACCCGCGTATCATAGCGAAAAGTAGTGTGTTAAAAAGCTATGAAAAGAAAAGGGAACATTTTAAAAATAACGTAACATGACTGTCAATATACAGTATTTGTTTTGTGAGTGTTATTGAGTGTTGCTGTCATCAAGGATTTGATTATCATTATTTCTTTCAATCAGGTTCGTATTTGTAGGATGTGTTGTGTTCAAGTTACATTCCGTGTTTGTCAATCGTTGTAAAGATGACAGGTTTCATTCATCGATTCGTTTCTTACTGCATCAATAAACAGCTCATCTTCTTCTTTATCTGAGACCTGACACACTGCATGCACGGGTTTTTTACACTGTCTTCCTTTAGCGGACATTGACTTTTCCACCGTGTGCTTTGTTTCCGCAGTAGCTGGATTTATGAATATGCTTATATGTATCAGGCGCTTCATTTTTTTGCTGCCTTTTCAATTGTGTAATTCGGTTTTTGTTCAGCGCTCTTTAGAACTGTTGCTTTTTGACTGTGCATTGCGTCAGTTCACGTGAGCTGCTCGGTGTACATGCATCGAAGGTTCCCAGCTGTGCTGGTACCATCTCGTGCTATGTCCATGGCTGTATTTAATGTTACCTTAGTCCTGGCACTTAAAACTTTCTCTCGCAGTTTCGCTGAGTTTGTGCCAAACACCACCCTGACCATCTCATCTTCCTCTGCATAAGCACAGTCCTTCACCCGTGAATATTTAGTGGAGTTTGCTATTGGATTGCCGCTGACGGACGGCCTTTTATGGGTGGGCACTAAATTACAAACGCCAGCGGCAGCCTGTCTATGAACTTAATTTAAAGTTTAGGTTTACATCGTGCTTTGTTTCTGAAGTAGCAGAACTCATGAATATGGTTGTATATGTCACTCGCTCGCTTCTTATTGTTTCGCTGCCTTCTCAATTATATAATGCATGTTTTCTTCAGCGCTTTTTGGAGGTCTTCCTGGTTTTCTATGTACTGCGTGATTACGTGGAAGGCGTGATGATGTCACACGAAACTCCGCCCCCACGGCTTTCTAGCTCAACTCCATTACAGTATATGGAGAAATATACCTTCCAGTTATGACCATTACGCGTAGAATTTCGAAATGAAACCTGCCCAACTTTTGTAAGGAAGCTGTAAGGAATGAACCTGCCAAATTTCAGCCTTCCACCCAGACGGGAAGTTGGAGAATTAGTGATGAGTCAGTGAGTGAGTGAGTGAGTGAGTGAGTGAGTGAGTGAGTGAGGGCTTTGCCTTTTATTAGTATAGATATACTAGCAAAATACCCATGCTTCGCAACGGCAAAGTACTGCCTTAAAATTTTTATTAAAGAAGAAAATGAAACCTTATTAAACTGAGGGAAAATATACCAATAATTATTTATTAAGGATCTCTTTGTATACCACATTGTGAGTTCGGCCCTCCGGTTGTAATATGACCAAGCTGTGCGCTGAGCTTACTATTGAGCATGCAACATACAGTTGGCCATGTGAACAGTAATCTTGTTTCAAATCTCACAGCTTGGATTGCTGCTGTCATAATCGGTTTGAGTTTTATGGTTTGTTTCAATTACGACAGTATTTGTAGAACTTGTGTTGAAGAGACATTCAGCATCTGTCAAGCGTTGTAAGTATACAACAAGTTTCATCGATAACTTCACATCCAGCTTTTGAGAGTTTAAACATTCATAAACATCAAAGTGTCCACTACTGAAATTGTCACCTGTCAATCTAAGATGTTTAAGAGGCATTGGCGGTTGTCGAAAGGTGTAAAATATTTGGCCATTTCGGTACATTTGAAAGCGACAACCGAACAATGCAGCCATCAACTCACATGCAGATCCATAGGTGAAGGGCTTAAGCATTTCACTCTTCTAGTGCTCCTGTGTAGTATAATTATCTCCTGTACCGTCATCAGTCCACACCTTGAACCTGTCCCAGTCATTCAATACATAAGACACAATGTTCCTCCGGATATCAAGAGTGAGCCTGATATGGCCGTGCAATATGTAACAAAGAGAATGGAAAAGGTAGGTGCCATCTCCGGGCATGGAAACCACTCAGTAAGCAACAGTTCTTTGATCGATGATGATCACCACGATAGTCATGTTAGTGGGGGTACGGTTGGAATGATAAAGGAAATGGGTACCTGAACAATGTAAAGTAAGTCTAAAATACCTAAACAATAACTATAATCGTAAGAAATGAACAATAAAACAGCGGAGAAGTCGTGGATTAAATAAAAAGGCTGTAGTTATCAGCAGGGAGACGTGAATCCTGAGGCGAAACAAGGAAGGGAATGTAGAGACTGGAGCGATGGACGGCCTTATATTGGCAGGCAGCCAACAATGTGGGAGGCGTTGGGATGGGGGACCCAACGCCGCGTCACACGGTGACCGAGCTGCAAGCTATGGACATATATATGTACGTAAGTAGGATTCAGTTAGTGTTGGGAACCCGCATACCAAATTATTTGAAGATGGGCCCATAAGTAACAAAGACTGTTGAAAAGTTCAATATGGCGGCCAACAGTGGCATCATACCACTGAAATAAGTACCAAATTTCAGCCTTCTACCTACACGGGAAGTTGGAGAATTAGTGACGTTGGAAAGTTCAATATGGCGGCTGACAGTGGCGTCATACCACCGAAATAAGTACGTACATTTGTTTCAGTTAGCGCAGGGAAGCCGCCTACCAAATTTCGTGAAGATGGGGCCATGAATAAGAAAGTTTAACAAGGCGGACGTTGTTGACCGTTATGACCGTTACGCGTAGAATTTTGAAATGAAACCTGCTTAACTTTTGTAAGTAAGCTGTAAGGAATGAGCCTGCCAAATTTCAGCCTTCTACCTACACAGAAAGTTGGAGAATTAGTGACATTGGAAACTTCAATATGGCGGCCGACAGTGGCATCATACCACTGAAATAAGTACGTACATCGGTTTTGGTTAGTGCAGGGAAGCCACCTACCAAATTTCGTGAAGATGGGGCCATAAATATTAAAGTTCAACATGGTGAACGTTGTCCACCGTTATGACCGTTACGCGTAGAATTTCGAAATGAAACCTGCTTAGCTTTTGTAAGTAAGCTTTAAGGAATAATCCTGCCAAATTTCAGCCTTCTATCTATACGGGAAGTTGGAAAATTAGTGACGTTGGAAAGTTCAATATGGCGGCCGACAGTGGCATCATACCATCGAAATAAGTACGTAAATCGGTTTCGGTTAGCTCAGGGAAGCCACCTACCAAATGTTGTGAAGATGGGGCCATAAATAAGAAAGTTCAGCGGATGTTGTCGACCGTTATGGCCATTACGTGTAGAATTTTGAAATAAAACCTGCTTAACTTTTGTAAGTAAGCTTTAAGGAATAATCCTGCCAAATTTCAGTCTTCTACCTACATAGGAAGTTGGAGAATTAGTGAGTGAGTGAGTGAGTGAGTGAGTCAGTGAGGGCTTTGCCTTTTATTAGTATAGATTTTTTGGCTTTTTTTCTTAGTATTGTTTTTCTCTTGGGTTTGCTGACTTGTTTTGGGATATTATTGGATTGATCTTTTTCTTTGTTAATTTAGTATTCATTTTTTTTAGCATGTTACATCTTTTTTGTATTTGGAATTATTTTGAGTTCTTTTAAATATGTTGTAGAATTATTTTATTTCATAAATTAAAAAATGAAAGTTTGGATTCGTTGTGGGCAACAGTTGTGACAGTATTTCTTCTCCCTTTTTGAGATTTTAAACCATAGTTTGTTAGACTTAAATCACAGAATCAGTTGGAATGGGTGTTTGATGTTATATCTATTTGCGGAAGTGTTTTCATATTACCAAATCTCAACATATCACCATCAAAACAGACATAATTTTAAAGATGACCAAAGCCACAAGCTGTATGGCAAGTCATTTTAACATTTACTGCCTTATTTGTACCAAAAATTTAAATGTTTCATAATTAATTTACCTTGTGGATGCAGCCTCCTAGGTTTGAATTTGTTGTCCAGTCCTTATCTTTTTTTAGTTTTTCTCCTTTTCTCAATTGTGAATGGGTTTTCCACTGGATATTCTGTTTGTTGTCAGCAAGTACAGTTGTGAGAGATGGACTGGCAAAATTGGCTCCTATTCAGCTGTGCACATGTGTATGTGCACAAATTGTGTGCTCTACAATAGAAAATCACCCTTTCTAATGTGTTTCCTGTCTCACACCCAGTACTGCTGTGTTAAGCAGATTAGGGAATATATGTTGGTATATTTGTAATTTAATGTAATAATTTTGATTATCTAAAATTCAGTGTATTTAATTTAATCACATTAAATACAGTTATAATTCCAATTTTGGCTATTAAAATATATTTTAATATATCTTAAAATCATATCTTGATTACAATAATTGGAATTACAGATATCTGTAATAGAAAGTGCAATGAAGCCCATGGGAAAAGTTCCTTTGTTTTGTTTTTTTTTTGTAAGTAAACTGGATTTTCAGATATCTGTAATTTGAAATCTAACCAGTCAAAATATAATTGTATCCATAACAAGAATTAGCATGATGCTTTTATGTTTAAATGGCTCACTATACAGACAAGCACTTGGTCCATTTACCCACGTAAAGATAATGTAACCTAGACGACACTTAAGACCAGCTTTGAGTCTGTATACTCACAAAGCAACTTCCCATGCAGCTCCCACTAGCTCCAATTATATTTTTTACTTGTTATTCATAAACTTGTGCAAAACTTTTAAACTATGCACAGGAATCCCCTTAAAAACTGGCTTTCTTCTACACTGTTTTGAGCTAGACACATTTTTTTAATGTGACTTTTATTTCATTCTAATGTTACTTGTATTTCTGATCATTTGAATAAATGATGTATGGGTATGTACTTTACTTTTATTGTACAGTATTATATTTCTTAAACTATGGGAACTGAGTCAGTCTTTAGAAGAACCGAATGAATTGAGTTAAATTACGATTAATTTGCACAATTGTTTTCGTACTCTACTTTACCTTAACAAGATTAATTTTTCACATACCCAACTGCTCACTTGGTAATCTAGGCATTTGTCATTTTCATAGAAAATTTGAAAAAATGTGTGCATAATATATATAAAAAATAATCATGGTCTCATTAATGCAGTGTTTATTTATTCTTTTGGGGTTTGTAAGAATTGAATAGTATTTTGTTGTTTATTTATTTATTTAGTTATTTATTCATTTGGAAATATCTTAATTGTGAAGTGGGAATTTGTATTTGTAATGTTTCTTAAGTTGCCACCATTCACAAGGTTTATTGGCCTATACTGTACTAGTAATTTAAAGCTTCAGTTGTGTAAGGTATTTTGTCTTTCTCATAGAATGGGTAACAAAGTAGAGTATCTATACAAACAGAGAAATTTATTAAATACTAATGACATAATTATGAAATGGAGAGGTAACTTTAAACTCCTAGCTAAATAACTGTGCAGGAGCAAGTCAGACATTTAAACTAATGACAGGATGACACGGGGCAGATAAAGACAGCAATGATCCAAAGGCAATCAATAGTTATTATGTTTTATGACAGTAATATCAAACATAGTAATATACTCCAAAGACAATCTATGAAAGTTAGCACCTCAGTTAGAGTTATGGAGGGTGGATTGGGATTCATCCATTTGAGCAAAAAATGTCTTTCTGCATGTAGTGTAATATAGTATATTACTAATTTAATTACCACATTTTTATCCTATCTAGAAGTGTGAAAAATATGGAAACAGTATGACTTTATTCAAATTAATTTTGAATCCAGAGATCTTATGATCACTGCTTCTCTCAACAGGAAAACCAGGTTGGAAGATAAGATGAGATCTTATAAAATTCCCCTAGCAATTTTAATACCAAAAATTTGCAAAGGCCAGAACATTTAAAAGGAAAAATAAACATAGGCAAAAATATGATTAAAATCATAAGTAAAATAATCCCAAATGATACATGAATTTCATGTCAAGTGATTAGCAGAAACTAACTATAACATGGAGATAGTTAACAATATGGCTTTGGACTCAGTAACTTTTCTTGGGTTTGAATATTTTTTCTGTGAAATGTGTACTGTATTTGTTTTCTTTAGTTGTCAATCCTCCTGATTTTAGCGTTACATTCATTTTGTGTATTTGATTTGTTTTAAGGCTGTTAGGTTTATTTTATTATTGTAGTTTTGTTCTATTATGTCACCATTTTGCTTTCAGGGGCAATACAATTTCAGAACTTGGTTGCTAACATGCTTCCTAGAAGTTAGATCATTAACACCACCTAGTGCTACACATGAATTATCGTCCAAGCTTTTGGAAACAGCTCTAAAAACATTTCCTTAAGTATTTAGTGTTACATTCTTTTAATAGAAGACTATCTGGCATGTTTATTTTTGACTGCAAATTTTGTTTTCACTTTGGTTTGTGGCAGATGACAAGTGTCCTTAGCAGCATTATATCCCCAGGATCAGTAGATGGAAGCCCACCTGGATTGCTACAGCACCCCAGATTCCCACAAGGCACACTGGGACTTGGAGTTTGGTGGCTCAGCCATATTGGGATCCACGGGTGCTGCCAGGGGTTGCTGCCGGTGGTGCTGCAGGGAATGCAGAGCTCTGCTTCATCAAACAACCACCTTACCAGGAAGTACTCCTGGGTGCAGCATAAAAGAAACCAGCTGACATTTCCCCAGGAGTTGGGACTGTGAAGCTTGCTGGAAGAGGAGTGTAGGTGGAAAGAGATAGACAGAGAGAGAGGTAAAGAAGACAAAATGTTGCAGTGGAATGCTTTGTGCTTGCTTTATTGTGCTGATTTGTACTATGTGCTGTTTATTG
The DNA here is from genome assembly GCF_016835505.1 of Polypterus senegalus. Lineage (NCBI taxonomy): Eukaryota > Metazoa > Chordata > Cladistia > Polypteriformes > Polypteridae > Polypterus > Polypterus senegalus. The sequence goes on from NC_053166.1 coordinate 100,090,057, forward strand.
GGTAAGTTTTTAGGAAGAGTTTCACAAAAACAAACCTGTGTGTTGTGCTAGACTTGTGCCTGTGTCTGTCTGTGTTGGGTTTGGAGAGCTGGTTTGCCCCCTACTGGCCACAGTGCTTTGATGTATTATTATTTTTTTGCTGGTTTTGACTCTCACTAGTGGTTTGGTTTCATTTTCATTTCCTAATCCTTCTCTTTCACACTGCTATTTTTCCACCCCTAGCAAAACATGTGATAATTCAAAATAACAGTAGTCAAAAGTAACCCAAATACATAATGACATTCTGTTTATTTTGTAGTCAAAGACCAAATACCAATTGCAAAGCTAGCCTTTTTTAAAAAGAGTGCTTTATTTGGTAATTTAGTGAAACAAAGGAATACAAATGCTGCGAGCGAGGAGCTTTTAAGTAAGGAATAAGAGGAGCACAAAGTTAGAACAAACAGAGAAAAGAAAAGCTAACCACACAGAAACAAAAAGCAGCAGACAGTTGAGAGGACAAATATTATAGGAGCTTAAGGGACAAGAAAGTGTAAAACAACTGTAGCAGTTTTTTAATTTCTTTGGCTTAAACCTTTTAATTTTACCATTTAATTTAAATCATTTAATTGCAACTAAATAAATATTTTGAGCAGATTTAGTAATCCTTACTCAAATTTTAATAATGGGGCCAGTGCAATGCAAAACCTGTTGGATGTTGGACTTTCTAGGGGATAACTTCGAGGAGCCAGTCTTCTTTGAGGACTACATCTGCAGGAAATGCCAGCTGATCCAGCACCTTCAACTTAGGGTTACTGAACTAGAAAAGGAGTTGGCTGCCTTGTGTTGCAGTAGAAAATGTTCAGACCTGGCCCAGGTGTCCTTTAGAGAGATAGTGTACATGCCTAAGGCGGTATTGGAAGAGATTCCAAACCAGAAAGATAGAGAAAGGGTGGTCATGGTCACAAGGCACAATATAAAGGGTGCACACTGTTGGGGGAATCAACCCAAAGAAATGAAAGTGTCAAATCATTTTTTGGTTCTTTGCAGAGCTGGACAGTGTCTCTGAAGGTTCTGAGGTGTCAGGCAGGCATGAGGAGCCCCAACAGGCCACCTCCCTGTAAGAGAGAGGTAGTGATAGTTGGGGACTCAAACATTTGCAGGACTGAAGCCCAGATTTGCTCCAGAGACAGAGAATCTCACAAGATGTTTGCCTTCCAAATGCACAGGTGGGAGACCTCCCTGGAAGGGTTGATAGGCTCTTGGCCAGAGCAGGGATGGATCCAGTGGTTATTGTCCATGCAGGAAGAAATGACAAACATAAGGATAGTCTGTCAATTCCACAAACCAAATTAAAGAGAAGCCCTCCAGGATCACAGTCATACACCTTCTCTAAGTCCAGTGAGAAGTATTGAGACTATTCAGTAAAATAGAAAAAACTACAAGAAGCTAGCTAGATAGATAAAAATAGATAAATAAATATAAAATATACTGTAAAATGATAGATAAAAAGTTAGAGAAAAGAGGTTCCTATGTGGTAATACCTATGACAACAACTTTATTATTTCTAAATTTCCTATTAAATTTAAATGGCTTCCATATGACACTGAAATGGTGGGCAACGACTCACCTTTTTATTAAAGAGGAACTTCATCTTTCTATGCACGAGAGCAAAAGAAAATGTCGGAATTCAGTTGTATACGGCCCCTGACCAAGATTATATAGAGGGGATATGATTTATAGCAGATTGTGTTCCTGCTAGCTAGAAATCATTTATCAAGCGTGCATACGCACGGTTTTATGTGTAAATCATGCGTACACACAATTCCACTAATAGAATGCGATTCATTAATTTGTACGTGTGCGTGAAAATGTGCGCACATTTAGAAGAACTCCTGACTGTGCGTAAGCAGAATCCCCTAGTGGTAGAGCACTGTAATCACATATAAACCCAGTGCCCTTATACTTCACCACTTAAATGTCAGTGTTGATTCTGAGTTATCTGGAACTGTAAATAATATAAAATCCACAATTGAAGAACTGTTTTTGGAAATGCATTGACTACAATGGCAGACCTTGCGCTTCTTGAAGATTTGCAACAAGCACTTTTGCGCAGAGATCGCATTTTCAGGAACCGCACAGACTTACTCGCTGAGAGTGATGAGTGGCTCATTAGTCGTTTTCGTTTGCCAAGGGCAATTTTGCTTGATTTGTGTCAGCAGTTCTCGCAACTTTTGGAGAGGCCAACAAAGCGCACCAGTGCAGTCCCCGTGCACACTCAGGTTCTTTCTACTATTGGCTTTTTAGCCACAGGCACATTTCAAAGGGAAATTAGTGACAGATCTGGTATTTCTCAACCCACCGTGAGCCGAATTATGCCACACGTTTTACATGCAATTATATCACTTACATCACAGTACATTACGTTTCCAAATACCGCAGCGGAAAGGACAAAAATTATGACCGATTTCTATAACATCGCAGGATTTCCAAGTGTAATAGGGGCAGTTGACTGCACACATGTTGCCCTGAAAGCTCCTACTGTTGATGAATTTGAATTTGTAAATAGAAAAGGCTATTTCTCCATTAACGTGCAGGTAATCTGTGATGCACACTTGAACCTGCTAAATGTCGTTGCGAACAGCCCGGGAGGGACACACGATTCCTTCATTGTGCAGAACAGCATCGTGGGACTTCGTCTTCAGCAAAGCGCTGCTGGAGAAGGCTGGCTTATTGGTAAGTGTGTAACGATTAGATTACTTCTCAACACCATCTAGTGTACTGTATTTTATGTTAATCTACATCACTGCAGGGGATCGAGAATATGTCCTTAAATCCTGGCTGATGACCCCAGTGGCAAACCCTGTATCCCAAAAGGAGCTGAATTACAACCGAGCACATGAGCGCTCAAGAAGCACAGTAGAACGTGCAATAGGCTTGCTGAAGGCTCGATGGCTGTGTCTGTCAGGCAGAGGAGGCATATTGCAATACAAACCCGTCAAGGTTTTGAATGTTTAAATATTTAAATTAAGTTTTAATTATATTTTATAACTACAATATTTATCAATTTGCTTTAGATGTGCTATATAGTTAAAGCATGCAGTGTGCTGCATAATATTGCCATTAAAAACGGTATACCACTGGATGAGATGCCGATACAAGAAGATCGCCACATGGCAGAAGGTTTTGACCCCATGCCAAATGCTGTGGCCGTGCAACTAAGAGCAGGGATAATCGAACGGTTCTAAATCTGTTTCACAATAAGGAGTAATTGTGAGAAAATGGTGAGATCAATTGGAGCTTTTATTGAACTTGCATGATGCATTTAGTGAATCACTAATGTTCCTCAAGTTCACATTGATTTGGTGCAGTTCCTCTTTTATGCTTGCAATGCCTCTCACTAATTCCTCCTGTGTTTTCAGAACTGCATCAGTCAGGACTCGTGCCTCGAAATGCATCGGACGTGCTGAAGTGGCAGGTGGAGCAGGACCTGGCAAAACTGGCAGATCTATAAAATAAATGTTAAATGAACAATCCAAATCATTTGCAATGTGAGTGTTATTTATCTATGAATAATATATCGCAACACAAACATTTGAAAACCTTCTAACCATATTCGGATGGCTCGGCCTCTACTGCAGTTGATGGGATTGCACTTTCAGTGTCACCATCGGGGATTACTCCACTCATTGACGTTTCACCAATAATTGCCGCTATCTTGTCATCCAATGGTGACACTGAAATAAGACTCTGGCCTCCTCCCGTGGCACCGAGTTCTCTTTTTTGGGCTGCAATTCTTTTTTTAGAGGACACTTTTAAATCAAACCACTTTTTCTTGATTTCTGCAGTAGTTCTACATACAGGTGAGACAGCATTTACCGCATTAGTAACCTGTCCCCACGCCAAGTTTTTTTTCTTCGACATTCCGCCTGAAAAAGCAGCAAACAAAACTGTCTTATTATGTTGTACCTCATTTAAAAGCACTTCCACTTTATTGTCTGTGAAGTTTTTTTTCTTTTCTCTCTTCACGGGATCCATGATAACGGCTCTATAGTGCCCTGGCGGCATTGGGTTTTTATAAGGAAGGCTGTTTGCCAAATAAGGTAATTTGAGGGCATTTCTGTATGCAATTTTAAATTACTATGCCCACGCACACAATTTAGAAGGAGTGCGATTCATCATCAGTCATTTCGTACAGCTGTGCGTAATCACGTTAGATAACTCCCAACTTTCTTGTGCTTACGGCTGTTGGTATACACACTAGTTTAGAGCTTGTTTTACGCACGCTTCATACCTGAGACCCCTGGTGTGCAAATAAAAGCATGACCTTTGTGAACAATTACTATGCACACGCACACAATTTAGAAGGAGTGCGATTCATCATGAGTCATTTCGTACAGCTGTGCGTACTCACGTTAGATAACTCCCAACTTTCTTGTGCTTACGGCTGTTGGTATACGCACTAGTTTAGAGCTTGTTTTACGCACGCTTGATAACTGAGACCCCTGGTGTGCAAATAAAAGCATGACCTTTGTGAACAATTGGGACGATTTTTGGGAAAGGCCTGGACTTTTCAAAAGAGTTTGTCTTCATCCTAACTGGAGGGGATCTTATGTATTATCCCAAAATATGGCAGCAAAACTACCTGGCTGACTGATTAGAGCACAATCCAGGCCACAGTCATGTGATCTTAAATTACATGCTGTTGTTTATCCCATCTGTTACTTTTCCAAAGCTGTTACCCATAATCCCTGTTGTGGGGCATTCAGTAAATTCAGTCATGATGCAGACCTTAAATTATTAGATAGCCAAAAAATAAGATGTAAAATTAGACCCTCCACCAGGGGCACCAGTAATAGAAACTTACTTCAAATGAAAACAAAAAATATATCACCAGTTCTGAAAGAAGCATGCAGTTTTAAATGCTGCTTATTGAACATTTGCTCTCTTGGAAGTAAAGCTGTTTTTGTAAATGATATTATATTAATTACAAAATATGATCTATGTCTTCTCACTGAAACCTAGCTTAGTACAGTAGACCCCTGCGAAGTCGCAGTTGAGAGTTCGCAGCCTCAGTCATTTGCGGATTTTTCCTTAGAACCTATCTAATAATTGTTAGTGGAAACCGCAAATATCCTCCACAATTTTTATGGCTTTTTTTCATGGCAATACTGTACTGTAGAGAGAAGTGGAAGCAACTGTAGAGGAAAACATAGCTTGGGATGGTGAAAGTATTTGAAACTGCAGTTCCCAGCAGTCCATGCAGTGGCTCTAATTGGTCTTCTGCTGAGGGTGCTGGGGCTGTTGGGGTCAAAGGATGTCAGCGTGGCTTTTAAAAAGGGGGCCAATGACCAAAAGCAAAAAAAAAAGTTTTTGTAATTTGTGTTTCAAGTTCCTGTCTGTCTGCTTTCTGTTGGGTTACCTGTACTTATTCATTTTGTCCTGGATTGTTTCGTGGTTGGTGTCTGGATTGTCTGCCATCTGCCTGTGTACATGAGGACTGTAAGTGGATTCATGGCCATCCTGCAAAGAAAGGAGTGCTCCTGAACCCATCCACCTGTGTTCACCATTTCAAGTACTAACGGTAGGACTATCTTTACATTCCCATTCAACATGCGGATCTTTGGACTATCTATTTTCATCATTACATTTCATCCATTGCCATTTTTCAGGAATGTTTTTCATGACTTTCTGTGTGTGTTTTGTTTGCACTTTGTTGTATTTAATGTGTAATCGCCTTAAGGGGAATAGGGGTGGTATCCTTGTTTTCATTTATTTTCATTACATTCCTTATTTGCTGTTTGATTACCAGTATGCTTTGTTTTTGTCTCTGTTTGTGAGTGTGTGCGGGTCGGGCCAAGGCTGGGTGCATCCCTGGAATCTCCACCATAAAAATAAATAAATCACTGTCTTCTTGACAGTGTGAATATTAGCAGAATATTAGCATTATTCATTTCTCCTTGCTGCTGATTGACTGTGATGCATCTCCAGCTGAGTGTTCTTGTGTTTTCCGTTTTGTTCCTCTTAATCCTTAAACCGCCACAACCGGCTATAGTCGTTTCCTAGTGCCATTTGTGAGCATGCAGGAGCTGATCAGTCAGTGAACTGCAGCAAAAAAGTATTTGGCATCTAGGGATGCATTAACCCCCAAGTATGTGGCAGTTTAAGGGTTAAAGCCCCAAGATTCTGCCGAAAAGCCCTGCACCTTCTAAGGCTTCTGGTAATGAAAACGCACTTGCATGAATTAGAATTAGAATTAGAATTAGAACAATCTAGACGAGAACAGGCCATTCAGCCCAACAAAGCTCGCCAGTCCTATCCACTTGCTTCCTCCAAGAAAACATCAAGTCGAGTTTTGAAAGTCCCTAACGTCTTACTGTCTACCACACTACTTGGTAACTTATTCCAAGTGTCTATCGTTCTTTGTGTAAAGAAAAACTTCCTAATGTTTGTGCGAAATTTACCCTTAACAAGTTTCCAACTGTGTCCCGTGTTCTTGATGAGCTCATTTTAAAATACAAGTCTCGATCCACTGTACTAATTCCCTTCATAATTTTAAACACTTCAATCATGTCACCTCTTAATCTTCTTTTGCTTAAACTGTAAAGGCCCAGCTCTTTTAATCTTTCCTCATAATTCAACCCCTGTAGACCTGGAATCAGCCTAGTCGCTCTTTTCTGGACCTTTTCTAGTGCTGCTATGTCCTTTTGTAGCCTGGAGACCAAAACTGCACACAGTACTCAAGATGAGGCCTCACCAGTGCATTATAAAGGTTGAGCATAACCTCCTTGGACTTGTACTCCACAGATCGTGCTATATAACCTAACATTCTGTTAGCCTTCTTAATGGCTTCTGAACACTGTTTGGAAGTTGATAGCTTGGAGTCCACTATGACTCCTAAATCCTTCTCATAAGGTGTACTCTCGATTTTTCGACCGCCCATTGTGTATTCAAACCTAATATTTTTACTTCCTATGTGTAATACTTTACATTTACTGACATTAAATTTCATCTGCCACAAATCTGCCCAAGCCTGTATGCTATCCAAGTCCTTCTGTAATGATATAACGGATTCCAAATTATCTGCTAATCCACCTATCTTGGTATCATCTGCAAACTTAACCAGCTTGTTACTTATATTCCTATCTAAATCATTTATATATATTAAAAATAGCAGCGGCCCTAGCACTGACCCCTGTGGAACACCACTCTTAACATCAGCCAGTTCTGATGAGGTTCCTCGCACCATCACCCTCTGCTTCCTGTGTCTGAGCCAATTCTGCACCCATCTAAAAACATCACCCTGAATTCCCACTTCTTTTAACTTGATGCCCAACCTCTCATGTGGCACCTTATCAAATGCTTTCTGAAAGTCCAGATAAATAATATCATAAGCTCCACTTTGATCGTATCCTTTTGTTGCCTCCTCATAGAATTCCAACATGTTAGTAAAACACGACCTCCCCCTTCTGAACCCATGCTGACTGTTCAGAATAACTCCTGTCCTTGTCATGTGTTGCTCAATCTTATCCTTAATAATTCCTTCCATTAATTTTCCTGTGATGCTTGTTAAGCTTACTGGCCTATAGTTGCTTGGATCTGCCCTGTCACCCTTTTTATATAATGGGATGATATTTGCCATTTTCCAGTCCTTTGGAATCTCTCCAGTGCACAGTGACTTCCTAAAAATATGTGTCAAGGGTTTATATATGTACTCACTAGCCTCCTTAAGAACACGAGGATAAATATTATCTGGGCCTGGTGATTTGTTTGATTTCATCTTATTTAATCTGAGCAGCACTTCTCCCTCTACAATTTCCAAATCCCTCAGTACCTCCTTAGTAGTTGTGTTTACCTCTGGCAGGTTATCCACTTGCTCACTTGTAAACACCTCAGAAAAATGTAAGTTTAGGGCATCTGCTATTTCATTGTCTGTATCTTTTAATTCCCTTTACTATTCCTGATGAACTTGACCTCCTCCTTAACTGTTCTTTTACTACTAAAATACTGAAAGAATCTCTTGGGGTCTTCTTTCGCCTTATCTGCTATATTCCTCTCCAACTGTCTTTTAGCCTCTCTGATATCCTTCTTAATGGTTGCCCTCATTTTCTCATACGCTACGGTTCTCTTTGCAGTCATTAGTCTTATATGCCTTATACAGCAGTTTTTCCTTTGCAACTTCTTTTTAAATCTTTATTAATCCATCGTGGAGATTTTTTAGTTTCCTATTACTTCCAAATTTAGGTATGTATCTGTCCTGCATTACATGTAAAACATTTTAAACCTGTTCCACTGCTCCTCGACTGTCTCCACATTTAAAAGCTTATCCCAGTCTATCCTACTTAGACTTTGTCGCATCTGCTCAAAATTAGCCCTACTAAAGTTCAACTTAACAATTTTAGTCTTTGCATCTGTACTCTTACAAAATACTGAGAATTGTATTACATTATGGTCACTTGACCCTAGTGGTTCAATCACCTCTACACCCTCAATTCTATCCTGATTATTACAGAATACTAAATCCAGATAGGCTTCACCCCTTGTTGGTGCTTTAACATGCTGTGTTAAAAACAGTCGCGATTACTTCTAAAACTCCTGCTCTTGTGCTCCTCCATCTGTAAGGTTATCCCAGTTAATATTTGGATAATTAAAGTCCCCATGACTATAATATCCCCTGTAAACTTGCCTTTTGATATTACTAAAAGATGTGTGTTGAAATTACTGTCTGAATTGGGTGGTCTATAACACACTCCTAAAATGAGACCTTTTCCCTAATATTTTCCAGGCGAAGCCACATGTCCTCACTAAGATGGGGCTCATCATCCAACTGAAGATGACTTACATTTAATTCCTGTTTGGCATAAACAGCAACCCCACCTCCTTTTCTGTTCTGTCTATCCTTCCTAAAAATGTGTATCCCTCTATGTTACACTCATCCCCATCTTTGTTATTTAGCCAGGTTTCCGTTATTGCTATAATATCATAATTGTGCTCTGCTACATACAACTCCAACTCACTTACCTTATTTTTGATACTTCTAGCATTAAGGCAAGCTATTTTTAATGTGTTAATCCTTCTATCTTTACGTGTTTGCTTAAAATTTACATTACTATGCATTTTTATTTCTACACCATTGTTTGTTCTTCCATGTATAGATCTAAATCTGGCCTGTCCTAAACTCCCTGCCCCCCCATTCCCTAGTTTAAACAATCCTCGACTAGCCTACACATACGCCTCCCCAATACATTGGTGCCCCTCCGGTTCAGATGTAACCCGTCACGGCGGAACAGGTCCCATCTGTTCCAAAAGGAGTCCCAATGCCCCATAAACCTATACCCTTCTACCCTGCACCAAGATTTGAGCCACGCGTTAAGCCTTCTAATCTCCTCAATCTTACCTGGACTGGCGCGTGGCACAGGCAGAACTTCGGAGAAGACTACCTTGTCAGTTCTGCTCCTCAGCTTGGTACCTAACTCTTTGAATTTGGATCGCAGAACTGACAGACTACCCTTATGTATGTCATTTGTTCCAACGTGGACAATGACAACTGGATCCACCCCCGCTCTGGCCAAGAGCCTATCCACCCTTCCAGGGAGGTCTCCCACCTGTGCTCCCGGAAGGCAACACACCGTACGAGACTCTCTCTCTCTGGAGCACACCTGCGCTTCAATCCCCCTAATGATTGAGTCCCCAACTATCACTACCTCTCTTTTTGGGAACTGGTTTTGAGGTGGCCCGTTGGGGCTCCTCAACCCTGCCTACCACCTCAGAATTATCAGAGTCACTGTCCAGCTCCGCCAGGACATGATAACGGTTAGACACTTCAATTACAGTACATATAGCGATAAAACGGTATTTTACATCCTAGCAATGTGGGAGACATAGCAGTACAGTATACAGGTTTACCTTTACATTCCTTATTTTTAGGTAATGTATTAACCTGGAAAAAAAAAAAAAATTTTTTTTAGGTAATGTATTAAGCTGACCCTTCTTGGATCGAGGCCTTGTCGTGGCAGAAGGGCTTGCGCGGTCTAGTAGTCCTCAGAGCTATGTTGTCGGGAGCTACATGCTCCTGGTAGGGCTTCCCAAGGCAAACAGGTCTGAGGTGAAGAGCCAGACTAACTCGACCCTGAGACCCCATATGGACTTAAAACAAGGATCTTGCCTCTTGAGAGAGGCTGGACTTTGTTCCACTCTGGAGTTGCTGTGGGTGAGAGGCGTCGGGCAGGGGTGGGCTTGCTTATGGCCCCCCGGCTCGAGGCCTGTATGTTGGGGTTCTACCCATTGGACGAGAAGGTTGTTTCCCTACGACTTCAAGTTGGGGGAAGGACTCTGACTGTTGTTTGTGCTTATATGCCGAACAGCAGTTCAGAGTACCCAGCCTTCTTGGAGTCTTTGGAAGAGGGGCTGCGAGGTGCAGCTCCTGGGGACTCTATCGTCCTGCTGGGAGACTTAAAACGCTTACGTCGGCAATTACAGTGAAACCTGGAGAGGCGTGATTGGGAGGAACAGCCTCCCTGATCTAAACTCGAGTGGTGTTCAGTTGTTGGACTTCTGTGCTGGTCATGGATTGTCCATAACGAACACCATGTTCGAGCATAAGGGTGTCCATAAGTGCACTTGACTCCAGGATGCCCAAGGTCGCAGCTCGATGATCGACTTTGCAATCGTGTCATCAAATCTGCGACCTTATGTCTTGGACACTCGGGTGAAGAGACCAGCTGAGCTGTCAACTGATCACCACCTGGTGGTAAGTTGGATCAGGTGGCGGGAGAGGCTGCCGGACAGACCAGGCAGACCGAAATGAATAATGGGGTCTGCTGGGAACGTGTGGCGGAGGAACCGGTCAGAAAGATATTTAACTGCCACCTCCGGCAGAACTTCAACCTCATTCCGAGGGAGGCGAAGGACACTGAGTCTGAATGGGCCATGTTCCAAGCCTCCATTTTCGAAGCAGCAGAACGGAGCTGAGGCCACAAGGTTGTTGGTGCCTCTCGTGGCGGCAATCCACGAACCCGGTGGTGGACACCTAAGGTTCGAGAGGCCAATCTGAAGAAAGAGTCCTATCGGGTCTGGTTGACCAGTGGGACTCCAGTGGCAGCTAAGGGGTATCGGCAGGCCAAGTGTGTGGCGGCATCGGCTGTTGCAGAGGCAAAAACTCGGACATGGGAGGAGTTTGGGGAAGCCATGGAAAACGACTTTCCGTCGGCACTGAGAAGGTTCTGGCAAACCGTCAGGCGCCTCAGGAGGGGAAAGTGGTGATCCACCAACTATGTGTACAGTGGAGATGGGGCCCTGCTGACTTCAACTGTAGACGTTATTGACCAGAGGAAGGAATACTTCGAGGATCTTCTCAAACCCACCAGCATGTCTTCCTTAGAGGAAGCAGACCTGGAGGACTCCGGGGGGGCCCATCCATAACAGGGGCTGAGGTTGTCGAGGTACTTAAAAAGCTCCGATGTGGTGGGGCCCCTGGAGTGGACAAGGTTCACCCTGGGTTCCTCAAGGCTCTGGATGTTGTGGGGCTGTCCTGGTTGACACATCTCTGCAACATTGCATGGACATCGGGAGCAGTGCCTCTGGATTGGCAAACCGGGGCGGTGGTTCCCCTTTTTAAGAAGGGTGACCGGACAATGTGCTTTAACTATAGGGGGATCACACTCCTCAGCCTCCCTGGTAAGGTTCAGGGGTACTGGAGAACAGAATTTGGTCGATGGTCGAATCTCGGATTCAAGAGGAACAATGTGGATTCCGTCCTGGCCATGGAACACTGGACCAGCTCTACACCCTGGCCGGGATCCTGGAGGGGTCATGGGAGTTTGTCCAACCAGTCCACATGTGTTTTGTGGATTTGGAGAAGGCATTCGACTGTGTCCCTCGAAGCATCCTATGGGGTGTGCTCCAAGAGTACGGGGTACAAGGCTCGTTGTTACGAGCCATCCAGTCCCTGTACAGGAGGAGCAGGAGCTTGGTCTTCATTGCCGGTAATAAGTTTTACTCGTTTCCCGTTGAGATTGCCAGGGCTGCCCTTTGTCACTGATTCGGTTCATAACTTATATTGACAGAATTTCTAGGTGCAGCCAAGGAAGGGAAGGGGTCTTGTTCGGTGACCTCAGAATCTCGTCTCTGCTATTTGCGGATGACGTGGTTCTGTTGGCTTCATCGGACAGTGTCCTCCAGCTCTCACTGGAGCAGTTCGCAGCCGAGTGCAAAGCAGATGAGAGTCAGCACCTATAAATCCGAGGCCAGGGTTCTCAGCCGTAAAAGTATGGAATGCTCTCTCCGGGTTGGGTGCACAGTACTACCTCAAGTGGAGGAGTTCAAGTATCTCGGGGTCTTGTTCACGAGTGAGGGAAAAATGGAGCGGGAGGTTGACATATGGATTGGTGCGGCATCCGCAGTAATGCAGGCTCTGCAACGGTCCATCGTGGTGAAGAGAGAGCTGAGCCAAAAGGCGAGGCTGTCGATTTACCAGTCGATCTATGTTCCTACCCTCACCTATGACCACGAACTTTGGGTAGTGACTGAAAGAGCAAGATCGTGGATACAAGCTGCCGAAATGAGTTTTCCCCGCAGGGTGGCTGGACTTTCCCTTAGAGATAGGGTGAGGAGTTCAGTTATCCAGGAGAGCCTCGGAGTAGAGTCGCTGCTCCTCCGCATTGAGAGGAGTCAGTTGAGGTGGTTCAGGCATCTGGTTAGGATGCCCCCTGAACGCCTCCCTTGTTCCAGGCATGCCCCACTGGCCCTGGAATGCTTCAGGGTCCTCCCAAAGGAGCTGGAGGAGGTGGCCAGGGAAAGGGATGTCTGGGCTTCCCTGCTTAGGCTGCTGCCCCCGCGACCAAACCTCGGATAAGCAGTGGATATTGGATGGATGGATGGATGGTATTAAGCTGAGTCTGAAATTAAATTAAAGTGTTCTGGGGGCATATTTAGGGTTTAAACTATAAAAATAGGCATTTTTTTAACCACATGCAAAATATGCGGTTTTTTACAATTCACAGGTGCTCTATGAACATAATCCCCGTGAGTTTTGGGGGTGTACTGTAAATCTGATACTGTTCCACTAGCTAAGGTGTCAACAGATGGATACTCGTTCCTTGATAGGTCTAGAGAACCTGGTTGAGGAAGAGGCCTTGCAATAATTCATTTTAATAAAATGCAAATCACTTCTAATAATTTAGGTGACTTAACCTTTGAGGCCTTCATATTAAATATTAAAACAGATTCCAACACAATTATAGTGCTAGTTTACAGACCACCAGGGCCATATTAATTGTTCATGACTGAATTTAGCAACCTTTTATCTGATTTGGCTTTCAATTATGATCATGTAACATTGATGAGGGATTTTACACATTGATGAGGAAACTAACACTTTGACTGTAGCATGTCATTTAAAGCGCACATTACAAAGTTGTCCAAATCATGTCTCTTCCATCTTAAAAATGTTGAGAAACTAAGACGCTTTTTAAATTAACAGGATTCTGAGAAACATTCTGAGAACATGCATTTATTACTAGTAGGATTGACTACTGCAGTGCTGTGTTCACTGGATGTTAAAATTGTTCTTGCTGCTGAAAAAATATTTCAAGAACAAGAAAATACTTACACATAACTCCAGTTCTTAAATCCTTACACTGGCTCCCAGTTAAGTTTAGTGCAGATTTCAAAAATCCTCTTTTTAACATATAAAGCCTTAAGTGGCCAAGGTCCGACTTATCTGAACTTATCATGATTTACAAACCAAAGCGCACATTAAGATCTCAAGATGCCGGTATACTTATGATTCCAAGGATTAATAAAATAACAGTGGGAGGCTGTGCTTTTAATTACATTTGGCCCCTAAACTGTGGAATGGTCTGCCTGTTGCTATAAGAGATACCCCTTCAGTCTCAGCTTTCAAATCCCGGCTAAAGACTCACTACTTCAGTTTAGCATATCCTGACAAGAGCTGCTGATTAACTGTACAAACTGCATCTCTGTTGTTGGTCATTAGCACTAAAACATAAGTAATATGATAGTTATAATTTGTTACTAACCCTTACCTATTCTGTTTGTCTTCTCGGTACTCTGTTCTGTGGAACACCCTAAAGTCTCCTTGTTTAAAATCTAGGACCACCATTAAAAACAAAACAAAGCAAAACAAAAATACTTGCAATAGTTCAAAAGAATAAGAACCAGGCTTAAATTGTGTTATGATATTCTAATGTCTTCCCAAGTATTAATCATGCTTTTAGATTTAAGTGCAATTATTAATACTACTGACCATAGCATTTCACAATGCAGGCTTAAGATTTTAATTGGACAGTAAGGCACTGGGTTTAGTTGGTTCAGTTCTTACTTTTTTAGATTATTTTCAGCAGGTGCAGAAAACAGCACTCATTCATTCCTTTCTGCTGATAGAAATGATGTTCCTCAGCTTGGCTGTCACCTGAGTATCCTAGTTTTCATCCCATATCCCCAAAGATGTGCTGGTTTGGTTGGTTGATCAAAATTGGCTCAAGTCGAGACTGGATGTGGGTATGTATGAGTCAGCACTCCATGGCTGTTTCTTTCCTTGCACCCTTGATGTTGGGATAGAGTTCCACTCCCCAATACTCTGAATTTAACTAAGTGGGAAAGAATATATACTTTCATTTTATTGCTCATGTTAGTTGTATTATCAGTTAAACCAGATGATATGTCCTTTTATTTATGTAATTAATTAATTGATTTAGTGAGGTAAAGCTGTGAATGAATTTAAGCATTTTTTCTTACACTCAGAACATATTTGTAAAATAATACAGGTGATAATCACAACAGTAGTGTACTATTAACTCCAAAGGCTTGAGTTTTAGTTTGGCTTAATCCAAATATAATTTAGGTATAATCTTTGACATGAATTTAATTATTCATCTGACCACTTTATACTTCACACTCAGAATGTGTACACACATGCATCATGGCTGCCATACATTCCCAGCTTTCATATGATGTGTCCTCTGAGCACTTCCTCAGAAATTAACGCAATACATGCGCAAATTGCAGTACCAGCAAAAAATCAGGGGGCACAGTGTGATCAAGTTGGAACATGATGTGAGAGTCTCTGTTTACTGCAGATCCTACAGGACTAATGTGCTTGCTTCAATGTTTGATGAATGGTTTGATGTGCTGAATCAAAATGCCAACATACAAATGCATTCATGGTGTTTTTATTTTTCATTGTCGCATATTCCCCAATGTAATGACAAAATATATTTTAAAGGTCTTTCATACCATCCTCTGTACTGTTTTTCCTCTTTTGCACATTTAAAGCAGCATCAGAATGTACAGCAGCTTTTTTAAGCCACAGAGAAAAAAATCAGGGACACAGTGATTTATTTTGTGATTAAAGTGGAAATTTCAGCTTTAATCTCAAAATGTCCTCTTTAACTTTATAGTTTATTTTATCATTAAAGTAGACCTGCGTAAACGTCATCTTAAAATCGACCCAGTTGTTAATTGTTGAGTGCTTCTGGAGCTCCCTCCTAAACAGACAGCAGTGGTAAGCAGCAATTGCCATACAAAACACATTAAATGTATGTAATCCTTATATTTATACTTGATATAATTGTAATGATGAAATACATTAAAGTATGTATATTACATTTTATAAATAAATAATTTTATAGATAAATCATTAAGTTCACTTCATTTTAGTCACATCAAAAATTGAGAAATAACAACACTTTTAACAAATGCCCCCATTTCATGGCACCATAATGTTTGGGACAATTGGAGTCACGTGGTTGTGATTACTTAGGTGTGTTTTATTGCTTCATTATTGTAGGCATAAGATGCCTAGGCTTGCTCCCACTTACAGACTACCTTTGGAGTCTGTAGTTGTTATTGTGCAACATGAGGAGAAAAGCTGTGCCAATGAAAGTCAAGGAAGCCATTAGAGGCCAAAACACAAGAATAAAACCATTAGATATGTTGGTCAAACCTTAGGGTTACCTAAATGAACCGCCTGGAATATCATCAAGAAGAAAGAATACACTGAAGAGCTTGGTAATTGCAAAAGGACTGGTAGGCCAAGGAAGAGCTCCAGTGCTGATGACAGAAGAATCCTCACTATGGGTAAAGAAAAAACCACAAACACTTGTCCGACAGATCAGAAACAATCTTCAGGGAACAGATGTGTATGTTTCAGAGACTACTATCTGCAGAAGACTTCATGACTCAGCTATAAATGAAAACACAAAGACTGAAAAGGTGAAAAATAACAACAGGGGCGTTGGAATGATTTATCAAAATTAGAAGTTTTTTGCTCTAACGGAAGGTAGTTTGTTTGTAGAAGGGCTGCTATGGCTTTAGACACCATATATTGTTTCTTTCTTTATTTGTCTCGTTATCATTGCCATTTTCCATAGCAATTGTTTCATTCTTACAAATGTTTTATATTTGTAATTTTATGTGCCATCTACTTTTGATATATGGGCCTTGTAAGGATTAAGAGCAGTCTGTGATTACTTTAGTTAACTTAATAAGGACACTCACAAAGGGCTTCCATAAGGCAAAACTTATTTGAGAGGTTCCTGTTAGAGTGAATGATGTTGTGTTCTAATTTTGGCACCCTGTCCAGAGTTTGTCCCTGTCTTATGTCCAGTGCTACCTGGATATGCTGTAGCCTATATGCATCTGAATTGGATTGAGCAAGTTTGGGAAGGGCATGTTAATTTTAAGTTTTACAGAGGCGAGTTTTTATCATTGTGGTACAGAATGCAGGATACAGTTATTCAGAGTATAATGAGATGATAAGTAATAATAATAATAATAATAATAATAATGATTTACATTTATATAGCACCTTTCCCACTCCTCAAAGTCCTTTACATAGACAGAGGGGTCCACTTCAACCACCTCCAATGTGAAGCACCCTCATGGACAGTCATTTGCCAGTACGCTCAACACACCTTAGCTCTTAGATGGTGAAAGGGTAAGAGAGATAGACAGACTGTTAGGGACATGGAATGATTAAGGGGGCCAGAATGACCACGCCATGGTGGGCAATTTGGCCAGGACATTGGGGTAAACTCCACTTTTTTTGAAAGATAACTAGGGATCTTTATTGACCATGGAGAGTCAGGATTTTGGTTTTATGTATCATCTGAAGAGCAGCAACATTTTTATAGCACAGTGTCACCATCAACGAATTGGGCCATTGGTATTCATAAACAGACCCCCTGCTGGCCTCACCAGTACCTCTTCCAGCAGAAATCCATGCTTTTCCTACATGGTCTATAATCAAAGCATTGGCCAGCCCAAACATGCTTATGTTCAGGTGGATTCTGAAAGTTATACGGTCTCTGACAAAATAGTGACAGTAGTGTTGTGAGGGCTGTCAGAACTGTGTTTATTAAACAGTGGTGCTTTATCTAGTAAAAATCTAAACAGGGCTAATAGATTATATGTGTACTATGTAGGTCACTTCCTGTGCTAAATAGTCTTGTGGAATCTCTGTGTGTTTGCTTATCTTTCTTCTTCTTTTTTTGTTGACTGCAATAACCAACAAGAAAATGATTTAGTACAATAAAGAACAGTGGTTTGCGAGCTTCTAAACATCAATGTAGAACTGAAGGTTTTGGAGCAACAGATACATTAACTTCACACTGGCTACAGGCACCTGAAAGCCCTTAAGGTACAGCATGATGCAGTCAGCTTTTCCTTCCAGCAATACTCTGCCAGTTTTGTTTCCACCCCAGTAGCACCTGAAGCCAGCAACTATGTGTTGAAGCCACTCCTCTGAAATGCATTTTTATTCATTTAGTTCACCAAAGTAAAAAAATGTGGTGGTTTTGCAAGTATTTTCTCAAACTAATTAATTTGTAAAGATACCAATTTTGGTTCTTTTAAGTCTTTTGAGCATTTTGCTATAGCTATTCAAGGAGTGAGGAGTCTCTCATGTTGACCATTTATAGACCTTCAAAACATAATGCTTCTTTTAATGAGGAATTAATTAGTATCCATAATAATAACTAATTACAACAGGTTCCTAATTGTAGGAACATTCAGTTTTCATGTAAATAGTTAGTGTAACCCCAAACCAAGAGCATTTATTATCTTTCTGCAGTCCTTTAATCATAGCCAGCACATCAGCAATCCTAAATTTAAGGGAGAGCAAATGCTTTATTTAGTAATTTCAAAATGATTAAAAATTCACAAGAGGCAGATCATGGATGCTGGTATATCTGACCATTTGTGCATTTTATTTGACAAGGAAATACTGGTAACTAGAACTAAAGAGCAGCATATTGTTAAAAAAGTAATTTTGGTGCATCTGAAGCTTCTAGGTTTGCTAATATTCTGAATAAATTCAGATGAGCTAATTGATAGTGTACTTGACATAGTTAATCTGTCTTTAGATACTAGGGTCTTCCTAGGTTATATAAATAAAATGTATTACTATTATTATTAGGTTGTGTACAGACTGCATTTTTTAAAACCCTGTTTAAGAAAAATAATGAAAACTTGGTAATGAATCAAACCCATGGACTTGGATATGTTACACACACAGCTTTACACACTGTTAAGAGTACTGAACTCAATTAAAGCAAGAGTGTGTGATTTTGAAAGCACTGAAAAAGCTCCAATTAAAGCCATGGGACTATATTTACTAAACCTGGGAGTACATTAGAATATTTTAACAATCTAGATGAGAACAGGCCATTCAGCACAGCAAAGTTGACCATTCCTATCCACTTAATTCTTCAAAAATACTATCAAATCTAGTTTTGAAAGTCCCTAAAGTCTTATTTGTGCAATTTTTTTAATTGAATTTATCAAAAGCAAGTGACATTCCATATAAAGAAGTCAAACTTAATAAAAGTAAATTCAATTCAACCCCCATCCGAGAGAAAGAGAGGAAGGCCAACAGCCAGAGTAAAACTACAAGAATAGAAAAGAGGGAGGAAAATTTTATTAATTAGATCCTGCAAGATTTTAAAAAAAGTTTTGAACAGACTCTCTAAGTGAAAATTTTATTTTCTCCAATTTCAAATAGTATATGACATCATTTAACCACTGAATTAAAAGATGTGGGCTAAGATTCTTCCAGTTGAGCAAGATAAGTCTACATGCTATTTGTGAAGAAAAAGCAATTACTGTTTGTAATTGAAATTACTGTCCTTCTCCACTTTAAGCCCATCTGGGAGTATACCAAACACAGCTGTTAATGGATTAAGAGTGATTGTGACACCAAGGCAGTCTGATAGGCATTTAAACATTTTGCTCCATAATGATTGGATTTCATCCTGGAAACATTTTGGACAATTTTTAACAAGATACATGTGCTTGATAAAGGATAAAGGAAGTTGAATAATTGTATGCTTTGCACATGGAGCTATTCTTCGCATGGCTGCCTTTCACTCCTTTTCTGAAATGTTGAGACCCTTTTCTCACTTTACTCTGGGATCTTTGAAAGGAAGGGATTTTAAAATATTTTTATATATTATAGAAATGCTTTCTAAGACCTCAAGACTGATCAGTATTTCTTCTGGAATAGAAATAGATGGGAGGTGAGGAAAATAGGGCATATTTTTGGAGTGTAATTGTTCATAGGATGCAAAGACATTATTTATGTACAGATATCTAAGTGTATTTTTTCCAAACATTAAAAACCATGTAGGTTTAACAGGGTGGAAAAAGGTGGTTATTGTGTAGAGGTGCCACAGATAAAGCTGTGTGAAATTTACCTTTAGGTTTCCAACTGTGTCCCTGTGTTCTTGATGAATTCATTTTAAAATAAAAATGTTGATTCACTGTACTGATTCTCTTCATAATTTTAAACATTTCAGTCATTTCTCCACTTAAATTTCTTTTGCTTAAAATTAAAAGGCTTAGCTCTTTTAATCTTTCCACCGAATTCATCCCCTGTAGCCCTGGAATCAGCCTAGTCACTCTTCTCAGTATTTTTTCTAGTGCTGTTATGTCATTTTTGTAATCTGGAGATCAAAAATGCACACAGTACTTCAGATGAGGCTACACCAGTGCATTATAAAGCTTGAGCAAAACCTCTTTGGACGTGTACTCTAAACATTGTGCTATATAACATAACACTCTGTTAGCCTTCTTAATGGCTTCTGAACACTGTCTGGTAGTTGATAGTGTCAAGACCACTACAACTTCTAAACCCTTCTCGTAAAATGTACTTTTGATTTTCATTCCTCCCATTATGTATTCAGACCTAACACGTAACACATTACACTTACTTACATTAAATTTTATCTGCCGCAAATCTGCTCAGGCCTGTATGTTATCCAAGTTCCTCTGTAATAATTTAACAGATTCCAGATTATCTGTCAATCCATCTATCTTGGTATCATCTGTAAACTCAACCAGCCTGTAACTTAAATTCCTATTCAAATCCTTTATATTGTAAAAGATAGCCTGGTCACAGATAGACACGACACCAAAATGTCCACAACACACAAGTTTATTCACCCAATATTCACTCAGTCCTTGTTTCTTCAGCCGCCTCCACTCCCCTCTAACAAGCACCGTCCTCTTCCACCCGACTCCAGCTCCCCTAGTGGAGTGAGGCGGCCCCTTTTATCTTTTCCCGGATGTGCACCAGGTGCACAATGACAAACTTCTGGCAGCACTCTCCAGTGTGGCAGAAGTGCTGCCCTTACACCCGGAAGCAGTCCAGGTGTACACCATCCCTGGTCCGGCAGCACTTCCTGGTGTAGCGGAAGCACTGTCCTCCAGGGTTCAAGGACCATCCAGGCGCCCAGGGAAGAATAGTGCTGCTCTCCCAGTCCATCCTTCCTCCAGGCGTCCTGTTAGAGCAGGGTCCCTGGCCATCTATCACAATATATATTAAAAATAGCAGCGGCCCTAGCACCAACCCCGTGTGGAACACCACTCTTAACATCAGCCAATACTGATAGGGTTCCTCACACCATAATCCACTGCTTTATGTGTCTGAGCCAATTCTGTACCCATCTACACACCACACCCTGACCTCTCACTTCTTTTAGTTTGATGACCAATCTCTCATTTTGCAGCTTAGTAAATGCTTTCTGAAAGTCTAGATAAATGATATCACATTCTTTGCTTTGCTCATATCCAGTAGGGCTTATTTGGCTGTACAGTTAAGAGATCTCTGTACGGTACAAATAAAAGAAACAGAGTTAAGGGATCCCAAATTAACACAGTGTAATGGTTAATTTCCTGGTAGAATCAGAGTCAGTGAAATTGCAGTTCAGATGGGGGCTCTCGTGTTGGGTAAAAGTGATGAGGATTTTTATAAACATTTTATTAATACCAGTGTCCAAGTCATTCCATTCAGAATTATTTGGCATCCCATCCAGGAAAAAGATAGAAGAGAAGCCAGAATGAAAGGACAGCAATGGACTGGCATCCTATAGGGCAGGCATGTAAAACTTACTAAAATTGGTGGGCCGCTTCGACTGCCATAAGTGCGTCAGCGGGCCGCACTGTAACAAATACTATTATACTATTATACACAGTTACTGTAGCTTTCTTTCCAATACTGAAAACTTTAAAAAATGTAACACTTAAAGTTTAAAGAAAAGCAATTTATTTCCATACAATCTCCATACAACAACATACAATTAGAGTCTTAGCCTCTTAGCTAGGTCCTTATATTATTATATTATATTCATTATATTATATTCATTGCTTATATAGGAGTCTTACAGTGTGAGATTTATTTTATCTTGTGCAGCTGCAACTTTTATGAGGGATGAAAGGTGCTCGACAGTAATTCTTGAGTGATGTGGGGTTTTGGTAGCTTTCATTAACAAAAACAATTGCTCACAAAGGTAAGTGTTTCCGAACATAGACAGTACTCTCAATGCCAACTTATGGATCTGTACATACGAAGGTGGCAGGTATGCATACAAGCCTGGTACACCAACTTCATTGTATTTTGCCATCAGAATAGAATCTGACTGCAGTTCAATCAATTCCATTTGGATATTCTCAGGCGCATTCTCAACGTTGTAAGAGTATGGTGACGTAAACAGCACAAAGTCCTGTTCGTGTGAACTGAAATCACAAAAATGCTCACTGAATTCATTGCTCAGTAATACAAGTTGGAAAACAAATCCTCCAAAAATCTAATTTTACTTTACTAAGCTTACTTCAAAGTTTATATTGTAAAATAAGCCGATATGCAAAAAGCCGCCTGACCTACACTAATTATACAAACTCAAAATCATAAAAATCTGTTAATAACAACTCACCAACCTCTCGCGTCCATTTCAGATCTTCAGCTGTAGTCTGCATTAACTGTTCGTTACAATACTAGCACAAAATTACATAAAACTAGAGCAAAAAAACATGAAAATATGCGAGCTATTACTACTCGTGACGGTCACTTCTGCCCAGTGGCCCGTCTCAGCAACCCAGCCAATAGTGAAGCCCAGTGGTCTGCAACCTGTTTGACACCAAGGACCACTTTACTAGAAACAAATTTTTCCAGGGACCGGTGGGTTGTTGGAGGTTGGAATTTATGGGGTGATTATGGGTGGGTTCATAGGGCAGTTTTATACACAATTTACATTACATTTCTATAATTATTAAGTTATAATTTAGTAATAGAAATCATACAGCTTACCATAATGCAGAATCAGTGAGAGCCCTGAGCTTGTTTTCCTGCAACCAGACAATCCCATCTGGGGAGGATGGAAGACAGTGACACGTGATGTGTGTTGCTTATGTTCAGTCTACTCCGCAATCTCGTTTTGGCTGCTGTCACTGCAGAAAACGTGCATCACAAAGATAGGATGTTGGAAATGGAAGCAGCTTCAATAGCTTCTTTCGCGTTATTTTAATCTTCTCCTATCTACAAGTTATGCTGACAAGAATTTTTCTCAGCATTTCCTTGTGATGATACATTTTCAGGGTGCGAATGATGCCCAAATCCAATGGCTAAAGCACTGCCGTGCAATTGGGTGGAAGGAATTCAACGTGAACATTATCTAAGTGTGGAAGCATGTTGTGGTCAGCACCGTTATCAGTCAGAAGAAATATTATCCTTTTCTTCTTCTTCATATTATGAGGTTTCTGAACTCTTTTGGGATCTGGGATCCCCCCCGTCCAATGGGAACGACATGCTGAAGTGCGTCCCGAAGTGCTATTGCCACGTGTGAGATTGTTTGTCCGGGTCCCAAGAGAGTTTAAAAACCTCATATATTCTTGAATGAGTGCCGCATTAATTTGAATGTTTCTTAAACAAGCATCACTGCAACCACATAAAAACGGCTTTTTCGGCGTCTTCAAATGCAGCAGTTCGCATACGTTTGCAACCCGAGATTTTTCTTCTTTTTTGCATATAACAAGTATGCTGTTTCTATAGAAGGGAGTCAATGAGTTAAGTGTGCTTGGTGTGTGGGTGTGTTTGTGTGTGTCCAACGGTGGGTTGGCACCCTGCCCAGGATTGGTTCCTACCTTGTGCCCTATGTTGCTGGGCTCCAGCAGACCCCCGTGACCCTGTGTTCGGATTCAGCGGGTTGGAAAATGGATGGATGGACGAGCAATAAGGAAAATGTATCACTTAAAACCACACAAAACAAAAAGAGCAAAAAAACAGTACGAGGAAAGTTCGAAGAAAGAACATTTTTTTACAGTGTTTCTGTTTGGGGATCGTTGTGCAAATGTCCACAACTGAGCTGTGACCACAGAACTAACTGCTCTGTGGATGATTCATTCAAGCATTTCAAGGTCACTTCGCTGTAATAAAAGTATCTGCTGCTGAATGTACTTCGTAGTAACGAGATTTCTGTGGATTCGTGTCATATGGGGAAACTGTCAGAAACATAAAAATACTTTGTTGTAATACTCTCTCACCGTGGTCTCTCTCCTCTTTCTGCGCTGCTGCAAAGCCCCGCCCGCCTAGCGTTCTGAAAAGTGTCCTCAGTGAAGGGGGCACCCTTTTTGCTACAGCCCTTCACTGGGTGAGTGTCCGTTGCTGGCAGTTCTCTTGTGGCCCGGTAGTGGGCTGTGGACCGCAGCCTAGCACTTCAGTTGCAAATTCGCAGCTACAACTATACTAGCAGATGATGTTTCCGGTACCGTAATGCCATGGGAAAACGTGCTTTTGTCAGAAGGCAGAAGTAAAAAAAGTCAATAAGTAACGCCAAAGATGCAGAATGATTCAATCACAAATGATAGTAATTATTTTGTACAAGTTTAGTGCTAACTAGGATCTGTCATGCGGGCCGCAAAGATTTCTGTTGCAGGCTGCGTGTTTGACATGCCTGCTATAGGGAATAAGTATGGGACCATTACCGGGATAGGAGGACAAAACAAAAGAGCAGCTGGGGAAAGCTTGTATTTCAGAATATGTTTATTCTCCACCCACTAGAAGGCAGCATCCCAGGACCTCAGGAGGACATGATGGGAGTTGAAGTGCTGTGTGTAAACCTTTCATGATTCCTGTTTTTGGGCTTCCACTTGACTCAGAAGTCCTTCCATTGGCCTGTGCCCTGGCACCAGAAGTACTTCTGGGTCAGACATAAAAAGAAGTCATCCAGCCTCTTCCAGCTGGATTATAGTCAGGAGGAAGTAAAGCAACACTCACTGGAGGGAGATGGACAGATGGATGGACGGGCGGTTGCACAGAGAGAGTAGAGAAGGGAGGAAAGGGAGGAAGGAAGATTTTGTTCATAATTGTGCTTTTGCAACCTTTAAAGAAATGTTTGTCAGGTATTTTTATAATAAAAACCTCTGTGACTATATTTGTGTTGGTTGTGTCCAGTTTTTGAGGCTCAGAGTGTTACACCTCTAATTTTGTTTTTCAAAATTGTAACTTAAAAGGTAATTTGAACAATGCATTTGAACTTTGATTACTGTTATTTAGAGTGGCATAGTGATTCCAGGAGACCTTGTTTGAATCCCATGCCTGAATGTCTACACCTTCTCCCTGTTTCCGTATGAGTTTTTCTGTGAGTGCTTTCTTCACATATTCCAAAGAATTGCAAGTTAGGCTAATTGGCAATTCCATATTTCTTTCTCCAAGGTTGTTCTCTGCCTTGTGTCCAGTGCTGTCAACAGAGGTGTAATGACAGGACAGGCAAGGCAAGCAAATGCCTGGGGTCCTGAACTGGGAAGTCCACCGAGTACATTTTGTTTACGAAGGTACTAATTACAATAACAAATCTGTGGGAATGTCCACCATGAACAGAATTTACATGTCTGGAAACAAAAGCTGCTGTCTTTCATAAGATTCTGATTTTGATTTGCCCCGTGTAGTGGGAGACAAAAATTGAAGGGTGAATGGTGCAAGTTTATTTACAAGAGTGCTGTACAAAAAAAATGCAGTAGTGTCAGGTGGGCTTTGAGACACAGTCCTTCAACACCAACACTTCAAAAAGAAATAAAAACAAACAAAAAGGAAAAATATGGTGTATTTACAAAAACAGTGCACTCCTACAAAAACTACACACACACACTCCAATAATGAAGGTTGTCTTCTTTTATATCTGGTTCGAGACGTTCCTCCAGCAGAAAAGAAAAATGCACAAAAACAAGTGTGTATATACAAAAAAAAACAAAAAAAAAAAACAATTGCACCGAACCCAAAATCAAAAACTGTCCCAGCACCAAATAAGAATATATACCTCCACCAAAAATAATCACTAGGAGATATATTACTCTATATACAAAAGAATATATACAAAAAGAATATACGCAAAAGCCGCAAAAATCACAGCTGCTCCTACAAATTGCTCAGCAGTGCTTACTCCTACCTCGCTCTTAGGTCCACTGACGACCCCTGTTGGCCGGTAACTCTTTAAATATAACCGGCAAGATTGTCCAGCCAATCTGCCAAAACGTCTACCTCATGCACCTATCCCGATAGACGGTAGCGCGTTCAAGCCACGTGTTGCGACATGCACCGGGCAACTATGTATTTACAACCAAACTCCTGCAGGTCGCGTGCGCGTATAAGTCCTCCGGTACAGCCAATGGCTATGCTGAGCTCAAGCATACCTGTTGCCGATTCACCAGTAAGTAAACAATTTTTTTAACGTTATGGTATCCCTAACTCTGATTCAAACATGTGCCGGCTTTCTATTTTAGGCGCGCCGCACTTTAAACCGCCTGCACTGGGCAGGTTGTGAGGACACCGGAGTGTAAAAATGAACACGTGCGGTCGAGCCCGTACTGGCCATTATACCGGCCCCACGTGTGTCCAAACACACTAGAGTTGTGTCGTTCACGAACAAATCGATTCTTTTGAACGGCTCATAAACATGAACGATGGGAGCCGAGTCGCGGCTGGGGGGGGAGGGGATGGGGGGGGGCTGTTCTTTCTGTCATTCTTTTTTTCCTATGCATGTTTCACACAGATGCACACAAATTAGCTCCTCCGCGAGACAGAACAGTCTTCGCTTTGGGGGCGGCAGACCCACACAGAGGGAGGGGCGCACCCAGCAGGGGTGCTACTGCCTAACAATGATGATAGTTGTGCATGCATCCTTCACGTGAGTACTCTACCACCCTGTGTGCCTCTCATTGGGTAGGAGCCATAGACTGTAAATACTGAGGAGCCAGTGAGTAGGAGCGGAGCCATGACTTGTGCATGCTGCTGTCACATGCTTACTCCAGTGAAAATAAAAAAAAAAAAATGAAATGTGCGAGTGCCTCTCTGTCTCAGTGCCAAAGTCAGTAATAGCGGGTCGTTCGAAGGAATAAATTACACACGTGAAAATGAGCCAGAGGAAAAGGAGCAGCATTTGGGTGCACTTTTCTCGCGAAGAAAACAGTAAGGCTAAATGCAGCATTTGTCAGAAAGTCATTTCATTTAAGTCTGGGTCAACAAATAATTTACACAGGCATTTGAAGACTCAACACCCAACACTGCAGGTCACAGGTTTGAGAGCAGAGCCAGACTCAGAGGACAACCGTGACACTAATGTGTCCATTGCCTCCTCTGCCTCCACATCAAGTGCAACTGCAGCCCCAGCAGCCTCTGACCCCACTGGGCCCACCACATCGCCTGGCCAGGCACGACCAAAAAGAAAGCAAACATCCATCAGTCAATATTTATTACCTCCTGTCTTGACCCCATTAAGACAGGAGAAGATAGATGAAGATCTGGCAAAGATGATAGCCACTGACTTCCAGCCTTTCTCAATAGTGGAGGACACAGGATTCAAAAAATATTCACAGGCGCTCAACCCCTCCTACATTCCTCCAAGTAGGAAGGCCTTAGCCCAGAAGGTCACGAATATGTATGACAGGGAGACAGCATCTTTGAAGAGAAGGGTGTCAAAAGTACCAGCTGTCTGTTTAACCACAGACTGTTGGACATTAAGAACGACAGCATCATATATGTCTGTAACCTGCCATTTTATCAAGGATTTCCGTGTGGCCTCCTGCCTCCTGGACTGTTTTGAATTCAGTGAGCGGCACACAGCAGACAACATTGCACAACAGCTGCTTAGTGTTGCAGCAGAGTGGGGGGTGGACAAGAAAGTCGTGTGCTGCCTAACCGATAATGCAGCAAATGTTACTAAGGCTATACAAACCATTGGATGGACGCACCTTCCATGCCTGGCTCATACTATTAACCTGGTGGTAAGAGATGTCCTGCAAGCTTCAAAGCCCATCATTGATAAGGTGAAAGAGGCAGTGGAATACTTTCACAGAAGCACCATGGGGGCACAAAAACTGAAGGAGACTCAACTACAAATGAAGATGGAGGAGCTCCGACCAAAACAGGATTATCCTACAAGGTGGAATTTCACCTACTACATGTTGAAAAGCTTTATTGCCAGTAAAAATGCCATAATCTCCACCCTGGCCGTCACCAATGCACCTGTTCGCCACCTGTCCCAGGAGGAATGGACCACAGTGCAAGAAATGTGCACAATCTTGCAAACATTTGAGGAAGTCACTGTGGAACTCAGTGCAGAAAAGTATGTAGCTCAGTTGGACAGCAGTATATTTCTTTAGCATGCATGCATAGTACCTGATAGTAAATTATGAATATTTTATACCATATTAGAAATCTAAGTAATACACTGGAGTGTATATAATTGTCAGTAGATTTCTGTAGTCTGCATGCCAATTTCTGATAAAAAATTATGGATATTTGATACCACTATAGATATCTGTTTAATACATTGTAATATTTATCATTGTTTCAGCTTTAAAATTGTAACATTAAAGTTTTTTTTTCCACCAGCTACTTGACAGCCTCGAAGGTCATAGTGCTGGCCAGGGGACTTCTAAGAGCCACCGCTGATTTTCGTCAAAACACTACAACAGTGGCCGCGCAAGGTGTGATCGACAGTCTGTGTGCAAGTATGTCATCGCGATTCCACAGGATTCATGTCAACCACATACTAGCAGATACTGCTGCACTTGACCCGCGTTTTAAGAGGATGGCCTTCCCTGATGGCAGAACAGCAGATGAGACGTTTCAAAGGCTGTCAACTGCAGCAGCAAGAACTAGCAGTGACACACCCATCCAACAGCAACCAGCTGTGGAAGGACTGGAAGGAGCAGGCAGTGGTGCTGGATCAATAGTTTGGAGCCATTTCCATGTGGAAGTAAGGGTGGCAACAATAATTCACATTTTTTTCTCTAAAAATCTCTAGAATGAAATCAGTCTGATATCTCAGTCTAAAACTTCCACCAGCTGTAAATCACTGCATTTAATCTGTACATACTGCACATATGCAAATCTACTATTGTCACTTCTAATTAAATGCTAAACTGCATTTCATTACTCTGTTCTCTTACACTGTGCAATGACAAAAGTTGAATCTAATTTAATCTAATCTAATCACATAAAAATGGTATCTCCCATTGTTATATTTCTCACCCCTATGAGCAGGTACCTGGAACAGTGGAAGCCAGGAATCCCACCGCCGATGCTGTCATGGAGGTGCGAGCCTATCTGGAGGAGCCTCTTCTTCCAACACATGAGGATCCCCTCAAGTGGTGGGAGAGTCGAGCGCCTGTTTACCCCAGGCTTAGCAAGCTGATGGCCAAGAATCTTTGTGTTGTAGCGACATCAGTTCCCTCTGAGAGAATATTCTCAAAAACTGGACAGATAATCTCAGAGAGGAGAAGTCGCCTTAAGCCCAAAAAGGTCAGAGCTTTTGTCTTCCTTAATGCAAATTTGCCCAAGAACAAGAAAGAGGCAGAAAAATCCATAAAGTAAGGAACTGCTTTGTATTTATTTACATTGCATTTTGTGTTCATTTAAGACTTCAAGGGGCTGATGTCCTATTTGCAAAGTTTACAGTAGTAATAGTAGTAATAGTAGTAGTAGTAATGTAGACATTTCCATTTTATTTATTCTAATTTTATCTACAGTATATATTTAAAACTTGAAATATTTTTTGTTTTCTATCAAAATGTTCTTGTTTTGTGTTTTTGTGTGTTTGTAGTAAAAGCTGTTTTGCACAGAAATTCATTCAAGCCGGCTTTGTTTTTGATGTTTATTTGCGAGTAGGTATTGTATGAATAACATAAGTCAACATATCTTTACACATACACACACTTTGTACTAAAGGTAAATCCAAAATAGTGATGTCACTGTCTAAGCAGAAGGATGTTGTGCAACCCTATGGAATATAGTCCACACATGACAAATGAGGTAATAATCAATATTTCAGAATAATTCAAACTCAGATATTGGTGTGTGATATCTGAGTTTTAATTATTTGACTACAAATCTCACCTCATCATTCCTCCCAGTGATTATTTCCAGGATAAACTAAGATGCCCCCAAGCTGGCGTCTTAAAACTGACTAAATATTTAAAAAGAGCCAAAGAGCCGTTCTTTTGAACAGCTCTTTGAAAGGAACGGATCGCCAAGATCCGTATCCCCTCAAAGAGCCATAAATCCCATCTCTAAAACACACCCCGCCTCACCGCGCTCAGACGCTAGACAGCCCCGCGTTCCCGTGACAGCGCCCTCAACACACCAACGGTAAGTGCACTTTCTTATAGCCATATAAATGCTGCTGCTGCTTCACTTAAATTTGGTAAGATGTGACCCCGCGCATCCCCACATGATTATGCTCCTATTTACACTTTGTGGGAGCTGATGAAATTGTCTGCTGCAGCACACTGTTTCTGCCTGATGGAAACTGTACTCTGTGTACTCTGTTCCATTTATCTATACTAATAAAAGGCAAATGGCACCTGCCTTTTCCATTCTCTTTGTTACATATTGCACGGTCGTATCAGGCTCACTCTTGATATCCGGAGGAACATTGTGTCTTATGTATTGAATGACTCGGACAGGTTCAAGGTGTGGACTGATGACGGTACAGGAGATAATTATACTACACAGGAGCACTAGAAGAGTGAAATGCTCAAGCCCTTCACCTATGGATCTGCATGTGAGTTGATGGCTGCTGCTGAATTGTTCGGTTGTCGCTTTCAAGTGTACCGAAATGGCCAAATATTTTACACCTTTCGACAACCGTCAATGCCTCTTAAACATATTAGATTCACAGGTGACGATTTCAGTAGTGGACACTTTGATGTTTATGAATGTTTAAACTCTCAAAAGCTGGATGTGAAGTTATCGATGAAACTGGTTGTATACTTACAACGCTTGACAGATGCCGAATGTCTCTTCAACACAAGTCCTACAAATACTGTCGTAATTGAAAGAAAACCATGAAACTCAAACTGATTATGACAGCAGCAATCCAAGCTGTGAGATTTGAAACGAGATTACTTTTCACATGGCCAACTGTACATTGCATGCTCAAGAATAAGCTCAGCGCACGGCTTGGTCATATTACAATCGGAGGGCCGAACTCACAATGTGGTATACAATGAGATCCATAACAAATAATTATTGGTATATTTTCCCTCATTTTAAAAAGGTTTAATTTTTTTAATAAAAATTTTAAGGCAGTACTATACAGCTGCGGTTATTTTGCTAGTCTTTCATAAAACAATGTTATATCATCTCTAGATAGATAGATACTTTATTAATCCCAAGGGGAAATTCACAAATACTCTATCTTTGTAGTTTAGTAAGGTTTCTGTTTCTTCTATAAAATCATAATTATTCTGAATTGGGTATGACGTTAACCGGCATCCAGCCCTGTGTGAAAGAAAAATTAACTGCTTGCAAGCTACTTAAGGTTAATCACTGATTAAGCTGTTTTGCTGTGACAGCAAGTTATTCATACAGGCATGTGACATAAGACAGGGTTCAATAATCTCACCCAGGACAACTTCCAGTTTCTTTAGGAACGCATCTATTTGACACAGGAAAGATGACCTTTCCTTCTTTAGGGTCTGTCTGACAAAAAAAATAAGAACAGGTGTCCCATTAGCATAATAAAATAAAATGCTTAAGCAAACGATATTATAAAAAGCCAATCGAAAAATGGAACTTTGCTCTTCTGCCTTGCAACATAGAATTCAGGTACATATCTGTGACAGAATAACAATCTAATTGACTGAACTATTCCTGTCTGCCTCGGGGGGGTTTCTTTCACACCTGCAAGCAGGTCCTCCAATTTATAGGAAATACTTGGGGCTTGGTGGCCGGATTGTCAATGCATCCACTGTAAAAAAAAAAAAAAAAAAAATACTGTTCCATTCCATTTGAAATAGTGTTGTGCTGAGGTCACCCGTTGCATGGCTCTGCTCATGTCCTACTCTGGTATCTTGAGGTGGTTTGTCGTGTGGTGGGTGCGTTAATGTGCTGTATCAGTTCATCCCAACTAACCAACAAACAACATATTCATCTCCAGTTCCCTTGCTTCATTTTTGATACTTCTAGCATTAAGGCAAGTTAAACTTTGGATTACAATTTATGATACTATGCATATTTATTTGTACACTATTGTTTGTTTCTTCATGTACAGTTCTAAACCTGACAAGTCCTAAACTTCTTGCCCCGATTTTCCTAGTTTAAACAATCCTCAACTAACCTACTTATATGCCTCCCCAACACATTGGAGCCCTCGAGTTGATGGCTGCTGCTGAATTGTTCGGTTGTATGCTTTCAAGTGTACCGAAATGGCCAAATATTTTACACCTTTCGACAACCGTCAATGCCTCTTAAACATATTAGATTCACAGGTGACGATTTCAGTAGTGGACACTTTGATGTTTATGAATGTTTAAACTCTCAAAAGCTGGATGTGAAGTTATCGATGAAACTGGTTGTATACTTACAACGCTTGACAGATGCCGAATGTCTCTTCAACACAAGTCCTACAAATACTGTCGTAATTGAAAGAAAACCATGAAACTCAAACTGATTATGACAGCAGCAATCCAAGCTGTGAGATTTGAAACGAGATTACTTTTCACATGGCCAACTGTACATTGCATGCTCAAGAATAAGCTCAGCGCACGGCTTGGTCATATTACAATCGGAGGGCCGAACTCACAATGTGGTATACAATGAGATCCATAACAAATAATTATTGGTATATTTTCCCTCATTTTAAAAAGGTTTAATTTTTAATAAAATTTTAAAGGCAGTACTGATCTACTGGCTGGTTGGTATTTTGCTAGTCTTTCATAAAACAATGTTATATCATCTCTAGATAGATAGATACTTTATTAATCCCAAGGGGAAATTCACAAATACTCTATCTTTGTAGTTTAGTAAGGTTTCTGTTTCTTCTATAAAATCATAATTATTCTGCTGTGTAATAGCTAATGCTTGACTGAAAATGGATACTTAAATAGGATAATGATTCCAAACTTATTGGCAAAGTTATAACTAAATAACTACAAAAAAGAATTAAAGTTTTGGAATGGCCAAACCAAACCAGATAATAATCCAATTGCACCTAATCAGTGAACCTTTTTTTAATGTGGCACCTTTCATTGTACTTAACTCAGCAACTTACAGAGAGAGAGATTTACACCGTTTTAGTAGCATCAGTTTAAGTAACCACTAACACCATGTTGTGATCCACCTACCTGTCATTCACATTACCAAAAACTCACTATAAACTGCTTGTAGCTATCTCTAACTACTGTTCATCAAAGGTCTCTCCACCTACATGTCCTAATTTACAGTAGGTCTTAAAATTTTAGCTTTTGTTAATTCTTATTATTGGCCAGAAAAAAAACTTGATTCTTAAAAACATAATGTATGAATAATAAAAATTATTCTGCTGAGAACAGCAAGTACTATTGCCAAAACTCTTACATTTTTAGGATCATGATTTCATTTTTGGCAGCCTTTCGCACTTTCCGTCCATCTTTCTTCAGGAACTTCTTACACACAAATACTTTTTCCGTCTGCCGTTCCTTTGCTAGGCACAATTCACAGAACTCCTTTCTGAAACAATAATATGAAAAACATAAATTATTTTATTTAAACATTAACAAGCAGCAAAAAGTAACTATCCAGAATGGTCTGATTGGTGTTAACATATGATGTATTTTAAACTGTCAAAAATTTTGGCATATGCTAAAATTAAATATCAATAGTAAAAACAGAGCAAAAATAAGAAATATAGTAAGCGTATAATTTATTTCTTGTTGCTCTCCTTCAAAGCACTGGAGAAATTATAATAGACAAAAAACTTTTCAGAAGGATTTATTTCAAGTTAACATGTTAATTTATTATTTATTTTCATGTGTTGTTGTTTTATTAAATATCCTTGTATGATAACACCTTTGCCACTTCCTGACTTTGGAATGTACAGGTAAACTGCTGATGTCATTATTTCAGTTGCTTTCACATTTAAGTCACATATATATGAACTAGGGAGAAACTTCTTTGCGCCCTAATTAAAAAAAAATCATTTGCACTTACACCAATCAGCTGCAACACTAAACCCACCTGCCTATTATTTTGTAGTTCCCCTTTATGCCACCAAAACAGCAGTGAGAGGCATGGACTCCAAAAGACCTCTGAAATTGTCTAGTGGTATATTGCACAAAGACAGTTAGCGGCAGATTATTTAAGTCCTGTAAACTGCAGCCCTGTGGTGTACTGGGTCTGAGGATCAAAATAAGAGGGCTGTTTTAATAAATAAATGCTTGCTCTCAGTAGGTGTGTGCACTCACACTGTAGGGGGTTGGTAGAGTAATTAGGATGAGACGTGCCTGCATGTGAGGGTGAGATTTGTCTTGGTTGCTTCATTGGCTTCCTGCAGTGCACGATTGAGATGGTGTGCCCACAGAGGCATATAGGAAAGAATGTGAAAAGGGGAGAAACAGGTTAAGGGAGGAGAAAGAAAAAGAGAATCAAATAGAGAAGAACGAAAGAAAGCAAAACCGAGAGAGAGCTGGTGCAAGTGAACAAGAGAGAGAAAGCAGACAGCCAGGAGGAAGTCCTTCCAGAGAGTATAGGGCCATGCTCAGGGGTTAAACAAGGTTACTTCTTCTGGGAGTGGGCGTGACTAATGTGTTGCTCGGAGGTAGTGACTCAGCTTAAGGCAGGGAGACAGTAAGCGTGGCTGAAGGGGAATTTGAAAGCTCAGTGAGGCATCCTGCAGGTGGAGCCATGGACTGCAGGAACGCAAGCCTGGCAGCAGGAGTTGGAAGCTCAGGGATGGTGCACTGCTGGGTACCAGAGACAGTTACAGGGGCCCTAGCCTAGGAGCATGCTGAAGGTGGCTACAAAAACCCATATAGGGTTAAGCTAAGGAGACATCCTTTTTTTAAAGGATTTCACCAGCATTCATGTTTTTATGGACAGCTTCCTGCACTGTGTTTTTAACCTCTGATTTTAATGGAATTGATTGGAACTGTTTTTAAACTCCACTAGCACTCCATTTTATGGATTATTTATTTATTGAACTTTTATCACTGTTCTGGTTTTGGACTAATTTTAATGATTGCACTGGAGCACTTTTGCACCTAACCCTTTGATTTTTCTCTGTTTTGTCCCCATCCACTGGCTCATCTCTCAGGAACATTATCGGCTGTAACAGGTTCAAGAGAAGCCCTGGAAGAACCGGTAGCATGGGGCTGACCTGCACCATCACAGGCCCACATATATCAGACTTGTTTTTCTAGCATATTGCCACAAATGCTTAGCCAGATTTAGATTTGGAGAATTTGGAGCCTAAATCATGTTGCACAAATCATTCCATTCAATATTTGCAGTGTAGCTCAGAGCAGTGCCATCAGGGAACATGCTGTTGCCATGAGTCGAAGTGACATCCACATGAATGCCAGAGTCCAAGGTTTCCCATTGCGTTTTCTGTTGCCATCTCTTTTCTAGGCAATTCATCAGAAGAGGCTGCCATCATCCATTTCTCCATGGTCCAGTTCTGACACTGACATGCCTATTGTTGGCGCTTTTAGCACGGGTAAGTAGCCCCATACACAGTAAGTTACGATTGCACTATGTGTCCTGAAACATTTATCTCAAGTTCAGCATTAAGTTGTCCTTGGTTGTGACCGCTTTTAGTAGGTACTAACCACTGCATACCGGAAACAGCCCACAGAACCTGTTGTTATGGAGATGCTCTGATCCAGTTGTCTAACCATCACAATCTAGCCCTTATCAAAGTTACTCAGATCGTTATGCTTTCCAATTTTTCTATTTCCAGCATATCACTTTCAAGAACTGGCTGTTTACTTGCTGCCTGGTATATCAAATCAAATAAAATTAATCAAATACCCTTTTATTGTCAATTCACTATATGTAAAGAACATGCAGAAGAATTGAAATACTGTTTCTTTTTCATCTTTGTAGTACAATAAGATATAAAAAGTATATAAGTATAACATATATGATAAATAAAATTAGAACTTGTAAAATAAATCTACGTACAATGTGCAATAACAAGTAGTGCAAAAGCCACTTACAGTAAAAAGTGAGAAGGTGCATTATAGAGTAGCTTATGAGATGTACAAAAAGTCAGACAGTTAGCAGCAGATGTAATATTGAGTCTTTATATAATACCAACTGAAGTAGGGTACTTGGTAGATAATGACTCTTGTTACGGTCCAGGGGCAGGGGGCAAGGGGTGAAGATAGTGGACAGAGTTCAGCATCCTGACAGCTTGGAGGATGAAGCTGTTTGACAGTCTTGTGGAGCGGGCAAGTATGGGAGGAGGCTGAAGAGGGAATGTAAGGGGTGGGAAGAGTCCCCAGCAATGTTAATGGCTCTACGGGTGAGGCAGGTGTGGAAAATGTCCTTGATGGAGGGCAGTGGGGCACAAATGATCTTACTGGCCGCATCCACTATGGGTTGCAGGAACTTCTTACAGGAGGCAGTGCAGCCCCCATACCATACAGGGATGCAGCTAGTGAGGATGCTCTTGATTGTGCCCCGGTAGAATGAGCACATGATGCGGGGAGGAACTTGTGCTCTTTTCAGTTTGCGTAGGAAGTAGAGGTGGGTTTGAGCTTTCTTGGCCAGTGATGTGGTGTTATCTGACCAGGAGAGGTCCTCGGAGATGTACATCCCCAGAAACTTGGTGCTACTCACCCTTTCTACAGCTACACTATTGATGGTCAGTGGGCGGTGCTGTGAATGACCTCTCCTGAAATTGACCACAATCTCTTTGGTCTTACCCACGTTTAGAAAGATATTGTCTTTACACCACTGGACCAACTGGCTCACCTCGTTTCTATAGTAGGCTTCGTCATGATTGGTGATGAAGCCAACCACGGTTGTATCGTCCTCAAACTTGACAATGTGACTGGAACTGTAGATTGGTACACAGTCGTGTGTCTGCAGAGTAAAGAGCAATGGGCTGAGCACACCCCCTTGTGGGGCCCCGTGCTCAACATGATGGTCTTAGAGGTGTTATTGCAGACTCGCACATTTTGTGGCCTCCCTGAAAAAAAATTCAACACTCAGTTGCAGAGAGAGATCTTAAGTCCCAGATGGCTGAGTTTTTTGTATTAGCTGCTAGGGAATGACTGTGTTGAATGTTGAACAAAAATCTAAGAACAACATTTGCACATAGGAGTTCTTTGAGTCCACGTGGCTGAGGGCTGGATGGAGAGCAGCAGAAATAGCATCATCTATAGGCCTGTTTGACCTATATGCAAACTGAAGGGGGTAAGAATGGACTTAATGATCTGCATAACCAGTCGCTCAAAACATTTCATGATGATGGAAGTCGTGCTGGTAGTCATTCTAGCTAGATGGGAGGGTTTTCTTAGGGACAGGAATTATGATTGTGACTTTAAAACATTTAGGAACAACAGCTTGGTCCAGGGAGATGTTAAAGATGTCAGCAAGGACAACCTTGAGTTCTTCAGCACAATCCTTCAATGTACGACCAGGTATGTTGTTTGGTCTGGCTGCCTTCCGTGGGTTGATTCTAGAAAGGGTTCTCTTCACACTGGCTGGGGCCAGATGCATGGCCTGTTCGCCCGGTGGAGAATGGTTGTCTGTGCTGGTGTGCTCTTTTGTGTCTCGAACCAGCCAAAGAAGTCATTTAGGCAGTTGAACAGTGTGTTGTCACCTTCACAAGTCTGTGGTGGAGTTTTATAGTTTTTGAGGGTTTGGATGCCACGGCAGAGAGACTGTGCATCTCTGGATGTTGCTAAAGTGTCCAGATATTTTCTTGCTGTACTGCTTTTTTGCTTCCCTGATGCCATGGGACAGGTTGACTCTAGCTGTTGCTAGTGTCACTGGCCCTAACGGCTGCATCACGGACCCACAAAAGCCTGTGGACCTCTCCAGTCAGCCATGGCATCTCGTTAGCAAGAACAGTGACAATTTTGTAATGGGTGACATCATCAGTACATTTTGCAATGTATGTTGTAACCACCTCAGTGTACTCCTCAATGTCTGTGTGGTCATTGTAAGTGGCTACTTGTTTGAAAATGTCCCAGTCTGTAGTGCTAAAACAATCCCTCAGAGCACTGGCCACCCACGTATCTGCTTTTGTGTTGGACCCATGGTTCTCCCTCTGGGTCTGTATGCGGTTTTCAACATGATGGTGATGTGATCAGAGAGACCTAAGTGGGTAGGGGGGAGGCCTTGTAGGCTCCCTTGCAGGTTGTGTACACCAAATCCAGTGAGTTGTCTCCTTTTGTAGGAAAGTTCACATATTGGTGTAATTTGGGCAATAAAACTTTTAAATCTGCATGGTTGAAGTTTCCTGCTGTGATGAGGAATCCATTCGGGTGCACTGTTTGTTTTTCACTAATGGCCTAGTAGAGTTAAGCGCCTTGCTTCTATCGCAGGTGTTAGCGGTTGGAGGGATGTATACAGCGACAAGCAGAATTGAAG
Organism: Polypterus senegalus; assembly: GCF_016835505.1. Lineage (NCBI taxonomy): Eukaryota > Metazoa > Chordata > Cladistia > Polypteriformes > Polypteridae > Polypterus > Polypterus senegalus. Next base: position 100,128,185 of record NC_053166.1, read on the forward strand.
CATATTCTCTAGGTAAGTAGAAGGGTTGGCACTTAATAATAATAATAAAGTCCGCCAGAGGATAACAGTGTCTATGCACAACAAAAGTATTTCTGCACCAAGCGTCGCTAATGTAAACACACACTCCCCTGCCGTAAGTCTTACCTTCTTCCATAAAGACTCGGTCGGCTCAATAGCATGTTAGCCCAGCTAGCTGGATAGCACATTAAGCCAAGATTCCGTAAAAATAAAAACACAGCAGTTCCTCACGTCATGCCGCGCAGATCTCAGAAGCTGAATGTGATCTTATTATCTTGTGAACGTACATTGGCCAGAATGAGAGATTGTATCTTGGGACTGTATGGTCTAGCGGCTAGCCTAGCCCGGATGCCTCCACGCTTGCCCCGCTTCCATTTTCTCTCACACCTCTTCCGGCTCCTCCTCACTGGGTAAGATACAGCAGACGAGTCCGGTAATGTAATAGTCCTGCGGAGAAGTCCCAGGCCCCGAAGCATCTCTGTAAGTCTCTGGTCCAAGATATGATGTTTGGTTTTGTATCTGAAAAGGCAGTGGCGAGGATATCTTGTAATCAACATTGTCGGATGACTACGCTCGAATTCACTCAAACACTCGCACGAACATAATGAACACAAACATTCACTAAAATGCTAATTTGGTACTACATATGGAGAGGCGTCGCTGCGTCTGATCGCGCTGCCATCATGATGACCACCATTGTAAAAGGATAATGAAAGTTCTTTAATTCACCTGTCAGCAGTTTTAATGTTGTAGCTTATTGGTGAGTGTATACATATTACTTCTCTTTCACTTTCTTGTGCCATTCATTGCTTGTGTTTACATGTATTTTCTGAATTTGATTTGCTTTTTTGAAAATATTAATTTCTCTGTATATTTTTCTCACAGTAATTTAGTAATTATATTCTGTTCGAAGTCTTAAGTTTTTTTAGATGATTAATTTTTTCATGTAATTAAATACTTTTGTAGTTTAATTCATTTTTTAATGCTTTTGTTGTTCTAATAATGATTTTGTGCAGTATACAAAGGATAATCAAAACATATAAGGTCAATACCTGAAAGAGGTATTCTATTGTGCTTATTTTAAAATGGCTAAAGATTAAGTCCTATGCACTAAAATATGTGAATTACAAGTCATTCAGGACTTTGTAGTAGATAGTGTATGTTTCTTGTTTCAGAACCAAATCAATACAGATGCCGTATCTACAGTAAGATAAGTTGCCCATGACCATCACATATCTCCCTTCAATCCAATACTACATCTGATGCTACAAATGAGACTGTTCTATGTATAAGAATTCCCACACCTCTAGTTTTCTTTGTAAAGCTAGAATGAAACATTTGGCCAGTCCAGTCCTTTTGCAGCCGGAACTGATCCTTGCTTAGTAAGTGGGTCTCCTGTAAAAGTACTATTTTAGCTTTTAAATCTGTTAGGTGAGAGAATACTTTCTTTCTCTTTAATTCGTGATTCAGGCCTTTAACATTTCAGCTCACAAAGTTAACTGTCCCATCATGGAGACATTGATTCTGAATTTTTGATGTCATTTTATAGTCATAACTGCAAGTGAGAAAGCTTTAACCTTAATTTCTTATTTCCCCAAGAGTTATTGCCATGCAGCCTATTGTTACGTTGGTAGTTATAATTATATGGATTAAAAGGATAGATTAGATATAGATATAGCCTGCTCTCTTTCTCTCCCCTAGCCCCCACCCTCCCATTTTGCCTCCCCACGTGAGGCTGGACCCCACTCCAAACAGTCCCGGTCCTCTGACATACCTAGGGACAGAGCACGTCCAAAGCAAAACAAGCCCCCTTGCAGCGGCATTTTAGGATTAAAAAATAGAGATATCTATTGCCAATATAGTCTAAATACTATATGCCCAAAATATGATCATTAACAAACTATAAACTTAAAATATAATCTTCAGCAATCTTAAAGTATTAAGATAATAAACCCAGGGAATGGTGTTAGAAAGTGGTCCAGAATAAGCATAGAAAGTCTTAATGCAATATTAATAACAATAATATTATTATTAATTGTTATTATCATTAATAACAATTAATAATGCAATATTAATAACAATAAAACAAGGGTATGATGTTAAACAGTCTCCTTTAGGGTAGAGAAATAAATAAATAAACAAACAAACTCAAATGTCTATAACTGTAATTAAAAAATAAACAGATAGGGTCTGAGTAATAAAGAGGATGTATAATTATAATACCCATATCTTTACAAATAGATCAGACAGTAGGTTATATATCCTTGCTATGTCATGACAGGCTACAACTCACTATTGTGTTTCAGAATAGTGTCGGGATCAGCTTTCTTAATTCCTTTTCTGCTTCTTTCTTGCTGGCAAAGACATAGAATTGACCTTGCAATTCCACTTTGTTTGGCAGGATACAAGAGGCTGTATTTGATATCGGCTTGCCGTAACCACTGTTTAATGTTGTAGAAGGCTGCACGTTTAGTAGCTGTTGCGGGAGAGAAATCAGGGAAGATACGAATGTGGTTATTTTCATATACTGTATAATCTCTTGCTTGTGTCTGAGGAGTGCCATCACCTCTAGCTTAAATAATATTCTCTCCAAGCGGATAATAAAAGACCTAGGTCTAACAGTATTTTATCCATGTACGCCAGCGTTTCTCAACCTTTAAGTATTTGCGACCCGAGTTTTCATCCCGCCCCCCTAACAGTTTTGAAATGTAGATGCATATTTTATTATACCTAATTAACTTTTATCGACATTTATCTAACTCTATGTTTATTGTTCTAGTATCAGAATGTAGTTTAAGTTAATTTGTTTTGGTTTCAACAGATTTTTTTTCATATTTTTGATTCTTGTTTTCTTTCTTTCACATCTTCGCATTCTCTTAGGATTAGTCTTTTAAAGCCCTCCATTCATATGAGTTTGGAGTCATAAGAGGAGCAGAGGAAAGGCCTTACCTGATTAGAAAGAAAAGGAGAGGAATAGATCATGAAACCGGCAGCCTGTGAGGTTGGAAGGACTAGGAACAGTTTATTATATGATGATTAGTAAAAAAGTATTTATTAAGGTGCAACATTCAATCACTCATAAATGGCAGTTTTTTCTCCCTAATCCTATAATTTTTATTTTCATGATGACTCTTTATACAGTACATTTCCCGATTCTACTGTGCTAACAGTTGCTATTTACTTTTTATTTCCTTTAAATTTATAATGATCTCATATTACACTGTATCTTGTTATTTTGATGCATGCATTCATTCTTGAGGGAAACCAGTCTGAAAGGGAGTTGAAAATTGGAAAAATATGTATCATTAAGAATGAGGATGACGTAAAACACAGAGTAAAAATAATCAATGTGACATAAACAAAAAGGAGCTGAATATTCTTTGACATAGTCATTATAAAGAGAAAGGTTGAACAATTTTGCAAAGAGAAAAGAGGAAGAATAAATTTACAATATGTTGGTAAGGATTTATCTTAAATGATTAAAGGTTTTTGCTCTGGTTATCTATTCTAAATATTTACTTCTTCAGGGTATCTACAAACCGGATTCCAAAAAAGTTGGGACACTAAACAAATTGTGAATAAAAACTGAATGCAATGATGTGGAGATGGCAAATGTCAATATTTTATTTGTAATAGAACGTAGATGACAGATCAAACGTTTAATTCGAGTAAATGTATAATTTTAAAGGAAAAATATGTTGATTCAAAATTTCACGGTGTCAACAAATCCCAAAAAAGTTGGGACAAGTAGCAATAAGAGGCTGGAAAAAGTAAATTTGAGCATAACGAAGAGCTGGAAGACCAATAAACACTAATTAGGTCAATTGGCAACATGATTGGGTATAAAAGAGCTTCTCAGAGTGGCAGTGTCTCTCAGAAGCCAAGATGGGTAGAGGATCACCAATTCCCACAATGTTGCGCAGAAAGATAGTGGAGCAATATCAGAAAGGTGTTACCCAGCGAAAAATTGCAAAGACTTTGCATCTATCATCATCAACTGTGCATAACATCATCCAAAGATTCAGAGAATCTGGAACAATCTCTGTGCGTAAGGGTCAAGGCCGTAAAACCATACTGGATGCCCGTGATCTCCGGGCCCTTAAACGACACTGCACCACAAACAGGAATGCTACTGTAAAGGAAATTACAGAATGGGCTCAGGAATACTTCCAGAAACCATTGCCAGTGAACACAATCCATGGTGCCATCCGCTGTTGCCAGCTGAAACTCTACAGTGCAAAGAAGAAGCCATTTCTAAGCAAGATCCACAAGCTCAGGCGTTGTCACTGGGCCAGGGATCATTTAAAATGGAGTGTGGCAAAATGGAAGACTGTTCTGTGGTCAGGGAGTCACGATTCAAAGTTCTTTTTGGAAATCTGGGGCGCCATGTCATCCGGACCAAAGAGGACAAGGACAACCCAAGTTGTTATCAACGCTCAGTTCAGAAGCCTGCATCTCTGATGGTATGGGGTTGCATGAGTGCGTGTGGCATGGGCAGCTTGCATGTCTGGAAAGGCACCATCAATGCAGAAAAATATATTCAGGTTCTAGAACAACATATGCTCCCATCCAGACGTCATCTCTTTCAGGGAAGACCCTGCATTTTTCAACAAGATAATGCCAGACCACATTCTGCATCAATCACAACATCATGGCTGCGTAGGAGAAGGATCCGAGTACTGAAATGGCCAGTCTGCAGTCCAGATCTTTCACCTATAGAGAACATTTGGCGCATCATAAAGAGGAAGGTGCGACAAAGAAGGCCCAAGACGATTGAACAGTTAGAGGCCTGTATTAGACAAGAATGGGAGAGCATTCCTATTTCTAAACTTGAGAAACTGGTCTCCTCGGTCCCCAGACGTCTGTTGAGTGTTGTAAGAAGAAGGGGAGATGCCACACAGTGGTGAAAATGGCCTTGTCCCAACTTTTTTGGGATTTGTTGACACCATGAAATTCTGAATCAACATATTTTTCCCTTAAAATGATACATTTTCTCAGTTTAAACTTTTGTTCTGTGATTTATGTTCTATTCTGAATAAAATATTAGAAGTTGGCACCTCCACATCATTGCATTCAGTTTTTATTCACGATTTGTATAGTGTCCCAACTTTTTTGGAATCCGGTTGGTATATTAGGAAACCATTATTTCTAGTTTTGGGTTTATGATCTGTTTTATGTTTAACAATTTAATTACATTTAAGATTAAATATTGAATTCAGTAAAATGTAACAAAAAAAAAAAGTTGTATATTCACATTCACAGTACTTGAGTATACTCTTTAAACCTTCAATAGCTGAAAGCAATGATTATACTACTACTAATAATAATAGTAATAATGACATGTGTGAGTATGGGCTATTTCTGTTGTTCTCTTAAGAATACTTAAGCACTTTGAGCATTAGAAATGTGCTTAATAAAAAAATTATTTTAATTATTGTTACCAATAAAAATAATTCAATGTCATTATTGCATTTAACAAGTGAATCATAAAATATTCCATTCAATAAAGATGCAGAAACCTGGATTCCAAAACTCCTAAAATGTACATAGCAGTCATATACTGTAATTTGTTTTGATATCTGCTTATGAACTATGTCTCTTTAGTATGATAAATGGTAAGAAAATGATATACTTCATGTTGCTAAGTGCCCCAGTATTAGTTTAAATCATGCCTTCCTGTCAGCTGTTTGTTCATAAAAAAAAAATGTACTGGACGGTAAAATAGGGATGATTTTTCTATAGCAATTGAAGCATGAGCCAGATTTTTTTATCTCCTTAAGGTTTTCATAAAGCCCAAATGATGCTTTCATAAATATAACCTTCTATCATTCTAATTTATAGACTAATTAGAAAATAAAAGTGAAATTCTGGCACAAGCGGTTTGTATGTCTCATTTTCTGTGTATTCTTTCTTCATTTTTGACAGAAACAAATATGTCCAATTTCCACACATATGAATTAAATCAGCTTTTTCCAGTGGGCTTCACACTTTATTGATGCTTAAAGTATTTTACATATTATTAAATACAGTATAATTAACATGTTGAACTTGAGACAAACCAACATGAGAGCCATTAAGCAATAACTTATTTTGTGCATCATACTTTTGAATACTTTGAGTAACATAAGATTGTACACATGAACTTTTATTGAAACAAAAAACAACAAAAAGTAAGATATATGATCAGAAACTTAAAGACTTGAGGAACTACTAACAATAAGGTTCACTATTATCTTTTATTGCATACTAGCCAACCCGCAGCGTACCATACGCTGCATAATCAGGCCGGTTTTTTAATTATTTTTAAGCAGAGGGAGAAAATTAACATTTGAAAAATCGGTAATGTAATAAATCAGCATGAAAAGCAACATTGTAACAATGCACGGAACGAACCAACACATAATTGTCTGAAGTGACTGAAAACTGGCACATCGTCCTCGCGCCTTCTCCTGCCAGACGGAGGGATGGGGGTGCACGGCTCGGAGTGTGGAACGGGAGGAAAGGAGAATGACGTTGATTCAGCTCCGTCCGTCATGCTAGTCTGCTGATTTCTCGTTCAGTATGCATTGCCCGCTCATGTGCCCACCTCCAGCTCGTCACTTGAGTCGCCGTCTTTACACAGTACAGATGTACCTGTGACTGACGTAGACTTTTCATTGCTCTGTGCGGTTTTGGCTGCTATTCTATATACTGTATATTCCACCAAAACACCCGACCACGGTAGTAGCGAGGTGGGAGGGGGGAGTGTACAAAGGGTTGGGAGCGTATGAGTCGCACTTAGTGGGACTTAGTTTGCAGCCCGAATGGGGTTCATCGGCTTACCCACGCCGGGTAGACACACGGTCTACCCATGCACAAGGTTCTAGCCGCATGTAGACGGAGCTGGAGTATTTCTGCGGAAATGGAGTGAATAAACTGTGCGGGCCCTGCAGTATCGTACTTTGCCTTCAGTGTGCCATTACACTGCAGCTCAATCACCTCCATCTGAATCTGCACAGGTGCAGTTTCCACATTGACTACAAATTGGTTGCAAAACAACTCAAAATTATTTTTTTTGTTCTTCAAAGTCACCAAAGCGCCGTGCGCTCAGTTTATCAGCAAAGTGCGTATTTGGGAACACCGTTGTGCCGACTTGGTTAAACATTACTTGGCAACAGCGAAAGTAGGGCAAGTTGCACTGGTGCATTTGTGTCTCCCATAAAAGTAGCTTCACTTGAAGTCACTTTGTGATTTTGCACGGGTAAAAAACGTCTGCTGAAGTGTCAGATTCTTCTTTAACTCTTCTGCTTTCTGTATCTTCTGCTTTGCATTCAGGTCTTTCAGGTTATCCTGATGTTTTGTCTCATAGATTAAATTCTGTAATTACAGCCATATTAGCTCCACAAATGAGACACACAGGTTTACCGGCAATGTCAGTAAACATATACTCAGCCTCCCATCGGTTTTTAAAGGCTTTATTTTCAGAATCAACTTTTCTCTTTGACATTGTGTGGGCTAGCTTCGCAATAACTTGCAGCATCATAAACTAGACTTTATTAAAGAGGTAAGTGTTCAAAAAGGCAGCTGAAGCGCTGCATTATGGGATCTGTAGTTTGTGTTACCAGCGCTTCATATCGCCGGGCCATTAATAACAATAATATATAAAATGATCTCTGAATGGCCTTGAGTTTGACACATATGATCTAAGAAGACGCATGTTTGTCACTGAAGCGAATTGCTGTATGTAGCGTGTAAAACAGTTTGCTATGGTGCACGCAGGCGTGCGTCGTAACCGAAAACATTTTTTTAAAGACTGCCTACTTCATTGTGTTTTAACCTCAGTCGTAAAGGAATGTTTTAAGGACCCCATGGGATACCCCTCGGTTTTGGCTGCTTTTCTATATATAATCCCCATAGGAGGGGGGTGTGCACAAAGTTTAGGGACGTAATGAGTGGGAGCGTATGAGTCACATTTAGTGGGAATTCCACGGCTTGCAGCCCGAATGGGGTTCAACGGCTTACCCACCCCTCTCTGCGCTGGATAGACACACGGTCAATGTCATGCATAATTATTTATTGAATGCTAAACACTCCTGGAAAGACACGGATGTCTAAAACGGGTTGGTGTGAGAATACAACAGTAAGTGAATGAAAAGATGAAACTCTGGAGAGAGCACAATACAACACAATAGTGAACCCGCGGCATAACAAATGGCGCGTGGCTCAGACGTGCATGCGGACTCTTACCACAGACGAAAGGGACTAACTGGGTGGTCGGTGAGTTTTTGCGTCCGGGCAAATGGGCAGGCAGTGTGAATGCCTAGAGAGCGAGGGTAGATGCCGTCCAGTGAAAAAGGAGCGTTGGTGGGCAGGAAAACGTCTTCCGTGTTCCTGCAGGAGCATCTAAGAAGACGCATGTTTGTCGCGGAAGCGAATAGCTGTATGTAGCGTGTAAAACAGTTTGCTATGGTGCACGCATAAGTGCGTTGTAACTGACAAGTTGCTTTTAAAGACTGCTTACTTCATTGTGCTTCAACCTCAGTTGTAAAGGGATTGTTTTAAGGATCCCATGGGATACCCCTCGCAAACCGTTTCACATGCTGCATATGGCGATTCACCTCCGCTAGAAACATGCCTCTATTAACAGTCAACGTGTGGGAGGGGGGTGTGTACAAAGGGTAGGGGCGAAAACAGTGGGAGCATATGAGTCGCACTTAGTGGCAATTCCACGGTTTGCAGCCCGAATGGGGTTCAACGGCTTACCCACGCCTAGACACACGCTCAATCTCATGCATAATTATTTATTGAATGGTAAACACTTCTGGAAAGACACGGTTGTCTAAAACAGGTTAGTGTGAGAATACAACAGTAAGTGAATGAAAAGATGGAACTCTGGAGAGAGCAAAATACAACACAATAGTGAACTTGCGGCATAACAAACGCCGCATAATTATTTATTGATGGTTGAACACTTCTGGAAAGACACAGGGACACCCCTCGCAAACTGTTGTACACGCCGCATACAGCGGTTCACATCTGCGACAAACAAACTGTTTTACACACTGCAAACAGCGAATCACATCCGCGACATGATTTTTCCTAGATGGTCCTGTCGCGTCTACCCTCGCACTCGAAGCATACACACTGCCTGCTCATGTGCCCGGTCGCAAGCTGCGTCCCAGCCTCATTCTCGAAGCATACACACCGCCTGGTCATGTGTCCGCTCGCAAGAGAAACTCATGGTGAGCCGCCGACCAGCTTCCTGTGTGTGTGCCTCTGTCTGTCTCTTGTGCGGCTTTCTCTTGCACTGCCTCTGTGTGAACCGGTCAGGCACAGAGAAGGTCAGCTGCTGACAGAGCGTCTCGACTGTTGCAGGGCCTGCATTGGTGAAACAGGTGAGACAGTAATGAAACAGAGGCACAGGGCTTATTGGTTTTTAAAGACTGATTCCTTCATTGTGCTTTAACCTCAGTTTTAAAGGATTGTTTTAAGGATCCCATGGGATACCCCTCGCAAACCGTTTCACACGCTGCATATGGCGAATCACCTCCGTGAGAAACATGCCTCTATGAACAGTCAACGTAGCTCGGAGGTACATGACATTAACCCGACCTGCACTGCATGTGGCCTCTACGACAGACGAACATAAATGACGCCATTATTTCTGTGTCGTCGCATCCGAGTTAGTGGGCGTGGCCATGCGAGTTGTCGTCATATCCAATGGTCTTGGAGTTGGTGGGCGTGGCTCTTTCCTGCGTGCGCCATAGGTGTCTCACTTGTCGGCAGCTTAGTGAATCCACGCCTCTTCCGGCGTGCTTTCCATGGTTGTCTTGCCTTAGTGAATTATATATATAGATACCAGAAAAGACCATTCCTTAGAATAATTAACTAATGAAACCAAAAATAATAAACACAAATGTGTTCTTACAAACTAACATATATGTGTGTTAAAAATGAAAACAATAGGAACAAAGTAAACGGGACATTTTTCTTCCTTCAGTAAAGTTTGTGAATGTACAGTCTTTCTGTAATAAACTTGATAAATTACAAGCTCACAGTCTTTTTAAATGGGACTTCAGTGAAGCCAGCATTATGACTTTTACAAGGAAAGCTGTACCACAGGTATAGTAAAGGGAAGAGTGGTGATGTTTATCTGTTTGAAGACAAATGATTGTCTAAAACATAAATATTAGAACAATGGTGTGTTTTGTAGACATTGAGCTGCTGTCAGTTTTAATTATTTTCTTTTAGAATTTTATTATTGTTGTGTATATTCATCCTAATGCAAACTCTACCATTGCAACAATGATGATTAGTACAATGATAAAAAGTATGCAGTCACTTCTGCCAGATGCACCACATTTTGTTGTTGGGGGACTTCAATCACTAAACCTTAAAGAAATCTCTGTCAGAGTTCTATCAACCTTCCCAACAAAGAACAATAAAACTCTGGATATTCACTGTTGGAAATTAAGGAAGCGCATAAATTGACGGCAAAACTATTGCTAGGTTCTTCTGATCACAGTTGTGCATACCTTTTCCCATTTACAAGGCAGCCTTGAAAAGAGGAAAAGGGCATAACAAGACAATTAAGTTTTACTGTGAAGACTTTATTTAGTGTCTACAAGATTGGGATCTGAGACAAGCACTGATTTTGATTTACTTTCTGATATTATCATTAGCGAATTACTATGGAGGAAACATGCACATCCCAACTAAGTGTATTAAGATTTATTCTGATAACACACTCATAATGTCATTTTTATATAAAAAGAACCTGGGTTTTCACAATATCATATTAATGAGCCATGTGGTGCACAGATAAATTTAAAGTGTGGAATATAAAAATCTAAATTTCATTATAAGAATAAAATTGAACAAATATTGTCCACACATAATTTGAGTTCTGGCTGGTGTTAACATGTAAGTTGTCTAGCATCAGTCAAACACTAATAATCAAGTAAGAGTTTCCTCTTTTAACAATAACTCTAATTTGCCTAAGAGGTTTCATGAATTCTACATAAGATTTGAGCTGATTGATTTTACTGAGCAAGTGCAGTGATTGAAGCAGAGTGTTTCTGTTAAGTTAAAGAGAGTTAAGAAATCAATGTGCAGAGCATCTTAAAAAAAATAAAAATAAATTTCTTATGCCAGACCATCTTAGTGGAAGACTCTTGAAATATTGAGCAGAACTACTCAGTCCAATTATTTGTCATTTTTAGGCTATCATTTCAGCAGTAGAAATTCCCAAAGCTGTGGAAATAGGCACCAGTAATTCTTAGCAAAAACAAAAATTCAGCACCTTAAATGTTTCCTGCCAGTGGCTCTAATGTCATTGGTTATGAAATCATTCAAAAAAGGAAGTGAAATCTAATAGAGAAAACCTGAAGTTTATTCATTTGGGATGTGGAATAGTGTGATTATCCTATTCTTTCTGGTGGGGTGCACACAGCACATTGGGAATCTCAAGAGAAGTGAGCATGATGAAAAAGTTACATCCATTGGGACTGCATTTGGGAAAGGTTAGGAAGAGCCCGTTCTCATCTGCTTGGGGCCCAAGACCCCACGACTGTTCCTTTTGAGGAATGAGCCCGTACAGGTAGGAGAAAGCTTGTTCTTTTGAGGATAGGATAGTATGTTTGACTCCCATGCTCTCATAAAATAGCTGGTGAAAGTTCTGCTCAAAAAATAGCTACTGTAGGTAATAATCCTGCTCTAGGTTGAAAACAGTGGTAGGGCAAATCCCACAGAGAAAAAACATTATTCTGTTAAAAGTGGAAGAAGTTCGATTTGAGATAAAAAGAATGTGAGTATTAGCAACCAATGGTAGGGTGAATCCTACAGGAAAGCAGAGTAAGAAGAGGAATAAGTCTGTATCATGTTATATCATTCCTAAGAAATGATATATGAATGGAATATATTGTGAACATGAATTTTGAAATATCTGATGTAATTTAACAGAGCTCTGAGTTAATTTGGGGCACAATTTGAGTTTTGAATATTTGTAATATTTGGTATAATGAAAATATCTTCATTTTTGCTTATAAAATAAACATGCAAAACATCTTTCCTTTAGACCATGATCAAGTTTTAAGGAGAAATGCTCATTTGATAATTATAAAATACAAAGGAGACCATTTTTTTCTAGAATAAAAATTAAACTAGTGTGTGTGTGTGTGTGTGTGTGTGTGTGTGTGTGTGTAAGTTTGACTGCACTGTGAAGCTTTTAGGAAGGGCAGAATTTCTATTGAGCATAGATAATACTATTTGTGTGTGTGTGTTAGCCAACTAATTAAATTGGATCATAAACTGAAGGATGTACATGAATTATTAGGTAACTTAAGAACCATTATGAAATAGTGTTATAGTGGCATTGTGATTAGTACTGCTGCCTGGCAATAGGAAATGAAGGTTCAAGCTTGTATATTTTCTGTGTAGAGTCCATTCCATCTGAACTACTGTGGTGCTGAGGTGTGACCTGTTGCATGGCTGCACTTGGGTCCTAATCTGGGATCCTGAGGTGGTTTGTCATGTGGTGGGTGCGGCAACGTGCTGTAGCAGCACTTGCTCCTAACCTCCAACATCCTCCACCAGAGTTGTATGTTCTCTCTGTGTCTGTGTATGTTTTCCTGAGAATATTTTCTTGCTGTGGATACTTGCCATGTGCTTTCCTAGTTGTTGGATATTTTCATTGTTGTTGCAGAATTGGATCACCATGGAAGATTCTTTTTATTTTTGGTGACTTGGTTTGCAAGTATCCTTGACCCGGAGACCAGTGCCGTGTGGACTGTGTTGTATTTCAGTAGATTTTGCTGACATGCTTTCTATTTGAAGTTCACAGCAGCAATGGGTAGTTAGCTTCATCAGCTGCTGTCGGGTGTTTGCTTGTCCTGACCAGTAAAGCGAGTGTGAGCAAAGTGTAAAGATAATTTAGTTAAGTTGTTCTTCTTTAAGTTTGTTTCTGTCTGTTTATTTTTGTGCATTGATTGTTTCCAAACACAGTGTGTAATTAAATAAATGTATTAACATGCAGTGAATTGAGATAGAGATTAAATGTAAGACAATAGTGTGTAAATGCTTTAAATAATGGATGCTAAATAATAATAATAGAGTGGAATCTTGGTTGTTAAATGACTGTCATCTTGAACACATCGGTTCCCGAATATATTTTCCAAAGAAAAAATACACCGGTTACCAAACAGAATCTCAGTTACCAAACAGGCAAACCAGCAACCATGTGTTCCACGGGTTTAGATGTATCACGGGAGAGCAACAGTTATGCCACAGTCTCTGCTCAGTGCAGACTCCTACTGAAAGTTGCAGTGCCCTTTCTTGATTTTCTTTGTGTTTTTTTTTGTGTTTTTTTTTTTTTAATACAAATTATTATTAAATAAGGCACCATGGGGCTGAAGCGAAAAGCAAAGTTGTTATAATTATGATAGAGGTAAAAAAGAAATTATATCCAAACATGAAAATGGCTTTCTTGTCTTGGATCTTGCTATGCAGTTTGCCATGTGGAAATCAATGATCTGTGCTATACTGAAAAATAAAGAGGCAATCAAGAGAGCTGATGTTGCAAAGTTAGTGAAAGTTCATACACAAAGATCATAGAGGATTGAAGAAGTGGAAAAATTGTTGCTGATTTGGATTAATGAGAAACAGCTGGTGATAGTATTTCTGATGTTATCAGAAGGAGTAACAAAAAACAATGGTGGAGGAAATGTCTTCAGAGGCAGAGGAAGGAAGGGATGATGTCTTAGTTCTTTGATATCACCCTGACAAAGCTGTAGCAAACTGCATCATAAGCCTTTTCAAATACAATGCCATGTCTCACTTTAGAAACATTTTAAAACGCAGGCAAAAACAAATCTTACTGGACAAAGGTGAATGAAAATCAGATGATGTTATGAGGAAGTTATTCTTACAAGTAGGGGTAGTTTGAATCACATTAGTGACCAGTGGCTGAAAGAAGGTTCAGGAGATTTAACAGAGGTTCAGGAAGTGAAGAAAATATAGTTGTCAAAAGTGGGAACTGATGTTATACAAGGAGCCATATAGAATGGACAAGTGTGAAGAGGATGCATAAAATTGGGAACTTTTTTGTTTGAATTAAAATAGCTCTCAATTTAAACTGAAAACGATATGATTAAAGTCAATAAAAAAGTCTCCAGATTACTGTATTTATAACTAGCTGTCCCCCGTGGCTACACCCACATAGTAGTGAAACAGGATAGTGAGGAGGGACCTGCCTGGCTCCCTACTCCTGACGTCACGCTTCCCCTTCAGCCTGCAGCCTCGGTATCAGATTAGTGTAAATATATTGCTCTTGCAAGCGAACTATGATTTTTAGTGCGATGAGAGAAGTCACAAAATCAATTGGAATGTTCAAGCACATTACAGAAAAAAACCCGATCTAAATCCATTAAGTAGTTCTCTCATTTGCTAGCTAAGCATAGGTAAGGAACGCCTCGAGGCTAGCATATGAGTGAGGAGGGAACCCCTTGGGCCCGCTGTGTGTCTCTCGAATTCACGCAAATAAATCTGTACCGCAAGTGAACTATGATACATAGCACAATGAGAAAAGTCGCGAAATCAACCAGAATGTTTAAGCAAATTATAGAAAAAGAAAAAAAAAAAATCTAAATCCATTAAGTAGTTCTCTTGTGAAAAGCAGACAGACATGCAGACAGAGAGATTTTGGATTATATATATATAGTGATGTGTACACAACCATCATGCTTTGATGGAAGAAGGCTTTTTTAGTAATTTTAAAATAAATTGAAAGTAAAAGGATGGCAAAAAGGTTGGTGATAAGCACTGGTCTCCAGTCCATATAGTATTCCATTATGACATAAACTGCACCATTAAGGGTAGTGTATGAATACTGCAAGAGAAAATTTTTAACTAACAAAAAGATAGACTATAAATTTTCTACAGAACCAACATTCTGAAAAAATGCAAGAAAAAACTCAGATGTCAAACAAACAGCACGCATGAACTAGCCTTAACAGGAAGTTATAAGTAAAAGAAATCAATGTTGTTAAGCATAGGTGCATTTTAAATATTAGAATATTTTCTTATTTGTTTAAAATACCTTAACGTTTGTCAGTATGCAATGGTGTGATTCACTGACTATGTGGATGGATAGGTAGAGCCATGCCCCATTCCACTTTAGGTCTTTGTAGGGTTGCTCTTTGGATATGTGGATGTTTTGAATTCCAAATAAATGAGGTTATAGTTGAATCTAATTTCTTTAAAATGATTTATTGATGTATATTTGAATGTTTTGAAATAAGAAGAGAAGCTTAGGAAGGATATTCATTTTAACAATGTTAATTCTTCCAACTAAAATGAGATGGAGGGTTGACCATCTATGTAAGTCTTGTTTAATTTTTTCAATACAGACAGCGAAATTTGTCCATAACGAACACTATGTTCATAGGGGTGTTCATATGTGCACTTGGCACCAGGACACCCTAGGCCTCAGTTCGATGATCAACTTTGTGGTTGTGTCGTCGGACTTGCGGCCACATGTCTTGGACACTCAAGTGAAGAGAGGGTGGAGCTATCAACTAATCACCACATGGTGGTGAGTAGGCTTTGATGGTGGGGGAGGATGTTGGTCAGGCCTGGTAATCCCAAACATGTTGTGAGGGTCTGCTGTCCTGAGGGAGGTGGGGGACATTGATTCCAAATGGGCCATGTTCCGTGCCTCTATTGTTAAGGCAGCTGACCGGAGCTGTGGCCGTAATGTGGTTGGTGCCTGTCGTGGCGGCTATCCCCAAATCCATTGGTGGACACCAGCGGTGAGGGATGCTGTCAAGCAGAAAAAGGAGTCCTACAGGACCATTTTGTCCTTTGGGACTTGGGAGGCAGGCCAAGCGGTGGTTGCTGAGGCAAAAACTCAAGCTTGGGAGGAGTTTGGGGAGGCCATGGAGAACGACTTTCGGGCGGACTCAAGGAGATTCTGGTCCACCATCCGGCGTCTCAGGAGGAGGAAGGAGTGCAGTGTCAAAACTGTATATGGTGGGGATGGTGCGCTGCTGACCTCGATTCAGGACGTTGTGGGTTGGTGTGGGGAGTACTTTGAAGACCTCCTCAATCCCATTAACATGCCTTCCAATAAGGAAGCAGAGCCTGAGGTCTCGGAGGTGGGCTACCCCATCTCTAGGACTGAGGTCACCGAGGTGGTCAAAAAACTCCTTTGTGGCAGGGCCTCATGGGTAGATGAGATACACCTGGAGTTCCTTAAGGCTCTGGATGTTGTAGGACTGTCTTGGTTGACACGCCTCTGCAACATAGCATGGACATCGGGGACAGTGCCTCTGGATTGGCATACTGGGGTGGTGGTCCCCCTCATTAAGAATGGAGACCAGAGGGTGTGTTCCAACTACAGAGGCATCACACTCCTCAGCCTCCCTGGAAAAGTCTATTCGGGGGTCCTGGAGAGGAGGGTCCATCGGATAGTCGAACCTCAGATTCAGAAGGAACAGTGTGGTTTTCGTCCTGGTCATGGAATAGTGGACCAGCTCTACACCCTTAGCAGAGTCCTGGAGGGTGCATGGGTGTTTGCCCAACTAGTCTACATGTGTTTTGTGAACTTGGAAAAGGTGTTCGACCGTGTCCCTCTGGGAATTCTGTGGGGGGTGCACCGGGAGTATGGGGTACTGGATCCTGATAAGGCTATTCAGTCGCTGCACAACCGGTGTCAGAGCTTGGTCCGCATTGCCAGCAGTAAGTCCAACCCATTTCCAGTGAGAGTTGGACTCTGCCAGAGCTGCCCTTTGTCACCGGTTCTGTTCATAACTTTTATGGACAGAATTTCTAGGCATAGCCAGAGCATTGAGGGGGTCCAGTTTGGTGGACTCAGGATTGGGTCACTGCTTTTTGCAGATGATGTTTTCCTGTTTGCTTCTTCAGGCCGTGATCTTCAGCTCTCTCTGAATCGGTTTGCAGCTGAGTGTGAAGCGGCTGGGATGGGAATCAGCATCTCCAAATCTGAGACCATGGTCCTCAGCTGGAAAAGGGTGGAGTGCCCTCTCAGGGTTTGGAGCAAGATCCTGCCCCAAGTGGAGGAGTGCAAGTATCTCGGGGTCTTGTTCACCAGTGAGGGAAGAATGGAGTGTGAGATTGACAGGCGGATTGGTGCGGCGTCCGCAGTAATATGGGCTCTGCATCGGTCTGTTATGGTGAAAAAGGAGCTGAGCCTATAAGGCAAAGCCCTCAATTTACCAGTCGATCTACGTTCCTACCCTCACCTATGGTCATGAGCTGTGGGGTAGTGACCGAAAGAACGAGATCGCAAATACAAGCGGCTGAAATGATTTTCCTCTGCAGGGTGTCTGGGCTTTCCCTTAAAGACAGGGTGAGAAGCTCACTCATCTGGGAGGGGCTCAGAGTAGAGCCGCTGTTCCTCCACATCGAGAGGAGTCAGATGAGGTGGTTCGGGCATCTGATCATGATGCCTCCTGGATGCCTCCCTGGTGAGGTGTTCCAGCCACATCCAACCGGGAGGAGACCCTGGGGAAGACACAGGACATGCTGGAGGGACTATGTCTCCCGGCTGGCCTGGGCGTCTCTGCTCGGGCTGCTGCCCCTGCGACCCGATCTCGGATAAGCGGAAGAGGATGGATAGATGGATGGATAGATACTACAAATGAGACTGTTCTATGTATAAGAATTCCCATACCTCTAGTTTTCTTTGTAAAGCTGTAATGAAATATTTGGCCAGTCCAGTCTTTTTGCAGCTGGAACTGATCCTTAATAATGCTCAATAAATGGGTCTCCTGTAAAAATACTATTTTGGCATTTAGAACTGTTAGGTGAGAGAATACTTTCTTTCTCTTTAATTCGTAATTCAGGCCTTTAACATTCCAGCTCACAAAGTTAACTGTTCGGTCATGGAGGCATTGATTCTGAATTTTTTACGTCATTTTGTAGTGTTAACTGAAAGTGAGACACCTTTGACCCAAATTTCTAATTTTCCCAGGACTTATTGCCATGAAGCCTATTGTTACATTGGCATTTATCATTATAAGAATTAAAAGGATAGATTAGATATAGCTTGCTCTCTTTCTCCCCCTTAGTCCCCCCCACCCCACATTTTGCCTCCGCACTTGAGGCTGGACAACACTTCACAAAGTTCCAGTCCACTGACATACCTAAAGACAGAGCACGTCCAAAACAAAACAAGCCCCCCAGCAGTGGCGTCTGAGAATTAAAATTGAGATATCTATTGCCAATACAGTCCAAATACTATAAGCATAAAATATAGTCTTTAACAGTTTTGAAATAGTTATATAGTAAACTCAGGAAATGGTGCTAAAAAGTGGCCCAGGATAAGCATAGCAAGCCCTAATACAATAATAACAATAACAAAAAAAAAATTAAAAGTCACTAATTTCATTTCTTCCATGCATACATATATACGCATTTAATTGTAATTAAAACAAACCGAAAGTGGCCAAGAAGGGAAAAAGATGTATAATTACGGTACCAGTATCATTGCAAGTGGATCAGACAGCCGATAAGATCTTCTTTGCCATGCCATGACATAGTGCGACTCACGATCGTATTTCAGAAGAGTATCGGGCTCAGTTTTCTTAGTTCTTTTTCTGCTTCCTCCATAGTTGTAAAGATGTAATGCTTGCCTTGAATGTCCACTTTCAGTTTCGCAGGATACAAGAGGCTGTATCTGATTCCGGCTTTTTGTAAGTTCTGTTTAATGTTGTGGAAAGCGGCAAGTTTAGCAGCAGTTGAGGGTGAGAAATCAGGGGATATACGAATATGGTTATTTTCAAAAATAATCTCTTGTTTCTGTCTGAAAAGTGACATTACATTAAATTTAGATTGTAATTTTCTGAAATGCATGACAAGAGTCCTAGGTTTAGAGGTATTTGATCCCCGTATGCGGCAAGTTGCTACTGTTTCGGTGTCTGACTTTTATCACTCTTTAATATTGTTTTTTTATCAGTATGCTGCTGCTGGAGTATGTGAATTTCTCCTTGGGATTAACTTAACATGCACACGTACCGGTCCCGGTACATAACGACGATTTTACGACGTCACAATCATATCACAGCCATGTGTGCTTGCCCCTCTGTCATGCACCTCGACATACTACACATCAAATGAAAATTCAGAGTCTCATCTTTCCGATGATATAAACCATTTTGACACAAAACAACCACAGCACTGACACTAAATCCTTTTTTACAGAGAAGTAAATACTTTTTAAGAGCTGACTTTTCCTACCTTTGAATACCTTTGAAGGCTCTCTGCAAGTCCAACATCAATATTTCCGAGCAATATTGATCTCATTCTGTCCGTAAGGCTCCAGGGAATATAATCCAGTAAAACGATTAGGTCTAAAACACACGATAGATCCTCAAAGGGACAAAAACTCCAGAAAACGTTTTTTAACTCGAGACTAGCTCCAACTTTTTTTTTCGTCTCTATTGGTCATATCAGACGTAATTTGTTTCTGTCGGCAATAACCATGCTAAAGCATGTTACACGGAAGTGTTAGCTTCTGATTGACACCTAAGTTGGCCAATTACGATGGGTCTGGGGGGTGACTGGCACCTCGTATAGCCAACGAGTGTCACAGACAGCTGAACGATGACGCACAACTCCAAACCCTGGTAGAATCTACCAGTTTGATTGGACGCTGTGAGTGACACTCCAAACTTACAGCCAATGAGCAGCTGAGCACGCCGATATGTAACTTGCCATACCAACTTGTAAACAAAACCGATGGAGCTGCGCGAAGCTGGCATTTGTGCCAGTCTGCAGACTTGGTGCGTGGTTGTTTATTGTGATTTCACCTAGTTTTTTCGCATTTTAAATATGGATAAAAGTACAGATAAACGTAAATACACTCTCGATTAAATAATAGATGCATGTACGTTGCGTGACAGTGATCAATCGGACAGGTGACGTCTAATGGCAGAGAGTGACATGTGACACGCCCTTGTGCTTTCTGCCTGCTAACGATTGCTACAATCAGTGGCACATGGAAAAACGCTGAGCTGTGTTGTAACAGTTTGTAAAAAATGTATATAGTTTGTGTGCATTTTATTAAAAAAAGTAAAAATATATATATTTTTTTTTGGCCCATAAGACTTGTTTTGACTATTTTTATATTGAAATGTGTATTTTTTTATTGTTTTTATTATGGAATATGAATTTCCATAACTAATAGAGTGACACTGTGTGTAGATATAGATTCCTTTAGGTGTACGCTTTCAGTAGAGCCCTCATTGATATATGTGGGTTGAAGCATTCAAAAGTTATTACACTTTTTCCATACGTTCCAAAATGTGGATAATGGATAAACCATAGGTCCCTCTAAAAAGCACCTGGACATGCCCACATAAAAACTGGTGTAAAAATGTCATTTTTACAGGTATTCTTTTCAAATTTGAAATGTGAGTAGTCAACAAGTTATTCTGTTGGTACATAGTGTGTTTCTGTCCCCACCTACCTACTGCAGCTATAGAGGCCTTTATTTTCACAAAAAAACTTAGGCGAGAACAAAAAAATTCATTTTTTCTGTGAGTTCTAATGTGCATAACTTTTGATCAGTCACACCTACAGTGATTCTGACTACTAAAGGTGAAACTAGAGAATGTTACCTTTACAAAGAGACCAAACGTGTTTATACTCCAGATAGTTCAATAACAGCAATGATTCTAATTTGGAGAGGTCAAATTACAAGCGATTTAGCAAAAATGACCCCGCTTGATAAGGGGTAAAGTATCTATCTATCTATCTATCTATCTATCTATCTATCTATCTATCTATCTATCTATCTATCTATCTATCTATCTATCTATCTATCTATCTGATCCTGTCAACTACTCTATCTATCTATCTATCTTTTAAGAATAGTTCAGCTACAGATTTCACTGGGTTTGGACTTTCACGATTCACGATAGGTAGACCTTCAATTCTAATATTATTCCTTCTGCATCCATGTTCCAGAATAGCAAGTCTGTCTCCAAGTTTTTTGCATTCGGAATTCGCAGCTGTTGCTTTTCCATCAGTGGTGGATACCAAATGTTCAGCTGTTTCAATTTGAGTCGTGAATGTCTTCCAGCTGATTGACAAGTGCTCTCAGTTTATTCTCAAACATAGACGCATTTTCCTGAATGTGTTCCTCAGTTTTTTCAGCATACTTTTAGTCAGCTTCAACGCGATTATATACATGTTTCTCCAAGTATTTATTATCCTGATGCAGCTCCTGCAGCTCCACCCACAGCTTCTCGTTTGTCTTCTCGTTAGTCTTGAGCATGCCATTTATTTCTTTCTTTATATCTTTCTGAATATGTTTCTTGAGCTCATTTATGGCTGTAACCTTTGTAGCCATCATTACCTTCATTTTGGACAGATCGTTTTGGCGTTCGTGTTCCTCAGGTGAATCAGTAAAAAAATTAATTAGAATTTTAATGTTTGCATGACTACATAATTGATGAAAGGTTTTGTTTTATTTCCTATAATTCAATGTTCTAATGAAATATGCCAAACACTTTGTTAACATTGTAAAGACAAAAGGTAGAAATGTATGTGTTAATGTAATTAGTAAAAAATAGCTTAAAGAAACATAACTGGGATATGTGTTAAACTTTCAGATTTTAGATAACATGCTAAGTGATGTTAATGGATGTATTTCTAGATAATTTATGCCGATCTAAATGACTGAAATTATTTAAAGGACTTTATGTAGAAAATGATAAAATATATTTTGTATAAATTAACTTGTGTCACACTTGTGCATTGGAGGACTCCTCCACAGGCTTAATGAAGGTGTGTAATAACCTGCCGAGACAAGAGTGAGGATTACCGCTAGCTTTGTCCTCTTTATCTATTTCACACACAGCGCCAAGAAGCCACCTAGTAAGGGCACCTTTTAAGGCCTGTGCAAGCTGTAGGAAGGAGCACTGTCCAACCAGAGTCAACCATTTTCTTTTCCTTTTTCAAATCTGAAAGACCGCTCGCCAAATCTCAAAGACCGCTTGCCCAAGGAGCAGTCCCAGCCATACAAGAGAGCAATTAAGGGGATGTCTACCCAGTATGACCTTACAGACTTCGAACATGAGGCAGATGCATTTGGTGCAGAGGTAAACCCAACCCCCTCGTCACAGGATTACACAGGTTTAATTAAAGGCCTCCCTGATGCTCTAGCCTCTCTATGGATTTGTTTCCAGCAACTCCCCGTTTCTTTAAACACAAGCAGTGGAAATGAAGACTCATTAAAACAAGCCATAAATGCAGTCATGGCCGAAACCATGCTCCGTACCGCTGATTCCACACCTCCTACACCTCAGTTTGTCCTCGAAAATGATCTGTTATATCAGGTGATGCAAAGCCAAGACAGGATAAAGAGCTCCTTGTCCCCTGGCCGGGAGGTATGTGACTTAGCTGACTTGGGACATTGAGTATAAATTTATGGTACTTTTTTCAGTTTTATTCTCTCAATCACGATCACGCTCAAACAACTCTCAATCCCTCCCCCCACCCCCGATCTGACTCTAAGTAACAGCGCCAGCATGAATTCACACCCAATCTGACGCTGTTCGTTTTCAAATAATATTGCATTAGTGTCCCATGTATTTGTCTCTTTTTTTTGTCCGTGCTGCATTGACTTTGGGCACCAGAAGGCATGAGCTTATTCAGTGCAGCAGGATCAATGCACGTGTACTGTGCAAGGCATGCACGAGGGCCTCTGTGAAGAGTGTTCATTGCTCATATTGCAGAGAAACTTAGTCGTCGCATCTTACTAGAAAAGACGATGGAAAAAGAAAAGGAGGATGCAACATCGACATCATATACCGTAAGGTGCTTACTAATTTTATGTGAGTAGGAACACTCAATAAAACTGAATAAAAAAAAATAAAGTGACGGTGAGATAGAAAGAAGGCAGATTCACCAGCGTTTGTGTGTCAGCTTGTATACCTCCAGACAAGAGAATGTCCAGTTCCATTGCCTCAAAACACCACTCACATCTACAGTTATTCCCTGTTTCAAATAAAAACTAACAGCGCTAGATCCCTGGGTGGAGGGACGGTAGTATGTATTGTGATCGTGAGTGAGAGAATAAAAGTGAAAAAATAACGGTAACTTTTACAAGTAGAATACTATAAATGTACACGGCCTGTTACAGATGCAAAACAAATATATGTGTGTACTGTATAATATTAACAATAAGAGCAGCTCACTACTGAAAACAGTAAATAAAGGAGGCAGCGGGGATCAAACCGGTGGCCTCTTGGTTACAAGTCAGCAAATCTTACCGCTACACCACGGAAGCTGTTGTATCATCCTTGACCTTTTGTGAAAGTGTTTATTTGATCTTTTGACTTCAGGCTTCACACATTCTATAGTTTATGCCTACATTTTGTAACATTTATTACTAAAATATGAAAAAGTTTCTGTTTTAACAATGTGTTTTACACAGATTACTCTAGAAACGGAACACACATAAAATGCATGTGTTCCAAATAACGATCTATTATTTCCACTCTAAAACTCCAGCAGTTCACTCCCAGATAATCAAACAAGATATGAGCTGGGGGGATGGAATAGCAGGCTGTTTGCTGCCTGTCTTAATCGGCACATTTATAGGACAAAAGACTCTAACGGAGAGGTGCGAACGGATTTAAGGTGGGCCAGATTTACGAGTTTTCTCGTAGGCTCTGGTAATTTTAGTGTTAAGAGGAAAAACAGTGTAGTATATATATATTGCATTACACAGATACATTTTAGTTAATGTACAGTATATTGCTAATAATTAAACGTGTGGACAGAGGTAGGGATGAACTTAGGTCCTGTTCAGGGATTGTTTCTGCCTCACGCTGTATGTTTGCTGGGACTGGCGCAACCCTGGGTGGATAGATGGATGGAATAATTAAGCATGAAGATAATTCAATTTTCCTTAAAGGTTTTGAAGAATTTCCATTCTAAGCTTACAGATGGCTTGACATTTATTAAAGAGCTGACTGTGTGGTGATTGGTTAGAGAAAGAAAAGGAAGGACAGGAACTGGGGGTGAGTGTATTTGAAAGAGACAGTACTGCTGCAAGAAATTATTTTATTGGGGGTCACGAATGATGCAGCAAGCATCTTGGAGGCAGGAACAATTTCTGAATGGGGCACCAGCTCGTTGCAACCACTGTGCCACGGTATCCCCCATGTTTGATACATGCTTTAATTCCTATCATCATGAAAATTATACCAAGTATACATCTTAGTATTTAAATTGTCCAGAGAACTGTAATATCACGAATGTAATGTATTCTGTGTCCTGTCGGCGTAAGAGAAAGCCCGTTTAAGAAGCACGTAGTGATTCACACACATACACAGAAGAACACAGAATACGAAGCATTTAACTTGCTACTTTAGTGACAATCGGATTTGAGAAACTAGTAAATTAAACGATTTAAAGATGAAGTTTATGACGTTCTTCTTTAATGACAAAATAAACTACGTGATTGAAGTGGAAATTTCAACCTTTTTTTCCCCACTGTGTCCCTATTTGTTTTCTTTTCTTTGTACCCTAATATGCTTTTATATGACACTCAGACGGTGGGCTATGACTTGCCATTTCACTGCGACTTTGATATCTGACCACTTCTTTTTATTTCGGGCACTGTGTGACTTTCTGAACTTAAATTTTTGAGTTTCTCCACCACTCTGTCACTCAATCACCTTTCTTTTGTTGTTTATACCACTGCTTAAACCAACGTATAGTAAGTTTTTCCTTGCCTCCACTTGGTATTTGCTGAAATTCTTCTTTCCATCCATCCATCCATCCGTCCTCTTCCGCTTATCTGGGGTCGGCTCGCTAGGGCAGCAGCTTGAGCAGAGAGGCGCAGACTTCACTCTCCCTGGCCACTTCTTCCAGCTCTTCCGGGAGAATCCCAAGGCGTTCCCAGGCCAGCTGGGAGACATAATCCCTCCAGCGTGTCCTGGGTCTTCCCCGGGGCCTCCTCCCGGTTGGACGTGCCCGGAACACCTCACCAGGGATGCCTGAGCCACCTCATTGGACTCCTCTCGATGCGGAGGAGTAGCTGCTCTACTCTGAGCCCCTCCCGGATGACTGAGCTTCTCACCCTATCTTTAAGGGAAAGCCCAGACACCCTGCGGCGGAAACTCATTTCAGCTGCTTTTATACGCGATCTCGTTCTTTCAGTCACTACCCATAGGTCATGACCATAGGTGAGGGTAGGAATGTAGATTGACTGGTAAATTGAGATCTTTGCCTTACGGTTCAGCTCTTTTTTCACCACGACAGACCGATGCAGAGCCCGCATCACTGCGGATGCCGCATCGATCCGCCAGTCCATCTCACGGTCCATTCTTCCCTCACTCGTGAACAAGACCCCGAGATACTTGAACTCCTCCACTTGGGGCAGGATCTCTTCCCCAACCCTCAGAGGGCACTCCACCCTTTTCCGGCTGAGGACCATGGTCTCGGATTTGGAGGTGCTGATTCTCATCCCAGCCGCTTCACACTCAGCTGTGAACTGATCCAGAAAGAGCTGAAGATCACGGCCTGATGAAGCAAACAGGACAACATCATCTGCAAAAAGCAGTGACCCAATACTGAGTCTGAACCGGACCCTTTCAACATCCTGGTTACGCCTAGAAATTCTGTCCATAAAAGTTATGATAAGAATCGGTGACAAAGGGCAGCCCTGACGGAGTCAAACTCTCACTGGAAACGGGCTTGACTTACTGCCGGCAATGCAGACCAAACTCTGACACCGGTTGTACAGGGACCGAACAGCTCTTATCAGGTTGTAGAGATGTGTCAACCAAGACAGTCCTACAACATCCAGAGCCTTGAGGAACTCTGGGCGTATCTCATCCACGCCCGGTGCCCTGCCTCCAAGGAGTTTTTTGACCACCTCGGTGACCTCAGTCCCAGAGATGGGAGAGCCTACCTCAAAGTCCCCAGGCTCTGCTTCCTCATTAGAAGGCATGTTAGTGGGATTGAGGAGGTCTTCAAAGCACTCCCTACACCGACCCACAACGCCCCGAGTCAAGGTCAGTAGTGCACCATTCCCACCATATACGGTGTTGACACTGCACTGCTTCCCCCTCCTGAGTCGCCGGACGGTGGACCAGAATCTCCTCGAAAGTCGTTCTCCATGGCCTCCCCAAACTCCTCCCATACCCGAGTTTTTGCCTCAGCAACCACCGAAGCTGCATTCCGCTTGGCTTGCCGGTACCTATCAGCTGCTTCCAGAGACCCACAGGACAAAATGGTCCTATAGGACTCCTTCTTCAGCTTGACGGCATCCCTCACCGCCGGTGTCCACCAACCGGTTCAGGGATTGCTGCTACGACAGGCACCGACCACTTTACGGCCACAGCTCCGGTCAGCCGCCTCAACAATAGAGGTACGGAACATGGACCATTCGGACTCAATGTCCCCCACCTCCCTCGGGATGTGGATGAAGTTCTGCCGAAGGTGGGAGTTGAAGCTACTTCTGACAGGGGACTCTGCCAGCCATTCCCAGCAGACCCTCACAACACGTTTGGGCCTACCAGGTCTGACCGGCATCTTCCCTCACCATCAAAGCCAACTCACCACCAGGTGGTGATCAGTTGACAGCTCCGCCCCTCTCCAAGACATGTGGCCGCAAGTCCGATGACAAGACCGCAAAATCGATCATTGAACTGAGGCCTAGGGTGTCCTGGTGCCAAGTGCACATATGAACACCCCTATGCTTGAACATGGTGCTCGTTATGGACAATCCGTGACAAGCACAGAAGTCCAATAACAAAACACCGCTTTGCTTCAGATCGGGATGGCCATTCCTCCCAATCATGCCCTTCCAGGTCTCACTGTCATTGCCCACGTGAGCATTGAAGTCTCCAAGCAGAATGAGGGAGTTCCCAGAAGGTATGCCCTCTAGCACCCCCTCCAGATACTCCAAAAAGGGTGGATACAACAGCCAGGACCCTTCCCCCCACCTGAAGACGGAAGGAGGCCACTCCCTCATCCACCGGGGTAAACCCCAATGCACAGGCTCCAAGTCGGGGGGCAATAAGTATGCCCACACCTGTTCGACGCTTCTCACCGGGGGCAACTCCAGAGTGGTAGAGTCCAGCCCCTCTCAAGGAGATTGGTTCCAGAGTCCAAGCTGTGCGTCGAGGTGAGTCCGACTATATCTAGCCGGAACCTCTCGACCTCGTGCACTAGCTCAGGCTCCTTCCCCTTCAGATAGGTGGCATTCCATGACCCAAGAGCCAGTTTCTGTAGCCGAGGATCAGACCGCCAAGGTCCCCGCCTTCAGCCACCACCCAACTCACACTGCCCCCAACCTCCTTGGCCCCTCCCATAGGTGGTGAGCCCATGGGAAGGCGGACCCACATTACCTCTTCAGGCTGTGCCCGGCTGAGCCCCATGGGTGCAGGCCCAGCCACCAGGCGCTTGCCATCGATCCCCACCTCCTGGGGAGGCTCCAGAGGGGGGGCCCCGGTGACCCGCGTCCGAGCAAGGGAAAATGCCGTCAAAAGTTTTCACTCATCATTGGAGGTTTGTTGAACATCTCTTTGTCTCATCCCTCACCTAGGACCAGTTTGCCTTGGGTGGCCCTACCAGGGGCATAAAGCCCCGGACAACATAGCTCCTAGGATCATTGGGACACGCAAACCCCTCCATTACGATAAGGTGACGGTTCAAGAAGGGGTTCTTCTTTTCTCCCCATGCTTTTGCTATTGTCTTTTCACAGAACGCTGAACTTAAGAGGCTATTTATATTTATTTGCATATTCAAAGAGGCATAATTCTGTGAAAAGTCGGGGTGGTGCAGCAGGCATTTCATGTGTACATTTCATACTCACCAGGATTTATGTAACGGAAGAGCGTGGAAGTTGGCGTACGCACAGATTTATGCATCTGGATTTGTTTTGTGTGTATTCACATTTCTGTTTTTGTCTGTATGCCATGTTTTAGTGTGAATTGTATGCATGGCGTTATAAATGAGACCCCTGGAGCGACTCGATAATGCCTGGTACCTGTCCACACTCAATATGACCAAAAGCTACTGGCAGATCCCCTTGACAGAAGCTGCAAAAGACAGGGTTTAGTACCCATAGTGGCCACTGTCAATACCGTGTTCTACCCTTAAAGCTGTATGGAGCCCCAGCGACCTTAAAGCGTCTGGTGGATGGACTGGTCCGGCCAATATTGTCTATAGTGCTATCTGCACTGACAACATCATCATCCATTCTAGCACAAGGGACGAATGCCAATTGCATATTCAAAATATGCTCCAGGCCATCCTGGATACTGGACTCTGGATGAACCCCCAGAAGTGCCATTTCGGGCTATCTAAGGCTAAGTAGTGGGCAGTGGACAGGATAAACTACAGTGGTCAAAATCACAGATATACACATCCCATAAACAAAGACACAGGTACAGGACTTATTAGGGTTAGTGGGGTACTACCACCAGTTTGTTCCCCACTTCTCCAAACAAGGCATGCTTCTAACTAGTCTGACAAAAAAATAGGTTCTCAACTTGGTGGTGTGGAACCCCGCAGTTGAGGCCACATACTATGACTTGAAAGAGGCTCTGACGTCTGCTCCTGTGTTTATTACCCCTTACTTTTTGCTCCTTTTCTTCTCCAGACCAAACACCCTGTCACGTACCTTAGCCAGAAACTGTTGGAAAGAGAGACAAGATAATTGAGCGAGAGGCCCTAGATATCAAACTTGTGATTACCCAACTGCAGTACTATTTATTGGAAAATGCACTCACAGATCATGCTCTGCTGTAGTGGCTTTCCTCCTGTCAAGACTCAAATCAGTGGGTCACTTGCTGGTTCTTGAGGTTTCAACCTTACAAATTCAAAGTACAACACCGGAAAGGAACAACTCCACTCCACACCAATGCCATTGCCCTCTCCTGAATCCACTACCGCATGGGTTAGGCCCACTAGCACTTCCAGGCTCGAGCTTTGAGGGGGCCCATGTCATGCATACAAGTTGAAGGACTCCTCCATAGGCTTGATAAAGGATGGGTAACCTAGAAGAACCACCATAAAGGATGGGTGCCCCAAAAAAAGGCGCTTTTTATGCATAAAAGGCGTCTTTTAAGACTGTGGGACATTGACACGTGTACAAAGTTTATTAGAAGCCTTGGATCAAGGAATAAAGCAAATTTGCATATTTTCTTTTCATTTTTCCAATCTGATTATTTTGTATGGCAATGTTTCAAATGGACGACTTGTTTGGTATCTCAATAATCCTTCAGTTTTGAGACTGTCTTTCCAACACCCAACCACACCTGATAACCTTAGAGACAGTGAAATATAAATTTCTTTTGTAAATTATTTAAAATCTGAGAAAGCACATACTTGAAATTCTTGAAATTGTTAGTTGTGGTAATTACAACTCAAAGACACATGATATCCTATATGGTGATCCACAAGGCTCTATCCTGGGTCCGCTGCTCTTCTCAATCTATATGCATCCGTTTGGTCAGATTATATCGGGGCACAACATGAGTTACCACAGCTATGCTTATGACACACAGCTGCACTTATCAATAGCACCTGATGACATCGGCTCTCTCAATTCACTAACACAATGTCTTACTTGTATTTCTGAATGGATGAATAGTAATTTTCCCAAGCTAAATAAAAAGAAAACTGAAATTTTAGTGATTGGCAACAATGGATTCAATAAGGTTATCAGAAATAAACTAGATGCATTAGGATTAAAGTCAAGACGGAAGTAAAAAACTTAGGGATAACTGTTGACTGTAACCTGAATTTTAAATCGCATATTCATCAGACTACTAGGACAGCATTTTTTCACTTAAGAAACATAGCAAAAGGTAGACCTCTTATATCATTGAAAGATGCTGAGAAATTAATTCACACTTTGGTTTTCAGTTGATTAGATTACTGTAACGCACTCCTCTCAGGACTCCCCAAAAAAGACATAAATCATTTTCAACTAGTGCAGAATGCAGCTGCTAGAATCCTAACTAGGAAAAGAAAATCCAAACACATTTCTTCAGTTTTAATGTCACTACACTGGTTTTCTGTGTCTTTC
This sequence comes from Polypterus senegalus, assembly GCF_016835505.1. Classification (NCBI taxonomy): domain Eukaryota; kingdom Metazoa; phylum Chordata; class Cladistia; order Polypteriformes; family Polypteridae; genus Polypterus; species Polypterus senegalus. Next base: position 100,158,255 of record NC_053166.1, read on the forward strand.
AGAATTGACTTTAAAATTCTGCTTATGGTTTATAAAGCCTTAAACAATCTCGCTCTGTCTTATATATCGGAATGTCTGACACCGTATATTCCAAATCGTAACCTTAGATCCTCAAATGAGTGTCTCCTTAGAATTCCAAAAGCAAGACTTAAAAGAAGTGGTGAGGCGGCCTTCTGCTGATATGCACCTAAAATCTGGAATAGACTGCCAATAGGAATTCGCCAGGCTAATACAGTAGAGCACTTTAAAAAAAACTGCTGAGAACAACATGGCCTTCTCATAACTTCACTTTAATTTAATCCTGATACTCTGTATGTTCAATTCATTATAATAACTATTCATGTTGGCTCTAAAATCCGTACTAACCCCTATTCTCTCTTCTGTTTCTTTTCACAGCCTGCACCACCACCACCTACTCAAAGCATCATGATGCTCCAACATTGATGGACTAAAAGCCAGAAGTCAACATGACCATCATCATCAAGTCCTTCCATGAGAACCCTAAATACAAAGAGGACTGTTTCATTTATGTGAGGTAGAATGGTTTGGAATCCCTGCAGATTTTATTTTTTCTGTCCTCCCTGGCCATCGGACCTTACTCTTATTCTATGTTAATTAATTTGACTTATTTTATTTTCTTACTGTCTTTTATTATTCTATTCTTCATTATGTAAAGCACTTTGAGCTACATTTTTTGTATGAAAATGTGCTATATAAATAAATGTTGTTGTGGTTGAAACAATGTTCTGTAATTAGAAAAATAGTAAAAGGGAATGTGGAGTCTAACTGTTTTAGTGTATTTTGATCTAAAAATAATGTGAAATTTACCAGTCCAGGCTGTGGATTTCTTCCTTGACTCCTACTTACTATGATGCCTGAGAGATGTTCTCTGGAGGAGAATGGTGTTATATTGCTGTCCAATAACGGGTACAGTGAACACAGAGGCAAACACATTTGTTCTTTAGAATAATCATTGGAATTTTCTTAATTTGCACAGGAACCTCCATAGTACATGGCTCTTTAACTAATAGCCTCCATACCATTCTGCCTTCTCTTTTCTTTTGTTTTTTGTTTCAAATTCCTTGATGTACTTATTATCTGTAGGAGAGTTATCACATCTGTGTGTTATCTGGCTCCCCACATATATATAGCAAAATTAACAATGATGTCAATAAGGTGGGATTTTGTGTTATAGTAAATTCATTTTAGTTTACAAAGTTATTTGCACAGCAGCAAAGGTTACTATGAAAAAATAATAGTTTGAATATTGTGAGATCAACCAAATGCTTTTTCAGTCAGTATAGTAGATATTAACTTTATTTTATATTGTAATATTTACTTGTTATGATGGATATGCTTTTAATTAAGTGGAGTTCACAACAACAGATAAATTAGATAAAAACATACCAGAATATTTTTATTGAAGGATATATTTTGAATATAATAGACACAAGGAAAGGAAGCTTGTTATTAAAAACAAACTGGCCAGGATACAAGCAGAAACTAGATAAAATGACCCATCTGGTTTACCACTAGTGTTACCGTTAATCAGGGTTACCCCCAACAAAACATGCCTAACATCTCATGAGACACTAATATTGGATGCACAAGTAACTGTCAGCAGTTACATATGAAGTATTGAAATACTGACCTATGCTGAGCAAAATTTTTAAGTCTTTACATCTGCAGGCAGAAGTTGCTCATCCTAGCACATCAGAGATAACAGCACTTCAATTTGAACCTAGAGAATTGAGCTGTAATAAACAGATGCAAAAAAACAAACTCATTCCAAGGAGAAACAAGAAATACCAGAAGGGGATCATGCCACTGATCAATTGATTACTGCACCTGCATTTGTTGCAATGTTCTCAAATTCCAGTTAAAGGGACCATGAGTCCCTAATGCAAAAGACGCCAACCAAAAGTTTAAGGTATTTTGTGACCTCTGATACCAAAAAAGATCTTCATGGGTCCAAAATCGTAATAGTCAACTGCCCGTATCAGATCGAAAACTTTAGATAATATTCATTGCTTAAGGGTACTGAACTCTAAGACCTGACTATCATATTAAATCCCCACTATAGAAGGAATTTTGTCACAACCTAGTATCTATTTTTGCAGCAACACCTTTTGAAAGAGGATTTGAAACCATGGAGTGATGGATGCTATAGGGGGAAAGTTAATTATCTGCAAGTACAACAAGGGAGATGAATTTTTTTCATGAGCAATATGTACTTGTTGAATATTTGCACCTATTGCTTGATTAATGGGAATAGTGCATGATTATTCTGAATTTAAATTGTTTTGGATTTAACCTGTACAACAATAAGATAATATAACCTAACAGTTTAGTAAATGTGATTAGCATAATATGGTTAGTACCTAGTGTAAAAGTGTTATTTAATATTAAATATTTAAAGATAGATATTTTATTGACCCATTGTTGCTTGGTGTGAGTAGATGAGTTACCTTTAAAGATTAATGTTTGTATGTAATTTGGATTGTGTCCATGAAAACTATCCATCTCCTGTAGTTAATCAGAATCTAACACATGATCATCACATTACAGCATTACCAGTTAAAGTCTGTCTGATTTAAGTATTATTGATTATTGATTTTAATGAAAAGTATAGGGTTTAACATAAAGAGAAATGTTTTAAATGTGAGGAATAACAGTAAAGTTATGGGATGGTATATAACAAATGTTTTGGGAATAGGGACACTCAGGATGAAACCTTTAAATCAGGGGTCTCTAACTCCGGTCCTGAAGGACACCAGTGGCTGCAAATTTTCTTTCTAACCCTTTTCTTAATTAGCGCACTGTTTTTGCTGCTAATTAACTTCTTTTGAATTAATTTTAATTGACTTTTTTTTAAGATTTGTTCCCCTGAATGTCTTCGTCATTCCTCTGAATTGCTTCATTTTTTTCTTAAATGGCACCCAAACAGAAATGAAATGTGCGGTGAGTGAGCCAACAGAAGACCAACTAAGTCAGGGCCTCAAACTCCAACCAGTTGCTTAATTAGGCTCTGATTCTTGTTGTTAATTAAACCCGTTCTTTAATTCCATGGCTTGTTTCTGCACTCATTGTGCAATAGGTTACATCTCTGAACTTGTTGATTTCCTCTTTTCTAAGAGCACCGTTAAAGTGTTTTGGGGACGTGAGCAGATTATCATTCCTGAGACCTACAACCTTTTTTTATTTTTAGATATTGTATGATCAACACAGTTTCCTGGTCATGTTTTGGTTAATTTTATGTATCGTTATTTGGCTGCTAATTGAGGAAAAAGAAACAATTAAGGGGTCTGAGTCTTCAAGAGCATGTTAAATAAAATTAATTCAACAGAGTTTATTAGCAGCAAAAAACAGGTCACTAATTAAGAAAAGCATTAGAATGAAAACCTGCAGAAACTGGGGCCCTCCTGGACTGGAGTTGGGGTTCCCTGGTCTAAATCACTTAATATAGATAGATGTATAGTTTAAACAAGAGCTGGGCAAGTACGGCCTTTAAGGCCTTCAGGGTAATTTTTTGTGGCCATCATGAAGGTATCAGTGAAACATGTGATTGCTTATTCACACTAGCCGGAAATTTTTCAATGAAACAACGTAAACGAAGATTCGTTTGGTCTCTGCGTTCATACCTGATGGAATGGTCAATTACAGCTAACGAAATACAGCCAGACTAAATGAAAGTAATGCCAATAGCAGTCAAGCTAGATATTTACTGCGGATAGAGTGCACGAGCACTGTATAATTTCACAAGTACCACTGTAATTATTTCCCGCAGTAACTAAAGTGGCCAATCAAATGCCACCGAAAAGGGTTAAAGTTCAGCATGTTTAAATTTCAACGAAAGTAGTGTCAGGGATGCCATTTCTCCCTGGCCAGGATGCCGTGAGGGACCGGATGTGGGTCTGCGCCCACCCTGGATCACGTGGGGGCCGCCTTCCTGGTTGCTTTGGGGGCCACGGGTTGAGGGCATGGAAGCCCCACCCTGCAGGGGACTGTGGTCACCGCCAGGAGGCGCCCCAATGCCTTGGGGACCTGTTGCCTCAGCACTTCCACCACACCAGGAAGTGCTGGGGGGAAGATTTGGAAGGACACCCGGAGAGCTGCTGGGAGAACAGCCGGCACTTCCGCCACGCTGGGGCGTGGCCAACGAGGGAATGCCGGGAACCACCTGGAGCTCATCCGGGAGAGAATAAAAGCGGCCGTCTCCCTTCTTTCAGGGCTGGAATTGGGTGGAAGAAGGACAAGGCACGAGAGAAGTGTGGAGGCGGCCCGAAGAAAAAAAACATTTGTGTGGCCAGGACTGTGTGTTGGGGTATTTGTGCACTAAATGGACTGAGTCTGTGTGACTTTATTGTGTAAATAGTTGTGTAAATAAACGTGTGGTGGTGAGTAACAACATGTCCGCCTGTCTGTGTCTGTGTTGGCTCCACAGTAGTCAGATCTATAATTTCCTAATCTGATAATTATCGTTGTGTTTTACCAGCCATATAATGTCTTCAAAGAAATCACGACATGTAGATGATGAAAATCGACAGTTCAATAGTGAATGGGAGTTGGAGTTCTTCATGTCAAACCAAGGAAACTCCATGATGTGCCTAAGATGCAAAACACAAATAAGAACATTTAAAGAGATCAAATGCAAAACAGCACTATGAGAGTTGTAAGTCACACATGAAATACATCAATTTAAAAGATGAGGCCAGAAAGCAAGCGTATGATTCCTTGAACAAGAGCCATACAAAAGAAACCTCCATGTTCGCCAAATTCAAATCATCCTCTCACAATCCGGAAGTTGAGGCAACATTTCGAGACGCCTTCAAATTGGGTGCCAGTGGAAAACCATATAGTGATGTATAGCTATTCAAATCATGCATGCTTGAAGTTGTTCAGTGTCTCGAACCATCTCAACTTCAAATATTTAAAGATTTACCTCTATCACGAAGGACAATTGTGTGGCGCCAAGGTGAGATCACGGTTGACTTAAAAAATCAACTGAACAAAATATGTGAAGAGTCAAATACTTTGTATTCTGTAGCGTTGGATGAATCATACAATACAACAGATAAGGCGCAACTGCTTATTTTCATCAGAACAATGTCACCAATATTTGACATCCATGAAGAGTTGTCCCTAATCAGTCTCAAATCAACAACAAAGGCACAAGATATTCTCACAGCAATAAACAACACTTGTGTAGAGAAGAAGTTGGATCTAAAGAGACTTGTTGCTGTGTGTACAGATGGAGCTCCTGCAATGGTAGGAACAACGGGTGGTTTTGTTACTCTACTTAAACAACAAATTCACTCTCAATATCCAGAATCTCCGACATTGTCACTGTATTGTATTTTACACCAACAAGCTCTATGTGCCAAGTCTGCAACCTTGAACAACACATTGGAAGACGCCGTTGGTATTGTGAATTTCATTCGAGCTCGAGCCCCAATCATCGCCAGTTTAGAGAACTCCTCCAAAATGATGATTCAACTGAGAAAGAGGACATTTTATACTACTCAAACGCTTGGTGGTTGTCAAGAGGATCTGTTATAAATAAACTTTATGAATTGCAAGGCACTATCAAAGAGTTTTATTCATCCAAAGGTAAACTCGATGACATCAACTTTTGCATGAACCTGGCATTTCTCAGTGATCTTTTGAGTGAACTCAACAGTCTGAAAAAGCAACTCCAAGGCAGAAATCAAAGTGTCTGTAACCTCTGGCGGAGTATAAAAATTTTTCAGCGCAAGTTGAAATTGTTTCACAGCAAGTTTCAAAAGCAGCAGCTCTCCGAATTCTTTGCATGTCTGAGTAATTTTGCCAGTAACAACCCATCTGTAAAAATACACCTGATGGAACGTGACAATGTGCCAGAGAAGTTATAAATGTAATTGTTGGAACTTAGTGAAGATCCAAATGCTCAACGAAAGCTATCCCAAAATTCTGTGGATTTGATTTCATTTTGGTATGATCCTCATATCTGCCCCATTCTGCGCGAACACGCTCGACGGTTGTTAATATGCTTTGGTAGCACGTACATTTGTGAATGTACATTCTCTCATATGAAGTACGTTAAAAATCGATACCGCACAGTCCTGAAAGATGACCATTTGGAAGGTCAGCTACGTTTAAGAACAACAACTATTGAGCCAAGTTTTAATGAATTGTCAACCAACAAACAGACTCAAAAAAGTCATTGAAAATTACAGAATTAATTTGTGTTATGGATTATTCTTACACTTTTACATACTTTGGGGTCAGTATAAAGTTTAATAATAAATCTATACTAATAAAAGGCAAAACCCTCACTGACTCATCACTAATTCTCCAACTTCCCATGTAGGTAGAAAGATGAAATTTGGCAGGCTTATTCCTTACAGCTTAATTACAAAAGTTAAGCAGGTTTCATTTTGAAATTCTACACGTAACGGTCGATAACGGTCGACAACTTCTGCAATGTTGAACTTTCTTATTTATGGCCCCATCTTCACGAAATTTGGTAGGTGGCTTCAATGCGCTAACCAAAACGATGGTATGACGCCACTGTTGGCCGCAATATTGAACTTTCCAACGTCACTAATTCTCCAACTTCCCGTGTAGGTAGAAGGCTGAAATTTGGCAGGCTCATTCCTTACAGCTTACTTACAAAAGTTAAGCAGGTTTCATTTCGAAATTTTACGGGTAACGGTCATAACGGTCAACAACGTCCGCCATGTTGAGCTTTCTTATTCATGGCCCCATCTTCACGAAATTTGGTAGACGGCTTCCCTGCGCTAACCGAAACCAATGTACGTACTTATTTTGGTGGTATGACGCCACTGTCAGCCGCCATATTGAACTTTCCAATTTCATTAATTCTCCAACTTCCCGTGTAGGTAGAAGGCTGAAATTTGGTACTTATTTCGGTGGTATGATGCCACTTTCGGCCGCCATATTGAAATTTTCAACAATCTTTGTTACTTATGGGCCCAACTTCAAGAAATTTGGTACGCGGGTTCCCAACGCTAACTGATTCCTACTTACGTACATATATACGTCCATAACCTGCAGCTCGGTCACCGTGTGAGGCGGCGTTGGTTCCCCCATCCCAACGCCTCCCACGTTGTTGGCTGCCTGCCTATATAAGGCTGTCCGTCGCTCCAGTCTCTACATTCCCTTCATTGCTTCGCCATGGGATTCACGTCTCCCTGCTAATAACTACAGCCTTTTCATTTAATCCATGGCTTCTCCAATGTTTTATTTTTCATTTATTACGATTATAGTTATTGTGTAGGTATTTTAGACTTACTTTACATTGTTCAGGTACCCATTTCCTTTATCATTCCAACCATACCCGCATTAATATGTCTATCGAGGTGATCACCATCGATCAAAGAACTGTCACTTACCGAGTGGTTTCCATGCCTGGAGATGGCACCTACCTTTTCCATTCTCTTTGTTACATATTGCACGGCCATATCAGGCTCACTCTTGATATCCGGAGGAAATTTGTGTCTTATGTATTGAATGACTGGGACAAGGTGTGGACTGATGACGGTATAGGAGATAATTATACTACACAGGAGCACTATAAGAGTGAAATGCTTAAGCCCTTTATCTATGCATCTGCATGTGAATTGATGACTGCCGCTGAATTGTTCGGTTGTCGCTTTCAAGTGTACCGCAATGGCCAAATATTTGACACCTTTGGACAACCGCCAATGCCTCTTAAACATCTTAGATTCACAAGTGACGATTTCAGTAGTGGACACTTTGATGTTTATGAATGTTTAAACTGTCAAAAGCTGGGTGTGAAGTTATCGATGAAACTGGTTGTATACTTACAACGCTTGACAGATGCCGAATGTCCCTTCAACACAAGTCCTACAAATACTGTCGTAATTGAAACAAGCCATGAAACTCAAACCGATTATGACGGCAGCAATCGAAGCTGTGAGATTTGAAAGAAGATTACTGTTCACATGGCCAACTGTACGTTGCATACTCAAGAGTAAGCTCAGGTCATATTACAACAGGATGGCCGAACTCACAATGTGGTATATACAAAGAGATCCTTAACAAATAATTATTGGTATATTTTCCCGCAGTTTAAAAAGGTTTCATTTTCTTCTTAATAAAAATTTTAAGGCAGTACTTCACCGCTGTGAAGTGCGGGTATTTTGCTAGTAATTAATAAAAGCAAGCCTATATATGTTGTTAATGACTTCATAATCGTGGGGCCTTGTTCCAGTTAAAGCAGTTGTCAGTGGCCTTAGTGCGAAAAAAGGCTGCCCACCACTGGTTTAAACTAACAGCTGTTGGTGGCAATACAGGACAAATCTATACTAATAAAAGGCAAAGCCCTCACTCACTCACTGACTGACTCACTCACTCACTGACTCATCACTAATTCTCCAACTTCCCGTGTAGGTAGAAGGCTGAAATTTGGCAGGCTCATTCCTTACAGCTTACTTACAAAAGTTGGGCAGGTTTCATTTCGAAATTCTACGCCTAATATTCATAACTGGAAGCTATTTTTCTCCATATACTGTAATGGAGTTGAGCTGGATGGCCGTGGAGGGCGGAGTTTCATGTGACATCATCACGCCTCCCACGTAATCCCGTGAACTGACTATCAACGCAGTACGTAGAAAACCAGGAAGAGCTCAAAAAAGCGCCGAAGAAAACATGCATTATATAATTGAGAAGGCAGCGAAACAATAAGAAGCAAGCGACTGACATATACAACCATATTCATGAGTGCTGCTACTTCGTAAACAAAGCACAGTGTAAACCTAAAGTTTAAATTAAGTTCATAGACAGGCTGCCACTGGCGTTTGTAATTTAGTGCCTGCCCATGTAAGGCCGTCCGTCAGCGGCAATCCAATAGAAACACTGGCACTAAATATTCACAGGTGAAGGACTGTGCACAAACTCAGCGAAACTGCAAGAGAAACTTTTAAGTGCCGGGTCTTAGCTAACATTACATACAGTGTACACAAAGAGTGCTGAACAAAAACCGACTTACACAATTGAGAAGGCAGCAAAAAAATATGAAGCGTCTGATACATACAAGCATATTCATAAGTGCAGCTACTGCGGAAACAAAGCACACGGTGGAAAAAGTCAATGTTCCGCTAAAGGAAGACAGTGTAAAAAAAAAAAACCTGTGCATGCAGTGTGTCACATCTCAGATAAAGAGGAAGGCAAGCTGTTTATTGATGCAGTAAGAAACAAATCGATGAATGAAACCTCTTATCTTTACAACAATTGACAAACACGGAATGTAACTTGAACACAACACATCCTACAAATACGACCCTGATTGAAAGAAATAATGATAATCAAATCCTTGATGACAGCAACACTTAATAACACTCACAAAACAATTACTGTATATTGACAATCATGTTACGTTATTTTTAAAATGTTCCCTTTTCTTTTTCATAACTTCTTTAACACACTACTTCTCCGCTGCGAATATATATATATACCCCAATCTACATACTCTCAAATAGACAAGCCACACGCCGTGGCGCAATTGTAGAGGCTTCGCCTCTAGCACCGACATCTGAGGTTCGATTCCCGAGAGGGGATGCACTGAGTATGTACGCGCGCTTCCTGATTAATTTTACCCTCGCATCTCCTTGGTTTGGGACGTATGAAAATTATGCGGTTAACGCAGAATCATGTTACGTTATTTTTAAAATGTTTCCTTTTATTAGTACAAGCACAGCTGAGAAGCTTCGATGCATGTACTCAATAACACGTTAAAAAAAATAACGCATTTAATCACACTTTCAATTCCAAGCAAAGGGGAACTTTTGTCAATGCATGATTTCCTGGTACATCGATTACACTGATGCACACATCACAGCTACAAAAATGTTAGAGTCGGAATAAAGCGCGTTCCTACGACTGATCGGAGGAAAATTTCATTTCAAAAGACTACCCGAGCGAAGCCTTGATAAAAGCATGGTTTTGTGCACACTGAAAAGCAAGCAAAATTAAATGCATTACAGAAAGCGGACTTTGTGGCTCTTACTGGGGATCATTGGACTTCTGTGACCGTTAGTAATTCTGATTACATCTAATTACAAAATGTTCAATGATCACACTGTTTTAGCCTAATGTACAAAATAATTTTGGCTAAGGTTACTCAGAGTTTAAAGATTAAGTTGGTCAAATTACCTTTTATGTTTCTGACTTATTTTTTTAAGAAGAAAAAACTGCACTTTATGTTGAAATTTTGGTTATTATTATTTAAAGACAATACCATTCTGAAAATGTACTTAAAGTACTTAAACTACCACTTTATTTTTAAGTCTGCCCAATTTTAACCAGGGATGATATTTTTGTTTCTGTTTTGAATTCAAATGCAGTTTAAAAGCATTTTTTTTTCAGAAATTAAAACAGCTTGAGTTTACAATAATCATGTCCATGTCTATTATTTGATTCTGTCACCCACTTAAACCCTTTTAAATTAAAAAAAAACATTTGCGATTTGGGGCAAATTTACGTGTGCGATTACATACGATTAATCAAGATTAATTCTTACACAGCCTCTAATTAATTGGATTCATTTTTTAATCAAGTCCCACCCCTAATATATATATGTAGATATATATGTAGATTTGTATATATATATGTGTATATACAGTATATATGTAGATTTGTATATGTGTATATATATATGTATATATTTGTGTGTGTGTGTATATATTGTGGAAGGTGACCCGGACACAGACAGACGGACAATGGTTTCTCACCCAACACACCCATTTTATTTACAATTTATTTACAGTTGCGCTCACGTGCACTCCCCAGTGCCTCTTGCACCGTTCCCCCAATGTCCAGGCCTTACAATGCCTCTCTCTCTCTCTCCTGGCCGCCTCCAGTCCTCTCTCCAGCTCCGTCTCTCTGCCACCTGACTTCCGCCAATGACTGGAGGGAGGTGGCCCCTTAAGTAGGAACCCGGATGGGCTCCAGCTGCTTCCCGGCACTCCCCCTTGGACGCCGGCTGTGCAATCGGAAGCTGTCTGGGTGTCTCCTGTCTTCTTCTCCCCAGCACTTCCTAGTGTGGCGGAAGTGCTGGGCTCCAGGGTTCCTCAGGTACCAGGGCACCACCTGGCGGTGGCCACGGGTCCCTACAGGCTGGGCTTCCAAGCCCTGTACCCGAGGCCCCTAACATAACCAGGACGGACGCCCCCTCGCGGTCTGGAGGAGGCACAAGCCCTCCCCTGGTCCTCCTGGGTGACCACAGTGCCCCACCGCTAGCGAAGACACGTGGGTCTGAGCGACACTCCCCGAAAGGGCAGCACATCCCCAGAGGGGGTCCTACTATGTCGCCAGGGTCCAACACGGCACCCTGGGACATCTCAGTTCGGCACCCCCTCCGACACCAATGCGCCCCTCTGGTCTGCGCCACTCTCATCCCGCCCCCGCCATCCCCACCAGCTGGGTCACCATCGGCCTCCTGGCGGGGAGCCCTCCTGCAGAGCGGCCCGTTCCAGGAGGGCAGGTCCCAAACGACGTCGGCTCCAGCACTCTTCGGGGCTTCAGACCTGTAAAGAGAAAAGGGAGGACCAGAAGCACTGCCAGGACACTCACGCCGAGCGTCCTGTCGGTCTCTGTACTGGCAGTGCTCTGCCCCCCACCGACAGCCCACGACTTGCCTGTTTGGCTCCTCCGCCGCAGGTTCCATGCCCGTCTTTCCGATGTCCAGCAGACCGCTCTCACAGGCGGTTCGTCCAGCCGCCCAGGGGATTCCCTCTGCCTCCACAGAGGACGGCCCTTCACCGGACGCGCGCACCCAGCCCTGTGTCCCTTCCTGTCGAAGGAACCGGCATTCACCCCTCGGTTCCTCCTTCTCCTCTTGGACACTTCCTGGTGTGGCGGAAGTGCTGGGCTTCAGGGTTCCTCAGGCACCGGGGCGCCGCCTGGCGGTGGCCACGGGTCCCTACAGGGCTGGGCTTCCAAGCCCTGTACCCGAGGCCCCCAACATAACCAGGACGGACGCCCCCTCGCGGTCTGGAGGAGGCACAAGCCCTCCTCTGGTCCTCCTGGGCGTCCCGGCTTCTCCCGGCAGCAACATAACTATTGTGGCTCGCCGTTATGTGTTACCGCGACAGTGGCTGAAACAGCACCTACAAGTCACTTGTGTGCATGGAGGGACCAAGTCGTATCGTTCCACACAATGTTATATCACCTGGAAGGGGGAGTTAACTAAGTTGGTGGTTGCTGTGTTGCCCGAACCCCCCTATTTTGGGGCATGACTGGTCAGAAAAGAATTGCGGTAAGACACACACCGCTCCCAGGGCCTCCTTGGATCTGGTTATGAGGGGGCAAGGTGCCCCTCCCGCGGTCTCCACGCCGTGCTCGGGGGCAGGCCCTAGTGGCGCTGGCGCCTCAGGGGACATTTCCTCGGCGACGGACCCTGACCCGGAAGAATCCGCCGGGGAAGGGACTAGCCAGGGAACTCTTCCGTGTCCAGGTCACAAGACCCTCTGGGTAGCTTGGACCACCAATTTCGATCCACGCTGGCCTCATTTAAGAGGTAGCAGTGGAACGATGATTCCCTGCGGTTTGCCCGGAATGCGGTGGTTCTGCCAAACAGCTCACAAGCCGACGGTTCCACACCACGCAAGCCCTTTTTTGTACTTGAGAATGATCTGCTGTATCGGGTGGTGACCCACGAGGACGAGGTGCGGAAGTTGCTGCTAGTTCCACGTACCTTCCGGCGGGAGATATGCGAATTAGCTCACGCTCACCTCCTTGGCGCCCACCTCGGGGCCGAAAAGACCTTGGAGAGGATTAAGCTCCGTTTTTACTGGCCTGGGATTAACGAGGAGGTCCGGCGCTTCTGCCAGTCCTGTCCGGAGTGTCAGACCCGCCAGATTACTAGAAGGGGCCGCACTCCTCTCGTCCCTATACCCCTGATCGATGTCCCCATCGATAGAATAGGGGTCGACTTAGTAGGACCCCTGGAGCCCTCAAACCGTGGCCATAAATACATATTGGTTATGGTGGATTACGCCACCCGATACCCGGAGGCGGTTCCCCTGCGCTCCGCTAACACCAAAAACATCGCACAGGAATTAGTCAGTTTATTTTCCAGAGTGGGTATACCCAAAGAAGTCCTCACGGACCAGGGTACACCCTTTACCTCGGATACGTTCAGGGAGGTGGCCAAATTACTGAGAATAAAGCACCTGAAAGCGTCTGTCTATCACCTGCAGACAGACGGGTTGGTGGAGCGGTTTAACCAGACGCTTAAGCAGATGCTCCGCAAGGTAGTCGACGCGGACGGCAGGAACTGGGATCAGCTCCTCTTGCTCGTGCTTTTTGCCTACCGGGAGGTACCTCAGGCCTCTACGGGCTTCTCCCCCTTTGAATTGTTGTATGGGCGACAACCCTGAGGCATTTTGGACATACTAAAAGAGGGCATATTGGAGTATGTAGCGCAACTGCGTGACAGGCTCACAAAAATCAGACCCCTCCTGAAAGACCACGTGACTCGTGCGCAGGCTCGGTGTTACAATTGCAACTCCATCCTCCGGAAGTTCTGCCCGGGGGATCGAGTTATGGTGCTCGTTCCTACCTCCCACTCCAAGTTGCTCGCTCACTGGCAAGGACCATACAAGGTTAAGGAAAGAAAGGGACTCGTCGACTATTTGGTGAAACAGCCCAATCGTCGACCGAGTGAGAGGATCTACCATATAAACTTATTGAAACCTTGGAAAGACAGGGAGGAGCTTCCTGACTCCCATAGGTCCCTCTCCCTCTTCTCATGCACGACTGCCCTTAACCTCGGTGATGAGCTAACACCCAAACAACGGCAGGAGTTAACCCAGGTAATCCGAGCCATCCCCGAAGTAGTGAGCGAGTCGCCTGGCCGGACCTCGCTGATTGCGCATGACATAGTCACAGACCCCGGTGTAATTGTCCGGGAGAGAGCGGCTGGGTATGGCTCGATACTTAACTACTCTTGACATGACGAAAGGGTATTGGCAAATTCCCTTAATGGCATCCGCAAAAGAAAAAACGACCCTTGGCACCCCTAGCGGGCACTGGCAATACAAGGTCCTCCTATTTGGGCTGCACGGGGCCCCAGCGACCTTTCAACGTCTGGTGGATAGAGTGCTGAAGCCCCACCAGTCCTATAGTGCCGCCTACCTGGATGACGTCGTCATCTATTCCGGCACCTGGGAGGAGCATCTATTGCAGGTCTCTGCTGTCCTCACGACACTAGCTAAAGCCGGCCTCCGCATAAACCCTCGAAAGTGTTTTTTTGGCTTAAAGGAGGCCAAGTATTTAGGCTACCTCGTGGGACGGGGACAGGTGAGACCACAGTGTTCAAAAATCAAAGACATCTTGGAATGGCCCCGTCTGAATACCAAGAGGCAGGTGCAGGCTTTCTTGGGGTTAGCGGGGGAGTACCACCGGTTCGTGCCCCCCGTTTCTCTGAAAGAGCAGCACCCTTGACCAATTTGACAAAGAAGGGCACTCCCTTATACGTGGTGTGAAACGACAAGGCGGAACACGCATTCAGTGACCTAAAGAAGGCCCTAACGTCGGCACCTGTATTGAGGACGCCCGATTTTGGGCTCCCTTTTATTCTCCAGACCGACGCTTCGGACACAGGCCTGGGCGCCGTGTTGAGCCAAGGCGTCGACGGTGTCGAACACCCCGTAATGTACTAAAGCCGGAAACTGATGGACCGGGAGACCCGGTATGCGGCAGTGGAGAGGGAGGCCTTGGCCATTAAGTGGGCGGTGACCCATCTCCGTTATTACCTGCTGGGTCGCGAATTCACTCTGGTGACTGATCACGCTGCACTTCAGTGGATGTCCCTACATAAGGAGTCGAATCCGTGGGTCACCAGGTGGTTTCTGGATTTACAGCCCTATAAATTCACCGTCACTTATCGTCGGGGCACCCTTCACGAGCGTTAGTTTTCACGCTGATCGGGATTTATGTAACGGAAGACCATGGAAGTTGGAGTACGCACAGATTCCTGCATCTGGATTTTTCTGTGCGTAATCACATTTTGGCTTTTGTGCTTACGCCATGTTATAGTGCTAGTTCTACGCACGGCGTTATACATGAGGCCCCAGGTGTCTTCAATATTGAACCTTTTCACAATATTCTAATTTTCCGAGATACTGAATTTGGGTCTTTCATTAGTTGTCAGTTATAATCATCAAAATTAAAAGAAATAAACATTTGAAATACATTAGTCTGTGTGTAATGAATGAATCTAATATACAAGTTTCACTTTTTGAATGGAATTACCGAAATAAATCAACTTTGTCATGATATTCTAATTTTATGACCGGCACCTGTATATAAGACTTGAACAGAAATATGTTATATTATATAATATCTTTTGTATTAATTTTTCTCTTTATTTTTGTATAACTTGTTTTGCATTGAATTTTTGCTAAAACCTTTAAAATGAAAAACTTTAAAAGTGGAATTATTTGCTTACGTGTCGTCAAATCATACTCATTGCCTAAACCCCATTAGGATGCAAAAGTTGTGGAAGTTTTGGAAACCAGACAAATGTAGCTAAAAATGTTATAAGGAACACAATTCATCAACAAGAAACTCTCCTCAAATACAAGACAGTAGAGATTGTTGAAAGTTATAGATGCATTATCTTAGGATAATCATAGACTGAAAACTCCCTTTTAGTAAAAATATACAATCAGTGTGGCAAAAGGGACAAACGTGTCTCTACTGTCCAAGGAAGCTGAGCCTTCTTAACATGATTTCTAATATTATGTCAATTTTTTTATAAATCTTATATTAAATCTGTCTTAACCTATGGTCGATCCAAGGCAGCAGAGCATAAGTATTATATTTACTACTAGATTTTATTTATTTTGTGCAATGTTTATATTTGATGTCCAAATTATCTGATGCTCTGTTTTAATTGTAATTCTGTGGTTGCTTTGTAAAGGCCTGCTGACAAATCATATTTTGCTCTTCAGACAATAAACTTGAATTGAATGGAAAAGCCACTTACTTTCTCAATTCCCCTTAGTCTGTTTGTTTCTATCCTCATTCTGGCATGCCTTCCTGCCATAAGTAAAGACATTTACAAACCTAATTTTGTATCTCTAGATTAAACACCCTTCCAGATAAAGTTCTAACCAAGCTCACAATCATGTTCATGGACCATCTTTTGCTCCTGCGTTTCAGCTAAAACTTCTATAATCTTGTCTAGTAACAAAAATGCTGCATACTAAGTCAATGGCGTTTAAAGAATCACATTTATTGTTGTAAGAAAAACACAATTGGACAGATAATAATATAATCTACCAAGGGTCTCTGCCCCCTGCTTGCTTTGCTCACCAACCCCCGGGTTTGGTCCTGTGGTCCTACAATTTAAAGTTTTTTTTTCATGAGAATTATGCATTATGATAATTATTATCACTTTTTATTTTAAAAATTCAGTAAAAACAGTATTTGGAATGAACTTTTCTTCAAGATCGTATTGAATTTTGATTCCTTGTTTGGTCTTACAGCATGATAATGCAGCATATAACTGGCCTTGAATGAATATCATTTCTTTCTCTCTAATAACTGACTTTTTCAAATGTTTGTCCTTGTGATTTGTTGTCATTGCAAAAACTATTCTCACGGGAAACTGTAAACGGTTTAATACAAATGGCATAGCCCTGTTTCGAGTTCATTTAATAAAAATAAGAATTTTTGAAAAAACAATCTAATTACGAAAGTGGGAATATCCAGAGACGATGTAGCTGGTGGCATTTTTCTCAAGAAGCTGCCGATTTCTGTCCATTGTGGATTGCACGTCATTGTAAGAAATGAATCTGGTCGACCGATAGTTCTGAATATTTGCATTGCATCATGATATAACTGTTGGACTACCTTGATATGATGATGGTAATATTACTGATTTACCTATTTTGAATTTGTCTGAACTATTGATATTTGAATTTTGAACGTTATCAATGAGACCTTGCATATGTTCTATTCTAAGTTTAGCTTGATTTGATTTAATAAAGAAGAGATGATTAGCTGCGACTTTTACATACACAATAATAATTATATTGCGGTAGATTTTGAGATGATAGAAGTGGGTTAAATACATAGAAATGTATCATTAATGTTAATCCAAAATATTGTTTTTCTGAATACAGATGTCAGATGGGGACATTTTTGTACACTGAGTCATTCCATTTCTCTCTTAGGAAAAGAAACATGTCAATATTACATTTAAAACCCAGCAGATGAACAGGCAATAGGCAGCCATTGTTGGCACTGGGGGTGAGAGGTTAAAAGGCTTTTTGCAGATTGTAGGTATTTGCTGTATTGCAAAGGAGTCACAACTTTGAAGGTTTTGGCTGATTCAGATTACAAACAATACAAAGTTGTGATAACAGAACTGCTCCTTCCTTGGATGATTTCTGTATTTACCTGACTTGGCAATTAACATGTTTGACAATATTGGTTTCTAAACAGCAGATCTGTACTCATTAATGGTTGGTAACAATACATTTTGTTAATTTGTATTTTCATTATTTGTTAAACCCAGGAAATTTAGATGTGCCATTGTTTAATCTGGTTGTCCAGAGCTGATAATGGCCAGGAGAAGGCAGAGGGAGGGGACGGTCCACTGAGAGCGCTGCCAAGACACTCGGACAGAGCACAGGGGCTCGCAGGCTGACAAGGGTACGTGGCTGGCACGACGTGAGGCACAAGGACGGCAATACTTCCAGGGAGGAAGAGACAGCTCCACAAGGAGCCGGTTGTGGGTCCAGCGAGAGAGGGAAGCCACATGAAAGGACCAAGCAAAGCTGGCAGACAAGAAAAAAGGCGTGCCTAGGTCACAGCAATACAAGGAGCCCAGAGTGGAAAAAAGGAACAACGAAGAGATGCCGACAGGGATTCCACGATTTTGGCAAAACTTCTCTTGGGAAACGAGTGTCCGGTGAACAGAGTGCATCCGTGGACAGTTGAACAATTAAGTGTTGGGGTAACACCGAGAAAAAACTGGACTCTGCACCACTAAAGGTTGTATTATCCAGTTCTTGTTTTTAATGGACTTTTAGAGTGTGGACTGTGTGCTTTCCTTTCTAAACAAAGAAATTTTCTTCATGATACTGTTAGATTTGGTTTATGTTAATTTATCTTTTTAATGTACTTATTATTGTCTGGTGTAATAGAAGTTACCTTTGCTTTTCCTGAAATTACTGTTGTGTCTTTCATTATGTGTTTACTCACCACCCAATTTAATGAAACCTGTGTGCTATTATTGGTAAATTTCCAGAGTTCCCAGTCTCTTAATAAAACAGGGTGGTGTAGTCGAATATTTTAACGGTGTCTAGGTTAGATTACCTATTAAGTGTGACCAGACCCTTGTCACACATCTGTTTCATACTATATGACCATCCTGTTTCCCCATCTGAGAAAAGCAAAGGAAAGAGTAAAGGGTCGGCATGTGGTGATGTATTTGACATAAATGACTGGATATACACAAATATCTACTCTGTCTTTGATATCTCCGTCTTTCGAAATTATTATTGCTGACAATTTGTCACATATGGGTTTATTATAAATGTGACTGTGATCTTTTGGATTCATATAGAAATCCAAGAAAATTTTTTTGTCTGTATTTTGCTGATAGATTTTGTGTAAAGTGCGGTAGTTTTGAACATTTGGATTTGTATCTATTAGTGGCTGTATAATTTCTCTTATGTCAGATCGTTTAACTCTTTCGATTATATGTTGTATTGCTTATCTGTGATCATAAAGATACACCTGACCACATTGGGGTTTTGTATCAAAATTAAACTTGTCGTAGCTGTAATTGTTGCGGGAACACAGATTTTCATAGCATATGGTCCATTAATGTGTAAATCAACGTTTTGTACATTGAATGATGCTAACGCGAAAAGATTATTGTAGACGTGTATATTTTGCCTTTAGTGTTTGTGGATTTCACTTTCACCAAACAACAAATCTTTTAATTCTTGCGGAAACACTTCTTCATTGGGAAGCAGCAGTACTTTTCCCTGATTTCAACCGAATTAGACGATCTACAAATCTCCGACTTAATCTTTAAAGCCTTACAATATCTACATACTTCCGACATATCACCTATGTCCATATATTTTATCTCTTTTTGCTGTTCCATTATTTCACCTAATAATAATTTCTGTTTGTTTGCATGAATGTGATCTGTACTCTCTCTTTTTTGACACTTTCGAATTTTAGTACTGTCATATTTTTTCACTTGCTTTGCGTGTATATTGCTCCAAGGTTTTTTTTGAGCCTTTCGTATTAAACTGCTTTCATAATCTGTAACCTGCATGTTTATGGCGCTTTTGAACATCTTTTTGAAGTTCTACTGTGTCTTTTTCCCTTTGTCTTTTATTTCTGATCCCCTTTGCACCTGCAAGGTTTTCAATTCCACTTTTTCCGGGCTGATTATTACTTTGCTTGACTAGGTCACCGTCTCACGGGAACATACTTCCAATGGATGTCAGCATGACGTGACTTTACCATGTCGCGGGAAGTGAAAGTGTTTTTGCCTCTCTGAAATATCTTTCCGTCTCTCTTCAGAAGATCACGTCTCATCGCAAGATTTTTTTAATAAAATAGAGATATTAAAACAATACATATTTAATAGATTGCCGGTTTAGCAAGTAATTGTCTAAGACATGGGTGACTCCAAGGAGACACAGAATAGGGAATACTCAAAGATGGAAGTCCCTAAAGCCACAGAATTACAAAGGTATTTATGGCATTCATCAGTGTAAGAAATGAAATGTTGATAGAGTGTTAGACCCTGTTAACATGATTGATACTGCAAAAAGAAAATTTAACTGGAAATCAGAGGGAAGACAAGACAGCTTACTCTCTACTGAGAAAGAGACCATAAATGGTTGGTGGGGGCAGCAAGTTTGAGATGCATGTGATGCCAAGCCCATAACCCTGTACTTTACGCAAATATTTCTGAGAAAAAATGTATGAGGAGCTATTCAGTACAGCCCCCCATTTTCTATTCATCTGCTGTTTACAGAATATTGCAAAGCTAACACATCAAGGTCTATTCAGTAGCACCTCCAACTACATTACTTGGTTACTTGTTCCAAGCCATGTTTTTGTAAATGTGCCTACTAAAGCTCAAGCTCTGCGTTTCCAGGGTAGGGCTCAGTAACGCTATAGACAAATATGTCTGATTACTGTTATGCAGTTGCTTATTATATTATCCATTCTGTGCATCAAAAGTGAAATCAAGTTAAGCAATAATTAGTAACTTTTAGGACATGCCTTTTCTCTTGTCCAATGAACATACTTTTCAATGTCTACATTTTAAAAATAATCCCCCGTTTAATAAAGGACAAAGCAATCCTGGTTGATATGTTTTTCCATTATTTTATTTTCTTGAAACAAAGGCATATAAGTTTTTGTTTGTTTCTTGATCTGAATATAGAACTGGAACCTTGGAACACCTTAACAATGTCACTGTGACTTTGCTTTTTGGTCTGTGTACATGGTTTTGTGCGCTGGTATTAAATGCTAATGTTAGTTGTTTGGATTTGTTTATTTTGTTCAATACTTACTTTTTGGTAAGATTCAGTTAGGCACATATGGATAATGTTCAATGGATTTTGGAAATATGTTAGAATCCAAAATAAACAGGAATCATTCACAGTTGAATGGACATAAAAGATTATTAAAAGCAGCAAAAGAATTGAAATTGAAATGGAGAGGAGAATTGGCATTTTTCACCTTATTGCATATCCAATGAATGTGACATTCTAATGTCCTAGTGCTGAAAAATGAAAATACATTCCTCAGAGAAAAAGCAAATAAATACAAACACACTTTTAAGGTAGATGCATTTTGATTGATTAGTATTGATAAATAATTGTTGCTAAAATTGGCTACATTTTTGGCTGCTACACATTTACATGCTCTTTACTGAGGTTGTATAGCTTTACATGATGTACTGCTGTTTCATTATCTTTAAGAATTAAATGTTTGATCATTGAGTTATTTGTGTTTGTGTTTTTAAGAATATTCTGAAATTTTCATGATAAAGTTTTTATTACATTTGCACATTTCAAAGTCTCAGATCTGCTAATGTAGTAATAACTAACACCATTATAAAGGGATGAATGTCACTATTATTATTACTGTTTCACTGATGCCTTTATCTCAGGCATCTTACAGATCAGATCAGGTTGGGGAGCATGCACTGGCACAGCACACT
Source organism: Polypterus senegalus (assembly GCF_016835505.1). NCBI lineage: Eukaryota > Metazoa > Chordata > Cladistia > Polypteriformes > Polypteridae > Polypterus > Polypterus senegalus. The sequence goes on from NC_053166.1 coordinate 100,179,493, forward strand.
ACCGCACCCACCACATGATGAAACAGCTGAGGATCATGTTTGGCGACCCCCCAGGGAGACATATTGATCAGTCCCACCTTCCAGAAGTGACCATATATCTGCCATGGTCCAGTCACTCAAATCCTCAACAATGAATATCCTGCAAGCCGGATCACACTCGGGGAATCCACATGGCTGTAGTGCCGTAACTGGCGCTCCCTCACAATGCAGATAATGTGCCTCATTCAGGACTTTGTGAGCAACCACTTGACACAAAGTCAAACCAGCAGTACCCAAGGATTCTCCAAAGAAACACAGTACCAAAGGAGTCCAGTCTTCGTCTCAAGTTACTGGATATCATCCATCTCTCCAAGACAGAAAGCACCAGGACTCTAAAGACCTGGGGCCTCATGCATCACGACATGCATAGAATCCACACTAAAACATCCAGATGCATAAATTCCGGTCAGCGTGAAAAGTAATGCATGTGCACACACCTTCTGTCCCGCCCCGTCTCCTCCCAGAATTACGCCTCTTTGAATATGTAAATCAATATAAATAGCCCTTAAGCTCAGCGTTCTGTGAAAAGACAATGGCGGGGGAAAATAGAAGAATTTCAGTAAATACCAAGTAGAGGCAAGGAAAAACATACTATTTGTTGGTTTAAACATTGGTATAAAAAACAAAAGGAAGTTGATCGAATGAAATAGAGTATCAGAGAAACTTGAAAGCTCAAGTTTACAAAGTTGCACAATGTCCAAAATAAAAAAGAAGTTGTCGTATTTCAAAGCCACCATGAAAAGGCGAGTCGTAGCCCTCCATCTGAGTGTCATATAAAAGCTTATTAGGGTACAGAGAAAAGAAAAAAAATAGGGACACACTGGGGAAAAAAGCTCGAAATGTAAACTTTAATCTTGAAATTTCCATTTTAATTACGTATTTTATTTTGGCATTAAAGTAGTATATCAAAAACATTATCTTAAAATCGTTTAATTTACTAGTTTCTCAAATCCCATCGTAACTAAAGTAGCACATTAAATGCTTTGTTTTATATATGTTCTTCTATGTGTCCTATGTGTGTGAATCACTACGTGCTTCTTAAACGGTCATTATCTACCTCTGATAGGACACACATTTGTGATATTACAGCTCTCTGAATAATTTAAATACTGAGATGTATACTTGATATAATTTTCATGATGACAGGAATTAAAGCATCTATTAAAACATGGGAACACGGTGGTGCAGTGATTGTTCATGCCTTGTACAAGATGCTTGCTGCACCACGCACGACCTTCAATGAAATAATTTATTGCAGCAGTACTGTCTCTCTCAAATGTACTAACCCCCAATTTCTGTCCTTCCTTTTCTTTTTCCAAATACCCAATCGCCACACAATCAGCTCTGTAATAAACATTAAGCCATCTGTCAGCTGAGAATGCTGATTCTTCAAAATATTTAAGGAACATTGAAATATCTTCATAGTACATGTTTAATTATTCTATCCATCAATCATCCAGTGTTGCACCAGCCCCAGCAAGAATACAGCGTGAGGCAGGAATAATCCCTGAACGGAGCGCCAGCTCCTTGCTAGCGCTGCAACACCGTTTCCTCACTTGTTTAATTATTAACAATATAGATTATTTAAATGAAGTTTTATCTGTATAATATAATAAACATATTTTGGTGCAGTTCATCTTAAAAATGATATCGTCATCATATGTAAATATACGCTTTATAAAGTGGCTCAGGTTGTGCAATATTATAACTGTATCACAAGTTTACAGTGAGGTAATTGTACTTATAAGTACAAACAGTTCTATGAGGAGCAGTTGATGGACTGATTGAGTTCTTGAGATGAAACTGTTTCTGAACCACGAGGTCAGTACAGGAAAGGCTCTGAAGCGGTTGCCACATGAGAGCAGTTCAAATAAGCAGCATGGCCGAGGTAGCGTGTGCTAGATGCTGTATACCAATAATTCTCTTTCTGATCAGCTACTGTAGATCTGTGATTGCACACTGAGATACAGTGATATTAATACTCCGAGTGGTGCAGTGAGGAGTACTATGGAAAAAGATGATCCATTGTGGCAACCCCTAATGGGAGCAGCTGAAAGAAGAGCAAGAAGTTACAGTGAAAGTAACAATGCTAAAGTAGCTATGGTATTTGGAATACTTTGGCTATTCCGTGGACCATTATATTGTTACAGGTTAATTAAAATCAGATGGCTTAAACTAATAAACAATATGCGGTGTGGGGAACAGCCCGGACACAGAGAGGTATACATGTTTTTAAGCACCACAACACGTTTATTTACACTCTGTACAAAGGTGGAACACACACAACCCAGTACCGGAGCACTAATTACCCCAAAGTTCAGGCCGTCAAAACAATGCCTCACTCTCTTCAGGCCACCTGTTTCCTCTCCTCCCAAGCTTTATCCTCTTCCACCCGTCATATGGAGGGAATCGGCCCCTTTTATACACAGCCAGACGTGCTCCAAGTGCCTCCCAGCAATCTTCCACCGGCACTCCCCAGTGTGGCAGAAGTACCAGCTCTGCATCCGGGTGTCCCTGATCCTCTTCCTCCCAGCACTTCCGGGTGTGGTGGAAGTGCGGAGGTCCAGAGCTCCAAAGGCATTGGGGCGACCACTGGAGGTGACCACGGGCTCTACAGGGCTGAGCTTGAAAGCTCTGTACCCATGGTCCCCATAGCCACCAGGCTACACACCCCTTTTCAGCAACCTCATGACCCCCCATGCTTTCCCAATCTGTCTACTGACTTCATAGGAACAGGCAACAGAGACATGGATGTCACTGCTGATGTAAGTAAACCTCTCGACAAGGTCGACATTCCAAAGATCAAACCAACACTTTTACAAAAGGTTCAAGAAGGAACAGCACACATGTTGATCTTTTTTTTCTTTCAGTACATGTGCCTTCCCTGTTTATTTATATATCTAGTGACTTCTCTGTCTGTCTGTCTCTCTATTACACAGTGCTCTGTCTGTCTGTGTGTTATGGATCTTTAAAATAACAGTTATATGGACACTTGTTCATGTTAATTGCAGTCCCAATTGTTAAAAAATATTTTAAAAGGAGCATCCCACATGAAAAAATAACGATCTCATTAACTGACAGTGCATACCAGTTTATAAGTTCTATGTCCGTTTGTGGTTAAAAAAAAAAAACACTTTCTCCCCAGGGGGAATTGAACTTGGGTCTCTGTAGCTCTGTAGTCCGCTGTGTGTGAAATCACGATGTTTGGACTTCATGCATTACACATTCTATAGTTTAAGCCTACATTTTGTAACATTTATTGCTAAAATATGAAAAAATTTCTGTTTTAACAATGTGTTTACACAGATTACTGTAGAAACGGAACACACATGAAATGTGTGTGTTCCAAATAACAATATATTATTTCCACTCTAAAACTCCAGCAGTTGAGTCACTTCCAGATAATCAAACAAGGCTTGAGCTGGGAAAACTTAGTGAACGTTCTGTGATGGTGGGGGATGGAATAGCCGGCTGCTTGACACTTGTCTTAATCGGCACATTTAAAAGACAAAAGACGCTGGCGGAGAAGTGCCAACGGCTTTAAGGTGGGCCGGATCTATGAGTTTTTTCATAGACTCTGGTAATTCTAGTGTTAAAGGCCAGGATCTTGGTTTTGATCCAGGACAGTCACAAGCCCAGACACTCAGACTCCTCGCTCAGCCCGTCAAGAGCCCTGATCAGAGCTTCAATTGATTCTTCAAAGATCACAGCATCATTAGCAAAGTCAAAATCAGTGAATCTTTCTTCACCAACAGATGTCTAACAACCTCTGGACCCCAAGACCTTGTCCAACCCCCAGTCCATGTAAGGATTGAACAGAGTAGGAGAAAGAACACACCCCAATGAACTCCAGAATCAACTGGGAAAAACACAGAGGTTCTGCCTGCAGTCTGCACAGCACTCACAATAACATTGTGCAGGCCAACCATAATATACAGCAACCTTGGGGGGATTCTATGAAGTCTCAGGAGGTTCCACAGGGCAGCACAATTCACTGAGTTGAAAGCTTTATGAAAATCGACAAAGGCTGCAAAGAAACTCTGCTGATATTCGTGTTTGTGCTTCATGAGAACCCTCAGTGCCAGGATGTGGTCAATGGAAATCTTCTTAGGTGTAAAACCAGACTGTTTCAGTTGCTGGTAGGTGTGCAAGTGATCACAGATCCTATTGAGGATGACCCTAGCAAGGACCTTATCTGGCAATGACAGCAGTGTTATACCCCTGTTGTTGCCACAATCTAGGCAATCAACCTTCCATTTCAAGATAGGGATGACAAGTCCCGTTTTCCAGGCAGTTGGGATGACGCCTTTCTCCCAAATGGAAGCAGAGATTGTTTGCAATGCCAAGAGAACAGCCTTACCACCAGCCTGGAGAAGTTCAACATCTGATAAATATTATTGGTCCCATTCCTTTTGTTTCTCAATTTGGAGGACAATAAGGTGAAGTGACTTGGGATTTGAATCCACAACCTCAGGGTTTGAAGCCCAAAGTCTTAACTATTACACTATACTGCCTGCCTACAGGTGGCTGATGTAAAATTACAGTTCAGTGTTCTTCTATCATCAAAGAAAGTTGAAAATTATGTCTCTTTAATCTTTTCCCAGGTTTCATCTGCAAATAAAACTTTGCATCTGAATCCTCAATTAACACTTTTCTTATTCTGCATTGGTGCCTATGCCTAATGAATCTAATGTGATGCTTTCATTGAATTTAAACCATAGCATAAAGTTATATGTTAAATGTTAAGTTAAATGTTACCTGTTACCTTCTCTGCGGTGGGTTGGCACCCTGCCCAGGATTGGTTCCTGCCTTGTGCCCTGTGTTGGCTGGGATTGGCTCCAGCAGACCCCTGTGACCCTGTATTTTGGATTCAGCGGGTTAGAAAATGGATGGATGGATGGATGTTACCTTCTTCTCCTTTCGGCTGCTCCCGTTAGGGGTCACCACAGCAGATCATCTTCTTCCACATCTTTCTGTCCCCTGCATCATGTTATGTTACACACATCACCTGCATTTCCTCTCTCATAACATCCATGAACCTTCTCTTAGACTTTCCTCTTTTTCTCTTGCCTAGCAGCTCTATCCTTAGCATTATTCAATATACTCAGCATTTCTCCTCTGTACATTTCCAAACCAACACAATCTCGCCTCTCTGACTTTGTCTCCTAACCGTCCAACTTGAGCTGACCCTCTAATGTACTCATTTATAATCCTATCCATCCTTATCACACCCAATGCAAATCTTAACATCTTTAACTCTACTGCCTCCAGCTCTGTCTCCTGCTTTCTGGTCAGTGCCACCATCTCAAATCACAAGTCACAAATCACTCCTGACACTCTTTGCCACCTGTTCCACCCTGCCTGCACTCTCTTTTTCACCTCTTTTCCACAATCCCCATTACTCTGTACTGTTGATTGCAAGTATTTAAACTCATCCACCTTCGCCAACTCTACTCCTTGCATCCTCACCATTCCACTGACCTCCCTCTCATTTACACACATGTATTCTGTCTTGCTCCTATTGACCTTCATTACTCTCCACTCTAGAGTAAATCTTCACCTCTCCAGGATCTCCTCAATCTGCTCCCTACTATTGCTACAGATCACAATGTCATCAGCAAACATCATAGTCAATGGGGACTCCTGTCTAATGTCATCGTCAACCTGTCCATCACCACTGCAAATAAGAAAGGGCTCAGAGCTGATCCCTGATGTAATCCCACCTCCACCTTGAATGCATCTGTCACTCCTACCGCAGACCTCACCACGGTCACACTTCCCTCGTATATATCCTGTACAACTCTTACGTACTTCTCTGCCACTCCCGACTTTCTCATACAATATCACAGCTCCACTCGAGGCACCCTGTCATATGCTTTCTCCAGGTCCACAAAGACTCATTCTGACCTTCTCTATACTTCTCTTTCAACACACTCAGAGCAAATATTACATCTGTGGTGCTCTTTCTTGGTATGAAATCATACTGCTCCTCACTAATCATCACCTCCCTTCTTAACCTAGCTTCTACTACTCTTTCCCATAACTTCATGCTGTGGCTCATCAATTTTATCCCCCTGTAGATACAACAGTCTTGCTCATCCCCCTTATTCTTAAATATCAGCACCAGTACACTTCTTTTCCACTCCTCAGGCATCTTCTCACTTTCCAAGATTCCATTACACAATCTGGCTAAAAACTCCACTGCCATCTCTCCTAAACACCTTCATGCTTCCACAGGTATGACATCTGGACCAACGGCCTTTCATTTTTTATTCCTTTTCATAGCTGTCTTTAGTTCATCCTTGCTAATCCGTTGCACTTCCTGATTCACTATCTCCACATCATCCAACCTTCTTTCTCTCTCTCATTCTTTTCATTCATCAGCCTCTCAAAGTACTCTTTCTATCTGCTCAACACACTCTCCTCGCTTGTGAGTACGTTTCATTCTTTATCCTTTATTACCCTAACCTGCTGCACATCTTTCCCAGCTTGGTCCCTCTGTCTAGCCTATCTCTGTCTAGACAAGGTCCTTTTCTCCCTCCTTAGTGTCCAGCCTCTCATACAACCAGGCCCGGCCTTAGGCATAGGCGAAGTAGGCGACCGCCTAGGGCCCCGGCGTCTGGGGGGCCCCGGATCGACAGCGGCCAGGAGCCCGGCCCGCTCCTCCCCTTGTATGTTTAAATCACGTGGGCCACTGTCTATAAAAGTGGAGTGGTTTGAGTGAAGATCTCTATGGGTCAAACGGGCGAAAAAGGGACACAGGGTGATGACCTCGTAACTTTACAAGAAAACGTCTCCTTGGTCTAATTTTCACGCATTTCGCAGAGCTTCCAGGGGGGCTCCGCCACCTCTTAGGGGGCCCCTGGACCCCCCTTTCGCCTAGGGCCCCATAATACCTAAATACCGGGCCTGATACAACTCATCATATGTTTAGCCTTCAGCCTTCGCCACATCTCTCTTCACCTTCTGCCTTATCTCCTTGTATTCTTGTCTACTTTCTGCATCTCTCTGGCTATCCCACTTCTTCTTTGCCATACTCTTCCTCTGTATACTCCCCTGTACTTCTTCATTCCACCAACAGGTTTCTTTTTTCTCCTTCCTCTGTCCAGATGTCACGCCAAGCACCCTTCTTGCTGTCACCCTTACTACATCTGTGTAGTTTCCCTACTGTCTGGTAATTCTTCACTGCCACCTAGTGCCTGTCTCACCTTCTCCCTAAACTCAACCTTGCAGTCTTCCTTTTTCAATTTCCACCTTTTGATCCTTGTCTCTGCACTCACTCTCTTCCTCTTCTTGATCTCTAACGTCATCCTACAGACCACCATCCTATGCTGCTTAACTACACTTTCCAGTGCCACCACTTTGCAGTCTTCAATCTCCTTCAGATTGACTCTTCTGCATAGGATGTAATCTACCTGTGTGCATCTTCCTCCACTCTTGTATGTAACCCTATGTTCCTCCCTCTTCTTAAAATATGTATTCGCCACAGCCATGTCCATCGTTTTAGCAAAATCCACTATCCTCTGATCTTCCTCATTCCTCTCCTTGACACCATACCTACCCATCACCTCTTCATCACCTCTGTTCCCTTCACCAACATGTCCATTGAAATCTGCTCCAATCGCCACTTTCTGTCCCTTGGGTAAACTGTTCATCACTTCATCCAACTCACTCCAAAAATCTTCTTTCTCATTCATTGCACACCCAACTTGTTGGGGCATATGCACTAACAACATTCATCATCACACCTCCAGTTTCCAGTTTCATAGTCATCACTCTGTCTGACACTCTTTTCATCTCCAAAACACTCTTGACATACTGTTCCTTCAGAATAACCCCTACTCCATTTCTCCTCCTATCCACACCACGATAGAACAATTTGAATCCACCCCTGATCCACCTGGCCTTACTTCCCTTCCATTTAGTCTCTTGCATGCACAATATACAGTGGTGTGAAAAACTATTTGCCCCCTTCCTGATTTCTTATTCTTTTGCATGTTTGTCACACAAAATGTTTCTGATCATCAAACACATTTAACCATTAGTCAAATACAACAGAAGTAAACACAAAATGCAGTTTTTAAATGATGGTTTTTATTATTTAGGGAGAAAAAAAATCCAAACCTACATGACCCTGTGTGAAAAAGTAATTGCCCCCTTGTTAAAAAATAACCTAACTGTGGTGTATCACACCAGAGTTCAATTTCCGTAGCCACCCCCAGGCCTGATTACTGCCACACCTGTTTCAATCAAGAAATCACTTAAATAGGAGCTGCTTGACACAGAGAAGTAGACCAAAAGCACCTCAAAAGCTAGACATCATGCCAAGATCCAAAGAAATTCAGGAACAATGAGGACAGAAGTAATTGAGATCTATCAGTCTGGTAAAGGTTATAAAGCCATTTCTAAAGCTTTGGGAGTCCAGCGAACCACAGTGAGAGCCATTATCCACAAATGGCAAAAACATGGAACAGCGGTGAACCTTCCCAGGAGTGGCCGGCCGAACAAAATTACCCCAAGAGCGCAGAGACGACTCATCTGAGAGGTCACAAAAGACCCCAGGACAACGTCTAAAGAACTGCAGGCCTCACTTGCCTCAATTAAGGACAGTGTTCACGACTCCACCATAAGAAAGAGACTGGGCAAAAACAGCCTGCATGGCAGATTTCCAAGACGCAAACCACTGTTAAGCAAAAAGAACATTAGGGCTCGTCTCAATTTTGCTAAGAAACATCTCAATGATTGCCAAGACTTTTGGGAAAATACCTTGTGGACTGATGAGACAAAAGTTGAACTTTTGGAAGGCAAATGTCCGTTACATCTGGCGTAAAAGGATCACAGCATTTCAGAAAAAGAACATCATACCAACAGTAAAATATGGTGGTGGTAGTGTGATAGTCTGGGGCTGTTTTGCTGCTTCAGGACCTGGAAGGCTTGCTGTGATAGATGGCACCATGAATTCTACTGTCTACCAAAAAATCCTGAAGGAGAATGTCCGGCCATCTGTTCGTCAACTCAAGCTGAAGCGATCTTGGGTGCTGCAACAGGACAATGACCCAAAACACACCAGCAAATCCACCTCTGAATGGCTGAAGAAAAAATAAAAATGAAGACTTTGGAGTGGCCGAATCAAAGTCCTGGCCTGAATCCAATTGAGATGCTATGGCATGACCTTAAAAAGGCGGTTCATGCTAGAAAACCCTCAAATAAAGCTGAATTACAACAATTCTGCAAAGATGAGTGGGCCAAAATTCCTCCAGAACGCTGTAAAAGACTCGTTGCAAGTTATCACAAACGCTTGATTGTAGTTATTGCTGCTAAGGGTGGCTCAACCAGTTATTAGGTTCAGGGGGCAATTACTTTTTCACACAGGGCCATGTAGGTTTGGATTTTTTTTTCTCCCTAAATAATAAAAACCATCATTTAAAAACTGCATTTTGTGTTTACTTGTGTTATATTTGACTAATGGTTAAATGTGTTTGATGATCAGAAACATTTTGTGTGACAAACATGCAAAAGAATAAGAAATCAGGAAGGGGGCAAATAGTTTTTCACACCACTGTATCAACCTTTCTTCTTTCCATCATATCTGCTAACTCTCTGCCCTTATCAGTCATACTGCCAACATTCAAAGTTCCTACCCTCTTTACCTTCCTCCTCTTCTCCTGCCTCCGGACATGTCTCCCCTACTTCTTCTTCTTCAGCCAACAGTAGCCCAATTTCCACCAGCACCCTGTTGGCTAACAGTACTGGTGGTGGTCGTTGTAACCCCGGGATTCGACCGATCCGTTATGGAAATATGGATTGTTGTCCGCATATTGATTTGGCAAAATTTTACACCTGATGCCCTTCCTGACGTAACCCTCCCCATGTATCCGGGCTTGGGACTGGCATGAAGAAACACACTGGTTTGTACATCCCCTGTGTCTGGGTTTACCTAAACATGTCACCTAAAATGTTAAAAATTCTCTGGAATCAATTTTCTCAGTACTATTAATGACATCCTACCATTATCATATGGTCACATGTTAAAATTTTCAACCATAGCCAATAATCACGCAAGGCAGCCGTGCTTCACAGTTAACTAATCTTAAGAAACATTAAATACATATTGTTCCATTCATAATCAGATACTTTTGCCTGAAACAGTCTTTGCTACTTTAATAGATTAAATTCCAGGACATATTTCCTGGAGGACAAACAGACAACCAGGTTATACAAGTGACTAGGAGGATGTGGTGGCTTTGAACTGGTTAATAATCTAAAAAATATTTATAAAATAGCCAAATGAAAAAAATGAAGGTGCCTAAGTGCTTGCATGTGATAGATTGAAAAAAACAATGAAATGCCAAAAATGCTTCTTTGCCATGAGACAAGAATAGAAATATTTTAAATAATAAATCTTGGTTTATTTGAAAAGTACAACCAAAAGCCTACAGCATCAGAAACAAACCTATACTCCATGACCCCATTATATCCCAGGTCCAAACATTGATATTAAATGCATGGCCTAAAACAAATATTCCCTTACTGAGAAAATTCTAATAGTATCAGCAAAAAAGCTGTGACTGATATTAAATACCTAATAAGAAGTTAAAGAAAATGCACTACACTTTATTGTTTTAGAAATAAAGTAAAACTAACATTTTAAAAAGTGTGGTTTGTGATTACTTGGTGATTTAACACAATAACACACCGCGCTACACCTCTTAGACGTGTGTTATCTTGGTATTGCAGATATTATATTTATGATGGCTATTTTAAGAGAAGGTGACAAAGCAAGATTTTTGGAAGCATTTTCAAAGCACTGCTCCTTGAGATGCAAGATTGTCAAGGAAAAGGGTCTCATTAATTTTCTTTCTGTTGCAAACATTTCTTTATATGAAGCAATGATTTGGCACTTGTGGCAAAAAAAAGTAAAATAACTCCACATTTCCTCTAGAGGAGGTATTCATTTCTTTCTTTTTGATATATTCTGTTCCCCTGCCTTAACTGGTAATAGTTCATAGATATTGTGTTGCAGGGGACTACATTAACCTAACATAAACAGTGAGACATAAAAAATGTATTACGTGATTCCCAGGTGTACTTTCATTCAGCATCATGTATTGTTCCATGGCTGAGTGTTTGTGGGCAAGAGTTATAGGCAGACAGAATAAAAGCTGATAAAACTGAAAACTTTCTTTTAATCAGATAAACATTTGTTTGTTAGATTGGTAAACGGAAAGTATAGAGGGAAATGTAGCTTTTTACAGAAGCTCAATAAATACATACTGTATTATTATATTATGACAAACAACAAACCCCACTCAAATACCGACTAGAATGACTAAAAATGAAAGAAAAGTAAAAAAAAAAAGATCATTTCTAACTTGGCCAAACATAAGAAGAGCAGTCACAGAAAAAAGTGAGGCATTATAAAGTTGTATTGCCATTAATATAAAAGAGCTGGAAAGATATTATGTAGTGCCGTAATTTGACATACCCTGCAATTTCTAGCCATGTCATGTGACACTGGCTTAGTTTTTTACAAAAATCAAAGTACAAGTTAAAGGAGGTTATGCTGAATCTTTATAAATAATATAAACTGGTGAAGTCTCATCTGGAGTAGTGTGTAATGGGTCTTCAGGTTACAAAAAAGACCTAGAAGCACTGGCAAAAGTACAGAGAAGAGTGACTAGGCTGATTCCAGGGCTACAGGTGGTAAGTTATGAGGAATGAATAAAACAGCTATGCCTTTTCAGTTTAAGAAAAATGAGATTAACATGTGTTCAAAATTAGGAATTAGTATAGTGGATTGAGACTGTTACTTTAAAATGAGTTCAACAACAACATGGGGACAGCTGGAATTTTGCTAAGGGTAAATTTCACACAAAGATTAAGAACTTTTTCTTCACGCAGAGAACCATATGCACATGGAATAAGTTACCAAATAATGTTGTAGACAGTAGGAGTTTTGAGACCTTCAAATCTCGACTTGTAGCCATTTTGAAGGAATTAAGTGAGTAGGACTGGCAAGCTTTGTTGGGCCGAATGCCCTGTTTTCGGCTAAATCTCTCAAATGTTCTAATATTCTAAAACTATTCAGATAGGATGGCTTAGGACATTCAGTCCCAGTTCCTTAAAGTCCTTATCATTGGTATTGATTGATTCTCACCACTTCCATAACCATACTAAACTCAGATTGTTTAACTTAAAACGTGAGCCAAACAGGAAAGTTAAAAGAACACACAATCCAGATTTTCTTATACAGTATATGGATTTAGTTTTATCATGAAGTGTGCTGAGCAGTAGCAAATTATGCAGCTAATGAAAGAGTGATACCTTCCAAACTGCTAAAACATCTGAAGACATAGCATGCTACTTACAAAAGTAAGTTCTCAAATGTTTTAAAAGAAAATCTTAAAATCTTGAGGTTTTAAAAAAGATATTCAAGTATAGTTATACAACATATATCAACATTGCTTGTACCCTGTTCATCCTATTCCATGGCAAATTGACAAAAACAAGAAAGTACAGGCTGTTATATACCTGCTTGTTTTACCACATGCAGTAAGTATGACTATAGAAATATTAGGTAGATCAGACAGAAAAAAACTAAAGAATGTCTCTTTCCAGTGGCATAATGCATCAGAGATGAGGCAAAATATGCAATAACTTAAAGAAGCATGTATTAGTTCTCTGTTAAAAGTACTGTACTTTTAAATTTTCTACTAATGTAGTTCTATTTTTTACATGGGACAACATATGGAATGAAGAACTCCAAAAGAAGATTTAGTATACTAAAACTGCAGCAGACATTTCTGTAACACTCAAGTGTCACTCGGAATCAATTGAATTAAGCTGTACATTTTGTTTTGTTGTGACAACAGACCACACTGCATGTATGATGAAAACAGTTGAGCGTCATGAAAAAACACTAAATGTAACAAAACAGATTGCAATGTGGAGTCACTGGTTTTCAAACAAGGAGGTGCTTTAAGCTTAAGATATAGTGGTGCTGGAGCTTAATGCAATTTTAAATGAAGTGATAAAAGTAAATTATATTAAAAATTGGCCCAAGAATTTAACATGGCTTTGGAATTTAAAGAATTCTGACTTGGATGTGGAGTTTTGATGACAGTTTACAGATTCTACACTTACTTACATTTTTGAACATCTAAACTCAATGGAAAAGGCTATAACCACGTTGAGCAAATTGGCAAAATCAGTACCTTCGAAAAAACATCACTCCTTTTTATTAAGTATGGATCCATTTGCTGACTAGAAATAATATTTTATGAGTGTGATGAAGTATAAAACCTGACAAAGTCTGTTTAAGGGCAAAAAGTGATTTTATTAACATTCTGGTTGTTTTTCAGATGAGAAAATTGAAGATGGTGAAAATATGTGAAATCTTTTTAGAGTCATTTGTGGTCTTTGGCTGGCTTGTCATCCCGGCCAATACCCCCAGGCTGCCAGATGGAGCCTTCCCTGCAGTATGGAGGTGCCCCGAAGACCAGCAGGGAATCATGGACAATGTAGTTTTTATACACAGCCCTGCTGGATACCACAGAGGCCACACCTTACTAACCCTCACCTATTTTACTAACCCTCACCTATTCTGTTTCTGTTCTCGGTACTCAAATGTGGCAATTGGTGCCACGGCCCTCCTGCCAAGTTGTTTGCCTGCCTATGGTAAAGTCATCCCTGATGGAGGATCACAGGAATCATGGGAAAAAGGGGTCCTTTCATCGGATTCGCTGGCCGAGCAACGTTTCAGCCGTGGAATGGCCAAATGGGGAGGCAGCTTGATGGATGAGGTCTCCAGGACTCTAAAAATATCCAAATCTTATTATGTGATATCATCTACAGTTAAATTCTGCTCCATGCTTCTAAAATTATTATTATTATGTTGTATTAAGGATTTGTTCTGTTCTGTGTATTGTATTGTATTGACCCCCTTCTTTTGACACCCACTGCAAGCCCAACCTACCTGGAAAGGGGTCTCTCTTTGAACTGCCTTTCCCAAGGTTTCTTCCATTTTTCCCTAGAAGGTTTTTTTTTGGGAGTTTTTCCTTGTCTTCTCAGAGAGTCAAGGCTGGGGGACTGTCAAGAGGCAGGGCCTGTTAAAGCCCATTGCGGCACTTCCTGTGTGATTTTGGGCTGTACAAAAATAAACTGTATTGTATTGTATTGTAAGAGGGAGCTGCAGGGAGGACCGAAGAGTCATATGTGCCCTATAACCCGGAAGTGCATCATAGGAAGAGCGACGACAGAAGTGACATGCTTCCGGGGTGAAGAAAACGACTTGTACCTGACCCGGAAGTGATAAAGAATCACATGGACTGAGGATTGGGAACACTTCCAGGTCAGGGAGTATAAAAGGACTGTGGGAGCTCCCAGACGGTGAGCTGAGCTGGGTGGAAGGGTGGCAATGCGTCTGGGGGTGAAGGATTGTTTATTGTTATTGTGATTGTTTATTTATATGAGTATAGTGGAGGAGAGGGTGCTTTGTGCACTGTGGCATTTAAATAAAGTCAACTATTGGACTTTTTCCTGGTGTCTGGAGTCTTGGACAAGGGTTCAATGGAGCGATAGTGCCCCCTATCTTTCACAGTGGCGTAGTCAGCAGGATTCTCTAGCGTCTATTGCAGAGAACCTGTATCAAAAATTTCTGTGAACAGAGAACCCCCTGAAGACAACAGCACCAGGACACACTGCAACAACGTCGGAACCTACCTTCACCAAGCCCGGAATGAGAAAAAAGAAACACACTTTGTCCCGTGCATGTACCTCGGAGGTACCTGGAGGCTCCACGGGAGAAAGGAGACTGTCCCGAAGACAATGGCACGCTCCTGTTGGAGCCAGAGTGCATGGAAGACGACTTCCGCATGTCTGCGGCTGACAAGGGACACGGCATCAAACCTGGTGCTTGCTGGGAAGGAGGAGGTCCTCATCATGCTGTTTGCGCCTTCGTTCCCGAAGATACGGACTTGGACTTTCCGAAGGGGAAGGGGGAGGCGAGCGAAGCACCGCTCAACCCGAAAGAAGGTAAGGAGGGCCGGGAAATGGCTGATCGGGATGTCAAAAAATTAATAAAGACAGACCGCAGTCCTCCGGGGAAGGCGACCCGGCCCTCAGCCAAAAAGAACTGCAATTCCCAGAAGCCTCCACGAGTCCCGTCAGAGCACGTGCCAGAAGCGGGCGTTCTCATTGGCTCCCGGTCGGCAGGTAAGGCAAACGAGAAAGTAAATCTACCACCGGCCGAAGTAAATAATATTGTCGACTTGCGGGAACTCGAGAAGCTGATCGGGCCCGTACAAAGTTTCTTACAGGTCCTGAAGAGCATTGAGAGGATCGTCAGGGAGTTGGTAGCAGGGGCCAAAGTGCCTTTAGAGAAGGTGACAGCCTACATGCGGTGATTTGGTGGGGAGCCTCCCGTAATACATGATGTGGTGGTACAGGTGAGTCAAGCCAGTACTGCAAATAATGAAATAGGGATGAAGTGTGATCCGGGCCCACTTTTAATGAATAGTGGGTGCAAATACACAGCATGCCCTACAAGAGAGGCTGTATCGTTAACCGAGTGGTCGGGGAAAGGGCCAATCAATACGGAGCAGCAGGACAATCCCGCTGCATCATTGGGGCCTGACCTTTGGATCACCTTGGGAGAAGATGTCCCTCGCAGGACAGGACATGTAAAACCAAGGTTTTTCACTGGGGGAGGAGTACTGTGGTCTTTGGCCAGCTTGTCATCCCGGCCAATACCCCCAGGCCGCCAGATGGAGCCCTCCTTGCAGTAGTGAGGTGCCTTGAAGACCAGCAGGGAATCATGGACAATGTAGTTTTTATACACAGCCCTGCTGGATACCACAGGGGCCATAAGAGGGAGCTGCAGGGAGGACCGAAGAGTCATATGTGCCCTATAACCTGGAAGTGCGTCATAGGAAGAGCGATGACAGAAGTGACATACTTCTGGGGTGAAGAAAAATGCTTTGTACCTGACCCGGAAGTGATAAAGAATCACATGGACTGGGGATTGGGAACACTTCCAGGTCAAGGAGTATAAAAGGACTGTGGGAGCTCCCAGATGGCGAGCTGAGCTGGGTGCAAGGGTGGCAACGTGTCTGGGAGTGGAGTATTGTTTATTGTTATTGTGATTGTTTATTTATATGAGTATAGTGGAGGAGAGGGTGCTGTGTGCAATGTGGCATTTAAAGTCAACTATTGGACTTTCTTGGATAAGGGTTCAAGGAAGCGATAGCGCCCCCTATCTGTCACACAGTGTAGAAACTTTGGCCTTACATACCAGTGCTCTTTTATAGTGTTAAATACCCCTTATACTTATATTTATGGTAATAATGGGTACACAAATATGCTTAAAGGTAACACTGCCAATTTTGCTTTATATCTTCTGGGAAGTAACTTTTTGAGCTGCAGCATTATGTGATCATAAGGCAGTTCTGGTGCTGTATTACAAAAGATATTCTGCATGTATCATAAGCACATGAGAATGGATTTTCTTTTCTGACCCAAGGGAAGAATATAACCAACAATGAACCGGAAAATGAGTTTAACCTTAGGACCACACTTTTTTACTTACCCCAAATTTTGAACTTGTGAGAAGAAGATAAGTCTTTGCATAGTATATTTAACTTTTGAAAATCAATTTATTGTTTTGTTGAGTGTTTGTTATTTCTTAGAGTGTGGAAACAAATCTGAAAAAACAATTATTTAAGTTTATTTGACTTGATTGGTTTCCCCTGTATGTTATTAAATACATTCTAATGATTCCTGCATAGTCTGATCTCAGCTTCTTGCTACCTTTAATTAGAAAAGCTGCTTAGAAAAAACAGATTCATGCTATATACATGATCACTTTACTTCTTAAATACAGAAGTAACCTGTTAGAGTTGCAATACCTTTTCTAAAGTTTGTATTAACATAGACACAGAAGAGGACAGTATTCGTTTTCCCCTATCAGAAACCATTTTCCTCCATTATGGAATTCAAAGAGAATAGACAAATAAGCATTATTAATCAGTTTGTTGCCATATCTGTCCCAAAACCTTTCCTAAATAACTTAGGTGGAAACTCACCTGCTATCTAGCATATTTCACTTGGACTTGATGTTTTGTCTTTTTTCTGACCAACCTGCTATACTGGCCTCCATTACACTGAGCTCCATATATTTTTAATTGAAGCACTTTCAGACCACTGAAATATGTAGCTCTGGTAAAGCCATAGTTGGCCTCACACTGTCTTAAGTTTTAGCCACAGGCTGATTGCACCATGGTGTGCTAGGAAGTGCATCTTGGGGTCCTTTCTGTTTCAGTGCTACCAGGCATATCAATGCTTCCTCTCAGGGCACTCGGTAATTTTATTTTGAAAAACCATTTTGAAATATCTGAAAATCATTTATTTATTTAAATTGAATAGCTATATTATTTATCCTGTGAGTCTGTATCATTGTTTTTATGTTTCTGCTGCTGTATGTGTGTGAATTTCCTCTTGGGATTAATAAAGGTAACCAAATCACACAACTTAGAATTTCCTGTGTGATGAACTAACGAAACACAAGAAAAAGCAGAACAACAGCATTTTCGAAAGGCTCAAATAATGAAGGAGCTTCACTAGGCCAGCAAATCAGCCAGAAGCCTAAAGAAATTACTGCAGTATTTGCCAGAAAATGTCAGCTTCATCAGTTGCAATACAATAAACAGTTACGCAATAAGCAGCATGGGGATAAGTAGCCACTTGCTTTGTAGCTTTATAATAAAAATAATAAAAAATATCAAGAAATTGAAAATGTATTTGCTTTTTGCCTATCATCAGTATATGTCATTTCTAGTCAATTGATGGGTTTTTTTTTGGTATTTTTCTCCTAATCTACCCTTTTTATATAGTACCTAAATCTGAATTCATAATAAGGCTCTTTATTCTTCGTTTTTATTTCTTCCTATATATTCATCCCCGACCAGAAATTGTACTTTTATCTTGAAATAATACCAGTACACAGTATACTGCTTGTAAAGACAACACCTCAATGAATTTAGATCTGCCAAACTAAAGTTATTGAATAGTTTTACCATCAATTAATTTCCAGTTGTATAGTGACTGTATACTACGGAAGCTCTGAACCGCACAGTGAAAAAAAATTATGGTATAACCTTATCTCGTACGTACATGAAAATATCTTGTACGTACAAGATACTTTCACGTACGTACGAGATGTTTTCACGCGTCGCGATAAACTTAGATTAAAATATTACAAAAAGTGTGCTTCGGGGCTTCCTAATTACGACCTTACCAAGGCCATGGCGCTTCAGTTTGATGTCACTTCCAGCGCTTGTAGCGCGGTAAAATAAAAAAAAAACAGACGGATGGGCTTTTATTTATTAAGGGAGTGTGGGATGGTTAGAGTTGGGTTTAACAGCAGCATGCAATACTTACGTCAGGTAATGCCCAGAACGTCAGTCACGAAATGCCCATCGCATACCCCATTACACTATGGTTAAGAGTAGGCTTGTGGGAGGGTAAGGGTTTAGTTTACAGGTATTCGTCTGCACACTCGTACGGAGCAGCTGAGGAGATATGGTTTTTTGTTTCTTCCTGGGAAACAATTTGGTGCGTACAACTTACTATCTCGTGCCCACCACTTACCATAGCCTGCGCACCAGGTTCTTTAAAGTCGCACCTGCCAATATTGCATGTGCTCCGCATACTTTCAGATGAGCACCAAATGCTGTCGCGTGCTACTGTACATCATTTTCTGGAAACAGGACAAATCACTGAACTGAACTGTCTGATGTTTTCCTCACACAGTTACAGTCCACAGAAATGAATATTGGCAAGTTTATAAAGGCAGGCTATGCATTCAAGCCCATATCGTTAAATCCGTGAAGCAGCACCACTAACCAATGCACTAATTTATAGTAAAAGGAAGTTACATTAGTTAGCCATTTACTTTCTAGCCCGCAGCTTGTTATTCGCACAAGTTATGAAAAGAATTCATATTTCACGTATTTAGTGCGTGTGAAGTTTACCCAGTTCAATGCGGGTTCACTAATTTAATTCTCTGGTAAACCTGGCACACTCGATCGCATATCTGAACTAATGAACTGTGTGATTTAACGTGCATCTAAAGAGTTAAATCCAAATCGGCCCACTGTAACTCCTGCAGTTTTCAGACAAGAAATGTACCCTTGTTAAAAAGCCAAACTTGAATATCCTAGTGAAATCCACTGGCAAACCTGGCACACTGGGTCACCCGTTGCATTGTGCAAAATGAACTGCGATCTTTAAAAGTACAGCAGAGATCTAAATCGTGTTGCGGCGGATTTTTATTGTCATGTATTTGGCAAGATGGATCCCTAAGTTAAATGGCAGGTGATACTTCCTTTGCCCAAAACATAAGGAAATTCATTGATTAATTTGCCCTGTTATCGGTGATGCGAAGAAGACACTTTCTTTCAGTTGACTGTGATATATAATATGCGCTCTGAGTGAAATCGATTTGGATCTCTTTCATTTATATTATATATACTGTATATATAATATTTAGATATATTTTTGTTAAATGCAGTTGAATTTTGCCCAGACCAACCAGAGTACAGTATAGTCAAATTGACTAGTAAATTTAGCATACATCTGTCTTCATATAAACGGCACAAGACTGATTGTAATATTGAAGTCACACTCTAAATTGTTAAATCAGTTTAACAGTTCTGTAACAAGAGAGACTGCAGTTAGATTTTGACATCCAAATGCGGATACAAGTCCTTTTTTTCTAGCAAAGTTTACACATTCCCATATTAGCAACAAGTCGGACTCCGCTGTTTAAGGGGCAATCAGATTAAATAACCATCCGTGCCTCTGATATGTAATAAAAATGAAAGAAGGTGTCTTTATTTTTTCCCATTACTGTAAACACAATGACATCATAAGTTAGCCAATTAATATACCAAGTGTACCTACATTTGGGCTAAGCATGTATTACCTGCAATTTAACTTAGTGATCCATCTTGTCAAATACGTGACAATAAAAATCCGCCGCAACACGATTTAGATCTCTGCTGTACTTTTAAAGATCGCAGTTTATTTTGCACAATGCAACGGGTGACCCAGTGTGCCAGGTTGGCCAGTGGATTTCACTAGGATATTCAAGTTTGGCTTTTTAACAAGGGTACATTTCATGTCTGAAAACTGCAGGAGTTACAGTGGGCCGATTTGGATTTAACTCTTTAGATGCACGTTAAATCACACAGTTCATTAGTTTAGGAATATGCGATCGAGTGTGCCAGGTTTACCAGAGAATTAAATTAGTGAACCCGCATTGAACTGGGTAAACTTCACACGCACTAAATACGTGAAATATTAATTCTTTTCGTAACTTGTGCGAATAACAAGCTGCGGGCTAGAAAGTAAATGACTAACTAATGTAACTTCCTTTTACTATAAATTAGTGCATTGGTTAGTGGTGCTGCTTCGCGGATATAACGATATGGGCTTGAATGCATAGCCTGCCTTTATAAACTTGCCAATATTCATTTCTGTGGACTGTAACTGTGTGAGGAAAACATCAGACAGTTCAGTTCAGTGATTTGTCCTGTTTCCAGAAAATGATGTACAGTAGCACGCAACGGCATTTGGTGCTCATCTGAAAGTATGCAGCGCACACGCAATATTGGCAGGTGTGACTTTAAAGAACCTGGTGCGCAGGCTATGGTAAGTGGTGGGCACAAGATAGTAAGTTGTACGCACCAAATTGTTTCCCAGGAAGAAACAAAACACCATATCTCCTCAGGTGCTTCATACGAGTGTGCAGACAAATACCTGTAAACTAAACCCTTACCCTCCCACAAGCCTACTCTTAACCATAGTGTAATGGGGTATGTGATGGGCATTTCGTGACTGACGTTCTGGGCATTACCTGACGTAGGTATTGCATGCTGCTGTTAAACCCAACTCTAACCATCCCACACTTCTTTAATAAATAAAAGCCCATCCGTCTGTTTTTTTTTATTTTACCGCGCTACAAGCGCTGGAAGTGACATCAAACTGAAGCGCCATGGCCTTGGTAAGGTCGTAATTAGGAAGCCCTAAAGCACACTTTTGTAATATTTTACTCTTAAGTTTATCGCAGCGACGCGTGAAAACATCTCGCATGCATGCGTGAAAGTATCTCGTACGTACATGAAAACATCTCGTACGTACATGAAAGTATCTTGTACGTACGTGAAAACATATTTTCACGTACGTACGAGATAAGGGTTATCCCATAATTTTTTTCACTGTGCGGTTCAGAGCTTCCGTAGTATACAAATACGTTTGACTGGATTTTGTTTCAAAGGTCTGGAGCAGGTTGTATTTAAGACATATTAGTGCCTAAGGAAAACAGTTAACAACAAACTGTGACAAAGTTCATAGTTTTCTATATGTTTTTCTGCTGTGTGGTTAAAACATGAGGGTGCTTATTCAAAAAAAAAAAAAAAAACACCAGCAAGATTGATTGTCACACACTTCTTTCTCTGAAGGTAGTTTTGCTTCCTGATGACATATGCAGAGTCCCAAACTGTCTGTAGGACAGGCAACTTGTCACCAAAGCACTTCACTTTTCTTATGTCCCTCTTATGGTTTTCCTGCTATTCTGTTATTCTCATGTGTACTTTCATGTATTTCTAATTAATTTTGATATTCAGCAGAAGTAAATTAAGCATACAGTAGGATGAATGTTAAATAGAACCATTGATATTGCCATGGATTGCTGCTTCATGATGTATCTGTTTTCCAGAACTATCCTCACTTGAAAATAATCCTTAACGTACACTGCATAGGGGGAGCACAGCACAGCCTGAAGACATTTCATTACAAACATGGAAGAATGTACCAGATCAGTCAGTGTATTACAGGTGCACTGTATCTACAGATATAAAGAACTGGGGCATCCCATCTGCTACAGACACATTAAGTAAAACTGTTATTAAGGCATCTTCATAAGCCTTTTAGCACCCCTCTTCCATAATTTTTACATCGCCAGCTATGGGTGCCCACAGTCAGGAGCTAGCATGTTCTCTTAAATGGATTAAATGCTTATACTCACGCACGAAGAACTTGTCCTATTTCATACTTTTCAGTGATTTCTGAAAGGCTGTTGTAAGACTGTCCATCTCGAATGGCAATGCACCCAAAAGGCATGATGAAAGCCACCTAAAGAAAAGAAGACAAACAATCAGGCAAACATTTTAATTTTGCATTAGGTATAATGCAAATTGTTGCATACTTGTTGACATTAATTAGTCATTAATTGATACAATTGGACCAGGTTACTTTAGCACCTCTTTAAAAATGTTTTAACAATGATTGGAAGTTTCTGTACTTGTCACTAGCAAAATGTTCAATAAAGACAAATCTCCCATTCTCTGTCTTGTCTTTCTGAGATGGCAGAGGTTAAATGTAAACTCAGGATATTAGGAGTAAAAACAAACAGTTTTATACTGGATTGTTGACCTCTCTCTCTCTTGCAGGCCACACCATTTCTGAGCAGCAAGCGAGCAGAAGCACTGAGCAGCGGCATCTTCCAAAAGTATTTAGTCCTTCGCAAACACACAACAAAGTTCAACTGGAGTAAAGCTGAACTGGAGAAACAGCCAGAGTGGGAAATCAAAGTCAATCACCAAGCGGATAGTAGAAACTTAAACCCAACAGCAGAGCCGTTCTTAGGACATTGGGGGCCCTGGGCATAATTAGACTGTGGGGGCCCTAATGCGTGTAGTATTAGCTACAGTGCAGCCAGATTTGACCTCTTTCCACTGGGCACCACGTGGAGGTATTTAGCTAAGCCCAGCGTGTGCAAAATGTACAGTGCAGTGGTGCATTTTTTTATAAATTTTGGAGCATTTTATTTATATTTTTGTCACAATTAAAAAGTGTGTTTTTTATAAAGCTTTCCATTTTTTTCTACCAAATTAAAACTTGGGCTAAAGAACATTCCAATGTTGTGCTCACTGTATTGATATCATCTTGTGCGTCATCATCTGGCTGCTCATTTTCTTGTGGAATGTGACGTGAATGTTGCTTGTTGCTTACTGCTGGTCGGTTTTGAAAGGAATCAGTAGGAGAATGCACCTTTTCGGCCATGACAAATTTCAGCAAAGCTCCTTTTTGTGTCTCAATAAAGGCTACATTGTCTGCCTTTTTTTTTTCGTTTAGCAGCACCGGATGGATAACTGCGTTTCATATTAATATGGTACATGCAAAACTGCTAACGTGAATAAGAAGCAGTTACGAGCGGAGTATGATAAGGCCAATGCAAAGGCGAAAAAGGGAAGAAAGCATTATACACAACAGAAAAACACGGGAAGAAGTTCATACCCACGCTCACGATGCAACCGTAGTCTGGAACAGAATGGTCTCCTCCAATGAGAGCACTCTATTTATTGACTTTTGTGGGGGCGTGTCGCAACAGGGCTCCACCTGCACCTGCACAGGGCCCTGGCCAAAGCAAACGCCCCAAGCCCCAGTTCTCTGTTGCAGTGTCCCTGACCCAGAAAAGGGCAGTAAGCTTAGCATTAAACTTCGCAGTACAGATATGTAGCTTGCGTCGATCTTAAAAAAAAAAAGGAGTTGGTCTCGTCCGATGCGAGAGATGGACGTCTGAAGTGGAGCTCCGCTAGCAGTGGTGCTATTTTTCATATTATTTGCTTATTATTCTGAGATATCCTGTATTTATTCAACCCGAGAGGGACCGCTACAGTATATGTAAACACATATAAACATGGCCAACAAGAAGGGGGGTCCGAAAGAATCGAAGACTAAAGCTACATCCAAGCTGCGATCAGCAAGCCCTAGTTCGAGATACGGCCTCTCAGAGACAGACCTGGATCAGATGGGCGAAAGTACAGACTCCTCGGGACCACGGTCCGCTACATCGTCGCCGGCTGAGAGCGAAAAGGGGAGCGAAGGTGCGATCGTGAGTGCAGATGTGGATAGCTCGCCGATTGGAGAGGATTACCTGAAACTGGAAAAGGCCGGGAGGTCCGCGGCTTCAGTTACGCAATTACGTGGGACTGGAGCAGCGGGGACACCGGCTTCAGCAGAGTCTGCTGCTTCATCTACGGCACAAGAAGGCACATTTCAGCTATCTGAACTGAAAGTGTTGCTCGCTGAGCTCAGGCAAGATATAAAGAAAAGCGAGAAGGCTAATGAGAAAGCAACGGCAAAGGCACATGAGAGACTGAAACAGGAATTAAAACAGGAAATCCAACAGGCAAATGAAAGGCTGCGCCAAGAGGTACAACTTGAACTTCGACAGGTGCTGGGTAAAATTGAAGAGCGCATTGAGAAAAACTCGTAAACTGAGCACGCTTGCTGATCGATTGGAGCATCTTAGTGAGACATTCACGAATCGGATCGAAATAGCGAACATCTAGCTGCCAGTGCCGAGGAAAGAGCAGTAAATGTCAGTTGAATGTAAAAACTCGGAGAAAAACTTGGAGACAGACTGGCTGCTTTAGAAGATGGGAATAGAAGGTATAATGTCAGAATTGAAGGCTGCGGAGAATCGAGAAAGTTTAAACCCGTGAAATTCGCAACTGAACTTTTTCTAAAATAATCGGGGCGACTTTAAAGCAGAATCTGAGATAGCAGCGCTTACGCGTCACGCTGATCAAACACCGTCAGACCCGACCAAGATCTTTTATAGTCCGTTTTGAACGATTATCATTTAAGTTAGAGGTGATGGAACTCCTCAGGAAAAAAAGGAAGATATTATATATGAAGATTGCCACATTCGCGTCTTCCCTGACTTCTCTCCAGCAACAGCTATCAAACGCGCGCCTTCTATAATATTAAACAGCGCTACGGCAAGCCAATGTCAAATCGGCCTCCTGTATCCGGCAAAACTGAAAGTGGAATGGCAGGGTCATTTCTATGTTTTCGCTAGCAAGGAGGAGGCAGAAAATGAGTTAAGAAAGCTGATCCGGGACTATTCTGATACATAATTGTGAGTCATGGCGGTAAATGATAAAGCTAGGATTAATAATCTACTGTCTGATCTATTTGTTTTAAAATACGGGTTTTTATCAGCATATATTCTCATATTCTTATATTATTATTACTTACTTATTACTTATCATTACTTAGTATTACTAGGGCTAAATGTTTATGTTTTATTGTGCTTAATTACGTTTTCCTCCTCTTTTTTCTTTTCTAATTATTTCATGTGTACCCTAAATGAGACTGTTCAATATCATACCCTTGGTTTGCTGTTATTGCTATTACTGCATTAAGACTTGTTATGCTTGTTTTGGACACATCTTTAACACCATCACCTGGGTTTATTATCTGGGGATATCATCTTAATGCACTAAAATTGATGAAGATTATATGTATATGTATGTATGTATATATATATATATATGTATGTATATGTATATATATATATATGTATATATATTAAGTGCAAAATTCTTTTCTTTTTTTCTTTTTCCTCTTTTAAAGACTATATTGGTAACAGATATCTCTATCTTTTAACCTTAAAGCGCCACTGCATGGGGGCTTGATGTGCTTTGGACGTGCTCTGTCTCTGGGTATGTCAGAGGACTGGGACTGCATGAAGTGGGTTTTAGCCTCACCTGGGGAGGCAAAAAGGGAGGGTGGGGGTTAAGGGGAAGAGAAAGAGAGCAGGCTTGATCTATATCTAATCTATCATCTCAATCTTTATAATTATAACTATCAACGTAATAATAAGCTGCATGGCAACAACTCTTGGGGAATAGGAAATTAAGACCTAAACTATTTCACTTCCAGTTAAGACTATAATATGACACCAAAAACTCAGAATCAGTGTCTCCATGATGGGACAGTTAACTTCGTAAGCTGGAATGTTAAAGGCCTGAATCACGAATTAAAGAGAAAGAAAGTACTTTCTCACGTAACAGGTCTAAATGCTAAAATAGTATTTTTACAGGAAACCCACTTACTAAGTAAGGATCAGTTCCGGCTGCAAAAGACTGGACTGGCCAAATGTTCCATTCTAGTTTTACAAAGAAAACTAGAGGGGTGGGAATTCTCATACATAGAACAGTACCATTTGTAGCATCAGATGTAGTATTGGATCCTGAAGGGAGATATGTGATGGTCATGGGAGACTTATCTAACTGTAAAATGATTTTGATAAATGTTTATGCACCTAATGTTGATGATAAGGAATTTATACAAAATTTATTTGCATCCATTCCCAATCTGAACACTCATAAACTTATAATGGCTGGGGACTTTAATTGTGTTCTAAATCCACTTTTAGATAAGACTTCCTCCACAGGGGAACGCAACTAACACCGCAAAGATAATTACAAAGTTTATAACTGATCACAACTTATCAGATCCCTGGAGGTTTTAAACCCAAATTCAAGAACATATTCTTTCTACTCACCAGTACATCATTGCTACTCAAGGATTGATTACTTCTTTATAGATAATAACTTCTTGCCTAAGATTAAATCTTGTAAATACGATGCTATTGTTATTTCAGACCATGCTCCGATGATCTTGGAGCTGAAATTACTAAGCCCCATACACTCACCCGCAGATGGCGTCTCAATCCGCTTCTATTAGCTGACGAGAATTGTACTGAATTTATATCCAAACAAATTGAATTCTTTCTAGAGACAAATACATCCCCTGAGATCTCTGCAGGAATACTCTGGGAAACTCTTAAGGCCTTCTTAAGAGGACAGATTATCTCATATCTTTCCCACAGAAATAAATCCGAGCGAAGAAAGTAGCAGAGATAAAAGCGAAATTACTAAAATAGATGAAGAACATGCCAGACTACCAAGCGAGACTCTACATAAGAGGAGGCAGGCTCTACATTCAGAATTAAACCTCTTGACAACTAAAGAAACCGAACAACTAATTTACAAATCCAGACATCATTATTATGAACATGGAGAGAAAGCTAATAAGCTTTTAGCGCAACAAATTCACAAGCAAGATGCATAACGCAATCTCGTAATTACTAACACGAATGGAGATAAAATCATCGAACACAAAAATATAATGTACACTTTTAGAGACTACTATAAATCCCTATATACTACTGAGTTTAAAGAAGACAATATACAATCTAATGCATTTCTGGATAAATTACAGATACCACAAATTGACGCTATTAGTGTGGAGGAGCTCGATAAACCTCTGTCATTATCAGAATTACTGGATGCTATAAAGTCACTCCAAGGTGGAAAAGCAGCAGGCCCTGATGGCTACCCTGCAGAGTTTTACAAGAAATTCTCCGCTCAGCTAGCTCCCTCCTATTAGTAACATTTACAGAAGCCAGAGATAACCAATCTCTTCCACAAACCTTTCGCCAAGCACTAATCACTGTCTTTCCAAAACAAAATAAGGACTTATTACAATGTGCATCATACAGACCAATTTCACTTCTGAATAACGACGTTAAAATACTCTCTAAAATCATAGCTAGAAGGATGGAGAAAGTGCTCCCTCAGTAATATCACAAGACCAAACTGGATTTATTAGGGGCCGACACTTATCTTCAAATCTTCGACGCCTGTTTAATGTAATATACTCACCAACTAAATCAAACACCCCAGAAATATTATTATCATTGGATGCAGAAAAAGCATTCGACATGATTGAATGGAAATACCTTTTTACTATTTTGGAGAAGTTTGGGTTTGGCCCGAACATTTGTGCATGGATTAAATTACTGTATACTAACCCAGAAGCTTCAGTTTGCATCAATAACATTTGCTCAGACTACTTTAAACTAGAACGTGGCACAAGACAAGGATGCCCTTTGTCACCACTGCTGTTTGCAATTGCCATTGAACCACTGGCAATACATTGTCGAAATACTGATCAGATAAAGGGGATTAGCAGAGAAGGACTGGAACAGAAAATCTCATTATATGCAGATGACATGGTACTGTATATATCGGACCCAGAAAATTCTGTGCCTGCAGTCTTAGCAGCACTCACAGAATTTCAAAAGCTCTCTGGTCTCAGAATTAATCTGAATAAAAGTGTACTCTTTCCGGTGAATTCGCAAGCATATAATATTAGATTAGACACCCTTCCTTTTATCATTGCAGAACAGTTTAAATACCTCGGGTAAACATCACAAGTAAACATAAAGCTCTTTATCAACAAAATTTCGTCGTCTGCATGGAAAAAATTAAACAAGACTTGCATAGATGGTCAACCCTTCATCTCACACTAGCTGGAAGAATTAACACTGTTAAGATGAATATTCTTCCTAAGCTCCTTTTTTTATTTCAAAACATACCAATATACATTAATAAATCGTTCTTTAAGCAATTAGATTCAACAATAACCTCATTTATTTGGAATTCTAAACATCCACGCATCAAAAGAGCGACTACAAAGACAAAAGGCAGAAGGCGGCATGGCTCTACCTAACTTCCAGTTTTATTACTGGGCGCAAATATACAGTCGATAAGAACCTGGACACAAATAGAAGAACATACACAGGCATGGACCGCAATAGAAGTAAAATCCTGCAGTACTTCTTTGTATTCCTTGCTTTGTGCTCCAATAAACACACGTTATCGGCAATACACTAATAACCCAATTGTGCTCCACTCACTTAGAATCTGGAACCAATGTAGAAAGCATTTTAAGACGGAGAAGCTTCTTTCTGTGGCACCCTGCAAAAGAACCACCTCTTTCAACCCTCACAAACATATGCAGTTTTAATATCTGGAAAAATTTGGAATTAACTTGCTTAGAGATCTTTATATAGACAACGTCTTTGCATCCTATGAACAATTACATTCCAAATTTAACATTCCAGCTACAAATTTCTTTCACTATCTTCAAATCAGGAACTTTGTTAAACAGAACCTTCCAGATTTTCCTCATCTTGCACCCTCATCCACGCTGGAAAATTATTGCTCAATTTCAAGGAGTTAGACTCCATCTCTACAATATATAAAATCCTTTTACAATCCCTTCCTTTCAAAGATCCAAGAGGACACTGGGAAAATGACCTCTCAATTAATATATCAGAAAAGGAGTGGAAAGTAGCAATGCAGAGAATTCACTCGAGCTCCATATGTGCAAAGCATACAATTATACAACTCAAAATTATATATCGAGCACATCTGTCTCGACTAAAACTCTCCAAAATGTTTCCAGGGCATGATCCAACCTGTGAACGCTGCAAAAGCCCCAGCCTCACTAGGTCACATGTTCTGGGCCTGCTCCAAATTAACATTATTCTGGACAAAAATTTTTAATTACCTCTCAGACAGTCTTGGACTCACAATCCCTCCTAACCCATTAACAGCTGTGTTTGGGGTTCTTCCAGAGGGTCTTAAAGTGGAGAAAGACAAACAAATTGTGATTGCATTCACTACACTTTTGGCACGCAGACTTATTCTGATAAACTGGAAGAACCCAAACTCTCCTCTTTAAGTCAGTGGGAAACTGATGTGTTATATTATTTAAAATTGGAAAAAATCAAATACTCAGTTAGAGGATCTGTGCAGACTTTTTTCAAAACATGGCAGGATCTAATCAGTAATATTTTGAAATAAGTTTATAAAGCACAGAGAATTTGTTGATTTAGGTATTTTTAAAAGCCTTAAATTTTACACCGTTTGGCTTGCTCTCTCTCTCAAGGGTGGGGATCGATCTGTTCTTAGCATAATTCTTTTTTTTTGTAAAATTTGATTGCTATGTATTGATTGTAATAAAATTAATAAAATAAAAAAAAAAAACCTCAAATGATGGGGCTTCTTTTGTCTTGGAGCCCCGAGCGACTGCCCAGCTTGCCCATGCCTAATAATGGCCCTGCCAACAGTCTCTTAGTGATTAAGGTGAACACTTAAAACACCAAAGTTACTTGTAAAACAAAGAAGATGATATCAGTGCTAAACGTATGTTCCATCTGTTCCCTGCATGTTGTGAGCACGTTTATATGTTGTGTGTCCTGCAGCATATACAGTTCAGGTTTCCCAGCCGAAAATGTAGACAGCTTCACCTGCGAAAAGTGTTTAGTTAATTTAGAGAATTTAGAAGGTGCTCATAATTGGCGATTCCATAGTGCAAAATGTTAGAATTCCAAATTATGTTAAACCAGCAGTTAATGTTAAATGCCTTGTAAGGGCCAAGAGTTCTGACATAGAGCCCTCATTGGACTGTGTTGCTGACGATGAAGTATCTATCTTATTGCTCCATGTCAGCACTAATGATATTTATTTACAGCAATCTGAGGTATTAAAGAGGATCTTCATCACTCTATGCACCAAAACTAAAAGAAAATATCGGAATTAAGTTGTATCTGGCCATTTAACAAGATTATATAGAGGGGATGTGATTTATAGCAGATTGCGTTCCCTTCACTACTGGCTAAAAACCTGGTGTGCAAAGAAAAGCATAGCCTTTGTGAACAATTGGGGTGTTTTTGGGAAAGGCTTGGATTTTTCAATAGAGATGTTCTTTATCCTAACTGTATTATCCCAATATATGGCAGCAAAACTGCCTGGCTGACAGATTAGAGCACGGTCCAGGCCACAGTCATGTGATCTTAAATCAGAGGCTGTTTATCCCACCTGTTACTTTCCCGTTACCCATAATCCCTGTTGTGAGGCACCCAGTAAATTTAGTCATGATGCAGACCTTAAATTACTAGATAATCAAAAAATAAGGTATATAATTAGACCAAGAGATAAAACCAGATCCTCCACCGGGGCACCAGTAATAGAAACTTACTTCAAATGAAAACAAAAAATATATCACCAGTTCTGAAAGAAGCATGCAGTTTGAAATGATGCTTATTGAACATTTGCTTTCTTGGAAGTAAAGGTTTTTTGATAAATGATATTTTATTAATTACAAAATCTGATCTGTGTCTTCTCACTGAAACCTGGCTAAGTAAATCTGATACTGTTCCCCTAGCAAAGATGTCACCAGATAATTTAGGCGACTTAACATCCTTTGAGGCATTCATTTTAAATATTAAAACAGATTCTAACACAATTATAGTGCTAGTTTACAGACCACCAGGGCCATATTCATTATTCACAACTGAGTTTAGCAACCTTTTATCTGATTTCGCTTTCAATTATGATCACATAGTATTAATGGGGGATTTTACATATTAATGAGGAAACTAACACTTTGACTCTAGCATGTTATTTAAAGCACACATTACAAAGTTTTCCAAATCATGTTTCTTCCATCTTAAAAATGTTGGGAAATTCGTGGGTGCTTTCTAAATGAACAGGATTCTCAGAAATTAACTCATGCATTTATTTATAGTACGATTGACTACTGCAATGTGGTGTTAACTGGATGTTCAAATTGTTTTTATACTACTTCCAGTTAATCCAAAATGCTGCTGTAATAATTATTACAAGAACAAGAAAATACTTACACATAACACCAGCTCTTAAATCCTTACACTGGCTCCCAGTTAAGTTTAGGGCAAATTTCAAAATCCTCCTTTTAACATATAAAGCCTTAAATGGCCAAGGTACAGATTATTTATCTGAACTTATCATGACTTACAAACCAGAGCACACATTAAGATCTCAAGATGTCAGTCTTACTATGATTGCAAAGATCAATAAAATAACAGAGGGAGGTCAAGCTTTTAGTTACAGGGCCACTAAACTGTGGAATGGTCTGCCTGCTACAATAAGAGATGCCTATTCAGTCTAAGCTTTCAAATCCTGGATGAAGACTCACTACTTTAGTTTAACATATCCTGACTAGAGCTGCTGATTAACTGTACAAACTGCATCTCTGTTGTTGGCCATTAGCACTAAAACATAAGTAATTTGAAATAATGTGAATAAAAGTGCCTACCCATTTGTCTAAAGGATTACGACAGTACAGTAATTGTATGTGACAAAATTAGAGAAATAAGCTACATGCTTCATGACTGTAAAGAGTGGAATGCATTGTGTCTGTCTTTCTTCATACCATATGCAGAATAGGCAAATGATGTGCCAACTGCAAGTCCTTCCTGTGATGCACCTCCTGTTGCCTTGTTCGAATCGCACAGGGATTCTTCCCTTGAGTGTTGTCTGTCTCTGATTTCAACATTAAACCCATATTCTTTGTTGGCCTCTGAAGGGAATGGGGAGACCGCCTTGAGAGGTCAGGTATGCTGCCATCCTGTGTGGTTAAAAGACTATGTGACAGGACCATAGTGTTAGTCAGATAGTTCTCTAACTTCCTTCATAACTGTCAATTATACCGTGTAAGGTCTGTTTGTTTAAACTGAAAAGATTCTGTATCTTCAGTCTCTAGTCATAGACTATAACTCACTTTCATTTAGTCTAGTTGTTCTTCCCTCTACTTTCTGTAGCACTCATATCTTTTTGTAATATGGCTACCAAATCTGCACCAAACATTTCAAATATGGCTTTAGATGTTCAAACAGTATCTTAAGAATTATGTTCATTAATTCGTACTTAACACAATGAGCTACAGTACATAACTCATATCTCACAGCCTTACTTAATTACTAGTATACATGCCCAATGTGGAAATGATGAGTCCTCTACAAGTCATCATAATTCATACTTTCAAGCTTCATATCTACCATCATATTGTTACTTCCTGTGTGTAAAACTTCACATTTAATAACATTAAATTTATTACATATCTGATTAGGTCTGAATTCTGTCAGCTTTCAGTTTGCAATAATAATAATAATAATAATGCTGACTATAAGGTATACACCATTCTGCTTTATTTAATCTCACCAGCAAACTTGATCATTTTGTTAAGTATATTTTTACTAGCCAACCCATGGCGTACCATACGCTGCATTATCAGGCCGGTTTTTTAATGATTTTTAAGCACAGGGAGAAAATTAACATTTTAAAAATCAGTAATGTAATAAATCAGCAAGAAAAGAAACATTGTAACAATACACGGAACGAACCAACACACAATCGTCCGTGACTGAAAACTGGCGGATCCCCATCACGCCCTCTCCTGCCAGAAGGAGGGATGCGAGTGCACTGCACTCAGGCGCGGAGTGTGGAACGGCAGGAGAGAAGAAGGATGTCCATTCAGCACCCTCTGTCATGCTAGTCTGCTGATTTCTCATTCAGTATGCACTGCCCGCTCATGTGCCCACCTCCAACTCGTCACTGGAGTCGTTGTTGTCTTTACACAGTCCAGATGCACCTGTGACTCACGTAGACGTTTCATTGCTCTGTGCGGTTTTGGCTGCTTTTCTATATGTAATCCACCAAGACACCCGACCACGGTAGTAGCGAGGTTTACAAAGGGTAGGGACACAACCAGTGGGAGCAGATGAATTGCACTTAGTGGGAATTCCATGGTTTGCTGCCCGAAACGGGTTCAACAGCTTACCCATGCCTCTCTGCGCCGGGTAGACACACGCTCAATCTCATGCATAATTATTTATTGAATGCTAAACACTTCTGGAAAGACACAGTTGTCTAAAATGGGTTGGTGTGAGAATACAACAGTAAGTGAATGAAAAGATGGAACTCTGGAGTGAGCAAAATATAACACAATAGTGAGCCCGCGGCATAACAAACGCGCATAATTATTTATTGATGGTTGAACACTTCTGGAAAGACACAGTTGTTTAAAAAGGGAGGGTTTGAGGATACAACAGAAAGTGAATGAAAAGATGGAACTCTGGAGAGAGCAACATATAATTGTCCGTGAGTGAAGAAGATACATGTTTGTCGTGGATACGAATTGCTGTATGTAGCATGTAAAACAGTTTGCTATGCTGCACGCGGTCGTGCATCATAACCGAAAACTCGGTTTTTAAAGACTGCTTACTTCATTGTGTTTTAACCTCAGTTGTAAAGGATTGTTTTAAGGATCCCATGGGATACCCCTCGCAAACTGTTTTACATGCTGCATATGGCGACTCACCTCCGCGAGAAACATGCCTCTATGAACAGTCAAGGTGGCTCGGAGGTACATGAGGCCTCTACGACAGACGAATATAAATGACGCTGTTCTTTCTGTGTCGTCGCGTTCAAGTTGGTGGGCGTGGCTCTGCGAGTTGTCGTCGTATCCAATGGTCTTGTTGGTGGGCGTGGCTCCTCCCTGCGTGCGTCATAGGTGTCTTACTTGTCTGCGGCTTAGTTTATCCACGCCTCTTCTGCCATGCTTTCCATGGGTGTCTTGCCTTAGTGAATCTATACTAATAAAAGGCAAAGCCCTCACTCACTCACTCACTCACTCACTCACTCACTCATCACTAATTCTAAAACTTCCTGTGTGGGTGGAAGGCTGAAATTTGGCAGGTTCATTCCTTACAGCTTCCTTACAAAAGTTGGGCAGGTTTCATTTCGAAATTCTACGCGTAATGGTCATAACTGGAAGCTGTTTTTCTCCATTTACTGTAATGGAGATGAGCTTGAACGCTGTGGGGGCGGAGTTTCGTGTGACCTCAATCACGCCTCACACGTAATCACGCAGTACACAGAAAATCAGGAAGACCTCCAAAAAGCGCTGAAGAAACATGCATTATATAATTGAGAAGGCAGCGAAACAATAAGAAGCGAGCGAGTGACATATACAACCATATTGATGAGTTCTGCTACTTCGGAAACAAAGCATGATGTAAACCTACACTTTAAATTAAGTTCATAGACAGGCTGCCGCTGGCGTTTGTAATTTAGTGCCTGCCCATATAAGGCCGTCCGTCAGCGGCAATCCAATAGCAAACTCCCACTAAATATTCACGGGTTAAGGACTGTGCTTATGCAGAGGAAGATGAGATGGTCAGCGTGGTGTTTGGCACAAACTCAGCGAAACTGCGTGAGAAAGTTTTAAGTGCCAGGACTAAGGTAACATTAAATACAGCCATGGACATAGCACGAGATGGCACCAGCACAACTGGGGAACTTCGATGCATGTACACCGAGCGGCTCACGTGAACTGACGCAGTGCACAGATAAAAAGCAACAGTTCCAAAGAGAGCTGAACAAAAAACGAATTACACAATTGAAAAGGCAGCAAAAATATGAAGCGCCTGATACATACAAGCATATTCATAAATGCAGCTACTGTGGAAACAAAGCACACGGTGGAAAAAGTCAATGTCCCGCTAAAGGAAGACAGTGTAAAAAAAAAACCCGTGCATGCAGTGTGTCAGGTCTCGGATAAAGAAGAAGACGAGCTGTTTATTGATGCAGTAAGAAACGAATCGATGAATGAAACCTGTCATCTTTACAACGATTGACAAACACGGAATGTAACTTGAACACAACACATCCTACAAATATGAACCTGATTGAAAGAAATAATGATAATCAAATCCTTGATGACAGCAACACTCAGTAACACTCACAAACAAATACTGTATATTGACAGTCATGTTACGTTATTTTTAAAATGTTCCCTTTTCTTTTTCTAGCTTTTTTAACACACTACTTCTCCGCTCGATACGCGGGTATATATATATATATATATATATATCCCGATCTACATACTCAATAATGGATACTTTATTCGCCATCAATGATTGTTTTGGTAAAGCCATACTCAGTGTATTCATTAGATGAACAGTAAAAAAGTAAGAGCGAGGGGAGGATGACTTATTGAGGCATGCAGGCTGTAGTGCGCGTCAACTCTATCTGAATTGCTTGCGATCACATTTGAAAAATATATCTTTTCAAGTTCTATTTAGTCCATATGTGTCAAACTCAAGGGCCCGTGGGCCACATCTGGCCCGGCGTGTAATTATATCCAGCCCGCGAGATCATTTTATATACTGTATTATTGTTATTAATGGCCCGGGTATATGAAGCGCTGGTAACACAATAAACTACAGATCCCATAATGCAGCGCTTCAGCTGCCTTGCCAAACACTTACCGCGTTAATCAAGTCT
This sequence comes from Polypterus senegalus, assembly GCF_016835505.1. Taxonomy (NCBI): domain Eukaryota; kingdom Metazoa; phylum Chordata; class Cladistia; order Polypteriformes; family Polypteridae; genus Polypterus; species Polypterus senegalus. The sequence continues at coordinate 100,215,405 of NC_053166.1, forward strand.
AGCTTATGATGCTGCAAGTTATTGCGAAGCTAGCTCACACGATGCTGAAGAGAAAAGTTGATTCTGAAAATAGAGCCTTTAAAAACCCGATGGGAGGCTGAGTATATGTTTACTGAACCCGTGTGTCTCATTTGTGGAGCTAATGTGGCTGTAATTACAGAATTTAATCTAAGACGGCACTATGAGACACAACATCAGGGAGTTCTGTGTTGTGGAGATTCTCAGGATGGATTGCAGGTGCTCATCAGTGAGGCTGAAAGACCTGAATTCAATGCAGAAGACACAGAAAGCAGAAGAATTAAATAAGAATCTGACACTTCAGCGGACGTTTTTACCCATGCACAATCACAAAGTGATTTCAAGTGAAGTTGCTTTTATGGGAGACACAAATGCACCAGTGCAACTTTCCCTGTTGCCAAGTAATGTTAAACCAAGTCGTCACTACGGTGTTCCCAAATATGCACTTTGCTGATAAACCGAGCGCACTGAGTTTGCACGGCGCTTTGGTGACTTTGAAGAACAAAAAAAGTCCGTCTACATGCGGCTCGAACCTTGTGCATGTTTGGTAGCACATATCTGTGTGAGAAGCTCTTCTCAGTGATAAAGAATAACAAAACAGCACACAGGAGTCGCCTCACTGATGAGCACCTGCAGTTCATCCTGAGAATCTCCACAACACAGAACCTCACACCACACATAAACGAACTTGTTGCCAAAAAAAGATGCCAGGCGTCCAGCTCTAAAATGACAAATGAGCAAAGACAACTGAATGATTTGATTTGTTATTGATGAAAAGAACACATTTTATTTATATTTCCAGGTTTTGTTATGCAACATGTTCATATTTGAATTTGTATAATTTTGACAGGATATATTTTTATGGAGAGCAAAATCTTTTGGGATATTTAAAATCTAAGTTTATTTTTTATATAAAATTACATAAGAGTAAAGAAATTTGAATGTTTGTTCTTTTAACGTTTACTTTATTTCTAACTTGTATAATTTAGACAGGATATATTTTTATGGAGAGCAAAATATTATAAGTTGTTTAAGGTTTGAGTTGATTTATTCAGGAATAATATTCCTGTCTGTTTTTACCATTCCTACCAAAGATATTTCTGTCGACTAAATAAAAATTCCTTCTATTTAAAATTTAAATAGAACTTGAACAAATACGATAGTTCATAATATCCACGCAGACTTGCACGTAAGAGCGGGAGTTATCCGTTTTAACCAGCAGCGTATTGCACTGATACGAAATAGCTGTAAAAAAATCTTTTGGGATATTTAAAATCTAAGTTTATTTTTTATATAAATTTACATAAGAGTAAAGAAATTTGAATGTTTGTTCTTTTAAGTTATTTAAGGTTTGAGTTGATTTATTCATGAATAATATTCCTGTCTGTTTTTACCATTCTTACCAAAGATATTTCTGTCGACTAAATAAAAATTTATTTCCACCGTATTTATAAAAATACGATAGTTCATAATATCCACGCAGACTTGCACGTAAGAGCGGGAGTTATCTGTTTTAACAAGCAGCGTATTGCACTTATACGAAATAGCTGTGTGTGTATATATGTAGATATGTATGTATATGTATATATATGTTTATATGTGTGTGTGTATGTATATATATACAGTAGAGTCCCGCTAATCCGAACCCCGCTAATCCGAAAATCTGCCTAATCCGAACAGGACTAGGGGAAAAAATACAGTAATTTTTATAAAATTTCTGAACTGGGAAAAGTAAAGAAAACAAGTTTTTTCAAGTTATGTCGTACGTTTAATGTACATTTAAGAAACTTGTAATTTTTCACCTTCGCTGTCTAACTAAAAATCCAAAATACAGCCTTACTTCAAATTGAAACAAGTTAGAATTTACTCACATATGTAGAATCCATGTTCTGTACAGCATTTACACAAAACGTAAAAAGCAAACCATTATCTAAGAGGTAAAGTCAGTGATCTTCTTCTGACGCAACGAACTAAAACGGCTTGAAGAAGCAATGTTTCGCCAACGCCGCATAAACATAACATCTGTTGGGGTTGCATCGGGCGTGTTGCTCAACGTAAGCAGCGAGATCAAGGGCACTGGCTGCGGCAGTGTGTGGAACAACATCAGTCGGCGCGTCCCCTTCCTCCTCACTGTCGTCTGCATCGAGATCAGCTGACGTTCCCTGCACAGCTGCCACAATGTCATCATCTGTGTATTCTTCATGGCCACAGTCGTCAACGGCCGTCCACTCTTCCACGCACTCTTCTGCATTTTCACAACCTGGCATTCTTTTCACCAATTGAAGAAGTTCGCAATTTTCTTTTGTCGGGGGGAAAACTGTTTGGACAAACTCTAGCTCAGGCCAGAGATTTTTCCAAGACTTCTGTAAGGATTCCTTGCGTGTGTTTTCCCAAGCTTCAGCAACCCAGTAAATAACATCTTTGATGTTCATTTTCTTGAGTTTATCCAAAATTGTTAGCTCTTCATTATCTTCAAGTAGGCTACGAAGAAGCATTTTCTATAATTCTGTTTCAAAGCCTGCAAAACCCCTTGGTCCATTGGCTGCAAAATCGATGTGACATTTGGTGGGAGAAAAATAGCCTTGATATCATCGCAAACAACTTGCATTTCTTCTGGATGTGACGGAGCATTGTCTATAAGTAACAAAGCACGAGGAGGCAATCCATTTTCTTTGTTAAACGCCTTTACTTTTGGCACAAATTGCTTGTCAAACCATTCTTGGAACAAGGCACGATCCATCCAAGCTTTCTTTGATTTCTGTAAAAAACAGGGAGAGAGTTCATGTTCATGTTCTTAAAACAGCGTGGTTTTGCCGATTTGCCAATAACCATTAGTGGAAGCTTATTTGTGGCAGAAGCATTGCTGCAGGCCAACACAGTTATGCGCTGTTTATCCATTTTAAACCCTGGTGCAGATCGTTCCTCTTGTGATGCAAGACTTTTGGTAGGCAATGCTTTAAAGTTAAGTCCTGTCTCATCTGCGTTGTAAACTTGCTGGGGCGAGTAGGAAGAAATGATGCATTTGAACTCCTCAAGGTATTCAACAGCTGCTTTGTTGTCCGCTGACAATTTCTCCCCAGTTATTGTAAGCTGCCTGATTCCGTGTCTTTTCTTCCATTGGTCTAAGAAACCACAACTAGCCGTAAATGATACGTCACCGTCCCATGAGCTTGTTCAATTGAAGCGCCTTTTCTTGAATTAGAGGGCCAGTGATAGGGATTCCTTTCTGTCTTTCTTGTGTAAACCATAAGAAAAGTGCTTCGTCCAATTTTTCGTAAGACGACACTGTCGTCTTGCTACGTTTTTCAATCGTTTTTTCACTTGTGGTAGCGCAAAACTGCTCAATTTTACCTCTGTTCTTTTTCCAATCGGAAATTGTTGCTTTCCCGACACCAAATTCCTTCATAACTGAGTGGCACTTTCACCTTTGTCAAGTCTTTTCAACACTTCCAGTTTTTCTTTAATGTACACGAGTTATGTTTACGTTTGCTTGCCATGATGATTAACAGCAGGGACAAGCACAGAATGTAAAGAAACCACACTACACACCACTCACAAGGACTCACATTGCACAAAACACATCACTCGGCAGTAGCAGGTGGCACACTGACTCAGTGACTCATAGTTTGGGAACGGAAATCCGCTACTACTCATGTACCGCCCGTCATATCGATTTTACCTCCGATCACAGTCACACTACAGTGCAGTTTAAATAGCAGTGTACTAGAATACGTAATTTCTTACCTTTAATTCTTGACACATCAGATGCTTAATACGCCTCATAAAGTCAATATATGGCATTATATGACAAAACTCCGCCTAATCCGAATTTTCGCTAATCCGAACAGGGTTCGGTCCCAATTAGTTCGGATTAGCGGGACTCTACTGTATATATGTGTGTGTATGTATGTATGTGTGTATGTATATGTATGTGTATATATGTAGATATATATATATGTATGTATATATGTGTATGTGTATATATGTGTATATGTATAGATATGTATATATATATGTTTATGTGTGTGTGTGTGTGTAAATATATATATATATATATATATATATGACAGCAACACTCATCACTCACAACAGTGACAAAACAATTACATTGACAATCATGTTACGTTATTTTCAAAATGTTTCCTTTTCTTTTTCATTGCTTCTTCAACACACTACTTCTCCGCTGCGAAGCGCGGGTATTTTGCTAGTTATATATATAGCTTGATCTCATTTAATTAAATTAAAATTAGCTCCACCACTGATCACCCTAGAGCCCCATTTATAACCATTAACAAAAGCTGGAAAATTATTTCCACAATAACTAATTTGCTTTCTGTGTTTAACCCAGCTTTGTGCCTATCTGTACACCATGCCTAGAATTTCCCCTTCCATGACTACTAGACTCTCTGTCAAAAGCTATTTAAAAATAAAAACATGTACTACTTCAGTTTAGAATAATGCTATATTTGTCAAACATGATCTTCCTATCTAAATTCATGTTGACTGCTATAATGCATGTTCTTGATATTTGAAGATCAAGCGTGTCTTCAATAATAATTTCTATTTATTCTCCTAAACTACATACTGTATAAATAACAATTTTTTTTATAAAAACACTTGCTAGTTTTCATTCTTTATGTGGTTCCTCTGTATGCAATGATTTCTAAAAAATAGATGTTAAGAATTTGTTTAAATAATGACTTGTGTAATTGGTCATTCTTGTGCACTATTTCTGGAAATGTTTGGATTTTATGCATATAGTTTACAAAAGCATCTTCGCCTACACTGACCGAAAATGCATATAATGTGGACGTTCACCAGCACTGGGCATGTGCGAATCAGGAGAGAAATCCATGAATGATTTATAATGCTACAAGTGACAGACAATGGCTTATTATGAAAAACTGTAGCAAATGGTAAATTATTTACCTGTTGTGCTTGTAAATGCCAACAAAAGCAACTTTTCTATGCCCATTATTTCGGAATAGAGCTTTCTTCCCTGAAGGGTGGCCAATCAGAGAGTGAGTTGTTCTAATGAGCAGGACCCAATCAAGGAAAGGTCACATAATAAACATGAAGAAATTGATTTTAACTATTTATGATATTTCCTTTTACACACTGTTTACTGAACGTTCTATAGAATATTTATTTACTGCACTTTGGACACCTTAAATTTACAATAATCATGTATCTTGTTGTGTCTCTCACTCATTGCTGGTCTGTTTTGGCTATAAATTACTAGGGTGTCAAGAGAACAGTTGGTTGCTTTCTACATCCCCCAGGACTATTTACTTTTAAAAAAGCAAACTGGCTTAAGTTTAGGGGTACAGCTGATAATTGTTAGTATATGATAATGCTGGTGCTTTTAACAGCAGTTTAGTTAAACTGCAGTAACTAGTAAATGTGTACTGTATATGTAAAAAAAAAGTTAAGGGCCCCTTGGAAGACTGTGATAGTTCACAAGAGGAGGAAGGCCAATAAAAGAATTACAAAATCTTTTACATTGAGTAACTTAGTACATTAGAAACATCTGGTTGCAAACACAAGAAATACTAGTATATCTATTAAAAACGACCATTACAGGACTTGTTCATCTTAAAATAAGAATTCCCCAGTTAAACAAGAGAGGAACACAATCAAAAGAATCACTGGAAAATTTAGATGAAAATTTTGTTTAACGTTTTTAAAAACGTAAATTTGATATGAGTATGAGTGTGTGTGTTTTATAACGTTTTGTGTCCAGACAAATAAAACAAAATAAATAAAAGATTTTAATTTACTAATTAATACTTTTGGGGGTGCAGCTCTTAATGAATACTTCATGAACAATTTATAGAAATAAATCATGCACATTAGGAATGCTTGTGATGTTTTAGAAAACTGAAGCAAATGTAGTATTTGTATTAAAGACAAGTTCTCCTTCAAAGA